>NC_140171.1:140022264-140452809 GCF_963971535.1 Notolepis coatsorum | reverse complement strand
TTCTAAATTCCGTAATAAATCAAATAATATTATATGGCAGTGAAGTGTGGGGTCCATTAACTAACCAATCAAGTGACCCCCACTCCTACCACTACAAAACCCTTCAGAGCCAAGAGATGAACCCAGATAAGAGTCCCCTCTGCCAGCTAGTCAGAAATCTCTGCCCACAAATGTCTCAGGACAGATACCAAAAAATCTGGCCCAACCAAATAACTTTAAAACAAAAAGAAAACTGTATAGAATAGTGGAACAAATCAACCAAATCTCAAAGTAAATTAGAATTCTATTTGACACTAAACACAGAGAGTACACGGTGGCAGAATACCTGATCACTGTGAATGATATAAAATTAAGAAAGACATTGACACGGTACAGACTGAGTGGACATAGTCTAGCCATAGAAACAGGCCGTCACAGGCAGAACTGGCTGCCCAGAGAGGCCAGGCTGTGTTCACTTTGTCATCAGGGGGATGTTGAGACAAAACCTCACTTCCTACTATAACGAGAAATACAAGGATCTAAGAGAAGTTTTCTTCTACAAAATAAACAAAATTGATCCACAGCTCATCCATCTCCCCGATAACCAAAAGCTGCTACACATATGCGGGGAGAAAAGTCAGTGCCCAGCACCAGCTGCAAAACATGCAGACGGCCGTCACACAACAAGAGAACAAGCCCTGTAAATATACGTATCTGGGTGGCCACATCTGCAAAACGACTACCCGATCGAATGACCACCCTGCAATTTAATATGTTTCTGTTGATTGTTTTACTTATCGCTAATATTATGGTATGTTTTACTGCTTAATAATATATATGCCACCGTTTGTATATTGGACCTGACCTGGCAACAAGTATGTTGATATTTCATGCCAATAAAGCCTACCCGAATTGAACTGAATTGAATAGAGAGAGAGAGAGAGAGAGAGAGAGAGAGAGAGAGAGAGAGAGAGAGAGAGAAAGAGAGAGAGAGAGAGAGAGAGCTATCTCCCTTGGCCGAACGCCCAGAATGAGCTATCTTTAGCAGTTTTTGTTTTGAAAACTTGAGTCTTATCTACAGAGGACAGAAAGGCACAGTTATGTGTATATGTGGAGAGTGTCGTGTAAAGAAATCAGGAAAAAGGGAGATGGAGAGAAAAATTGACCAGAGGTCGAAAAACATGCAATTTAAAATCGATTAGTGGCCGCTACTGTTAAAAAAGGAGTCGCCCCAGTGTAACACACCTCACCGTGTTCGTTTTAGCCGTCCTTCCCAGACCTCGTCAACACAGTCCGCTCAACTTTTCCCTCCCGCAAAAACTCTGACGGATATTTATATAACAAGCTCAACGCTTACCTTTTTTTGTCGACAACCGTCAGAATTTCTACGGGAGAGGTCCGGAGCTGGCCGTGTGAGGGGGCCCGGCAGGGCGGTCTACAGGTCAAGGGTCACCAAATGTTGTGGAAAGGTTGTTTGACACAGCAGGAGACGATATTTCCAATTGTAACAAATAGGTAATTTATTTAAGAAAAGAAGTTCGTTAACAGCAAGAGCTATGGGTCAAAGATGATCGCCACAGCTTGAACAAAAACACTCTGTCCTGGAACCCTTTGCCTGTCCCTAAATCCCCTCTCAGTCCTGCCCCCATGACAGATATGATGACGTGTCACATCATGTCAGATCTGACATGACGTACATTAAGATGATACGTAGATTTAACATTGGAGAGAGAGAGAACATGAGGAGAGATAAGCAAGATATGATATCCACACACGATACGATGTAAAACATTAAGAACATGAAGAGAGAGTGAGATATGTGTGTTTGTGTGTGTGTGTGTGTATGTGTGTGTGTGTCTGTGTGTGTGTGCGTCCGTGTACAGACGTGTGTGTATTGTATGTGTGTATTGTGACACAGGGAATGTGTGTGTGTGTCGGTGTGTATGTCTGTGCGACTGTGTGTGTCTGTGTGTGTGTGCTGTGTCTGTGTGTGTGCTGTGTATGTGTGTAAGAGAGAAAAGACACAAGATTAGAACACAGATATGATGTACTGAAATGTCCATCCACTATCTTGAGGCTGTTTTAAGAACATCAGCCAGACTGTCGCCCTAGTGTCTTTGAGCCCTGCTAGTTGACCTATATTAAACTAGTCAAGACTAACCCCTTTCCTACCTCCACCCTCGTATACACATTTTCCCCAACACTACCACACTACCATCTGTAGTGTGGTAGTGAAGGGCTTAACCTTCTGTAGTGTGGTAGTGAAAGGGTTAATGCCGCTTAACCCTCCATAACTGTCAGCATGATGATCATGGGTCCTGATGCTGCCAGATATTATGTTTCATCACCGAGGTGATCGATACACACTAGTCAGCAGGCTCCTATGACCGTATCGTTCCGTCAACACTGATAGCTACTAGGCTCACATTATACTTCTGATCACAGAGAATACAACATGGGTCTCTTCTCTCAAACCCATGTTGGTTTCAATACTCAAGGCTTGACTTGAAAACAAATACGCACAAAGAAAGAAAGAAACAGAAGAAAGAAAGAGGATACAGAGAGGTAGAGACAGAATGTATGTGTACTGTATGTGTGTGTGAGAGAGAGAGAGAGAGAGAGAGAGAGAGAGAGAGAGAGAGAGAGAGAGTATTAATGTTGTAGAGCCGTCAAGCTGTAGTCCATACATGACAAACAGGAAACAGGAAATGAGAATAATGTAAATAGTCACTTCATGAATGGGTGAGATTAACACAGAGCGGCAACCTGACAGAGCAATAACCTAACAGAGAGCAATAACCTGACAGAGCAATAACCTGGCAGAGCAATAACCTGACAGAGCAATAACCTGGCAGAGAGCAATAACCTGACAGAGCAATAACCTGGCAGAGAGCAATAACCTGACAGAGCAATAACCTGACAGAGCAATAACCTGGCAGAGAGCAATAACCTGACAGAGCAATAACCTGACAGAGAGCAATAACCTAACAGAGCAATAACCTAACAGAGCAATAACCTGACAGAGCAATAACCTGGCAGAGCAATAACCTGACAGAGAGCAATAACCTGACAGAGCAATAACCTGGCAGAGCAATAACCTGACAGAGAGCAATAACCTGACAGAGCAATAACCTGACAGAGCAATAACCTGACAGAGCAATAACCTGACAGAGCAATAACCTGACAGAGCAATAACCTGACAGAGCAATAACCTGACAGAGCAATAACCTGGCAGAGCAATAACCTGACAGAGCAATAACTTGAAAGAGCAATAACCTGACAGAGCAATAACCTGACAGAGCAATAACCTGACAGAGCAATAACCTGACAGAGCAATAACCTGACAGAGCAATAACCTGACAGAGCAATAACCTGACAGAGCAATAACTTGACAGAACAATAACCTGGCAGAGCAATAACCTGACAGAGCAATAACCTGACAGAGAGCAGCAATGCAAATAAGAAAAGACTAAACAACAAGTCAGTCAGCTGTGAAGTATGAAGCAACACCTGTTGTAGAATGTGGAGTGTGACAACTAGACAGTGTGGCTGCCATTCAAATATGTATTACACTGAAGGTATTTACTCAAAGTTTCTCTGTAGTATTTAGCAACCACATGTTAATGACACACACACACACACACAGTCATTCACTCATTTATCAATATTATCAAGGCGGCAAAACATATCCTGCGTAACGATAAGTTATATGTCCGCCCCCTTCCTTTAAGCATCATTTCTCAACCGTCTTTCCAACCTCCTCTTCCTCCATTCATCCCTCACTTTTTCCAGCCTTTTCCTCTGCATCTCTAAATGAAAAATAAAAAAATAGCATTACTTACTTCAACTCCATGGCTGCTGTTCTCTCCTCTCTCCTCTCTCTAACACTAACTAACCCTGTCACCGTAACGCAAACGGACCCACGGGGAGCCAGTGAGTGAGCAGAGCAGGAGAGGGGGGAGGGGCTCCGCTGTCAAGAGGGAAAGGAGCGGCCAATCAGAGAGCTCGGTCCGGTTTGGGGACGGGAGGTGGTGGGCCTATTTCATGTTTTGCTCTTTAACCCTTCCACTACCACATCACACTACCAAATGGTTCACACTTCTACTGCTACAATACAGAAGGTTAACCCCGTCACTGCCACACGACAAAGGGTTAACCCTCTCACAACCACACTACAACCGTCTGTAGTGTGGTAGTGAAAGGGTAACCTTCTGTAGTGTGTGGTAGTGAAAGGGTTAACCCCAGCAAAGGCCAGAGGGCCAGAGGCGTGACAGAAACAGTAACCGCTACTGGAGATAAGGAGAGACAGAGGAAGGGGGGGGTGGGGGGGGTGGGACCGGTCAAACAGAGAAGAGGAGAGAAACAGGACGTGCCAACAACACAAGCTGCATTATTATCTCAGTCAGCTGGCTCCTGTAAGATACAACAGGCATTACAGCATAGATTGTATTACAGTGTTGTTTTGTTTTGTTGTTTGCAGTGTCTTTAGTTTTTCTCCCTAAAACTGAAGCTATATATATATAAATATAAACACATGCATAGAGAACTCCAAACCCTCGACTGCACTAACAGGTTTCACTTTTCCACCATCTCAGACTGACTGAGATGATGTCATTGTTGATGTAATTTTCTCAAAAGCTGAAAACACAAGTCTCCCACATGAGGAGGACGTCTGCTATATTATGCTGTGAAAGCAAATGCACAGTTGTGTCCAGTACCCCTCCATAGACTCTAACTCCTCTTGATAAGTTACAGTTGTGTCCAGTACCATAGACTCCAACTCCTCTTTTTTATTTTTTATTATTATCTTTCCCCCCCTTCTTTTTCCACCCCCCACCCAATGTTAGTCGTTATGCCAATTCCCAATCCCCTTCCTGGTTGTTGCGCACTCTACCCCCTACCGTCGGTCTGGGAGGGCGGAGACTATCACACGAACCTAAACTAACGTTACAACTAACCTAAAGTTAGTTTAGGTTCGTGTTAACGTTAGATAATGTACAAAATAAACGTTTTTCCGCTGCTATAAACGTTGCACTTTTATTTTGACAACCCCAGAAAGGAAGTCATTATATATGCTTTACTATCCTCCTGTTCTGCGTTAGCTCCGGTTAGCTCAGAGCGTCCGGTATAACAATATACCAGCCATTGGATTACTGTTTTCTAAATTGGGAAGGCTTTTAATCGTCAAGGTAAGAGGATTTCAAGTCATGGTATCCATAAACTTCAATCGGTTCGGATCTTTTGAATGAATGAGAATGTAAACAAACACGGCGTCACGTTGAAATCACTGGCTGCGCTCATAGAGTAGTGGTTGGGCAAAAAAATTGTTTCGAGTATATTTGCTTATAAAACGTAATTGTCTAATTCAATTATTTTTATTTCTCCACGTGGTGAATACACAGGTCACAACATGTTTACATGAACGTTTTGGAGTTGTATTTGGAGTGTATTCTGCAATCTGTTCATAAACTTTTCAATCAATCAATCAAACTATACACTGTAAGGCTCCGGATCTGCCTCACTTCCAGTGATGAAGCTAAGCTATGCTAACGGAGCGACTGTTCCCTAAACTAAATGCACGCACAGAGACAAAAAAGGTATGTATCTTCTTGTCTAACTCCAGGGAAGATGTTAAATAAGCTAATTTCCCAAAATGTTGGAGTTTTCCTTTAAGTTTAGAAAGCGATCCAAATGCACTATAGTGTTTGTCTGGAGCCACGTAACAAGGTATGACTGCCGGAGGGATTTCCTCGACGCACCGATCACCACTTCCGGTTTTGGCAAGAGTGTAACTCGCCCGACCATCCACCAGGCGGCGGTATTGAGGCGTTGCAATCTCATACAGGGTCCCGCTGCAGTCCGGAGCTTGGCAGGATGAATTATGAATGCCATGGCGAAAAAATGAAATAGATCCCAAAAACGGCGTAAGTCGTTCTTGGTGTTCAACACATGGCGGGCGAAAAATGGCGTAACTCGTTCTTGGCGACCAATGTGTTAAACAGTACTGTATATTGTGTATATATCTTGTATGTCACAAATGTCTTTATGAATTGAAAATGGGGACCCTGATGTAAACAAGACGCAAGTATTTCTCTGGTCTGCATCCTCTTAACAATTGTGTGTATTAAGCTGTACTGTATTGTACCCATTCTGCGATCTGTTAATAAAGTTTTCAATCAATCAATCAATCAAACTCCAGACTCCTGACACAGAGAGAATCATTGTTCTGTTCTGTTATTTTCCGCTCTGTTCTGTTCTGCTATGTTCTGTTCTTCTGTTCCATTCAGTTCAGTTCTGTTCCATTCTGTTCTGTTCTGTTCCATTCTGTTCTGCTCCATTCTCTTTCATTCTGTTCTGCTCTGTTCCGTTCTGGCCTCCACTGGCAGGAATTCAACCTTCCTCTTATTGTCCTTGCATATTTCTCACTAGCATCTTGGCAGAAAAATGGCAGCCGTTCCACAATAACAGAATCACTCATGTTGTCTAATGAAAGCCTAATGCGCGAGCACACACACACACACACACACACACACACACACACACACACACACACACACACACACACACACACACACACACACACACACACACACACACACACACACACACACACACACACACTATTACATTATTACATCACAGACGTGTGCGCCCCATGGGAACTTCCTCTTGCTTCGGCTTTAATCCTATTGGCAGGTCGCAAATAGTGTTTGCAGCAATTACCCGAATCCATTTCTTCTCTCCCTGACCAGTTCTCTCCCCTCTTAACAGGATTTATACCATCCTAGAAAGAGGTCTGGTGGGGAAACAGGTCAACTATAACTCAATTTAGTATTGTCATAGTTCCATATAATATGGTAGAAATAATGTTAGAACTAGAGAGGGGACATCTTCTGGGGAACCTGTGCGAAAGCAGCTGGAAATGTTACGTATGCTGCCGTGACCTAAAGAGTCAATGAGTTATTAATATACTGAAACACATTTTAGAAGCTCCACAATTTAAAATGTCATTGTATAGCTCAAACAGTGCAAACGGGCTCCCTACATAGGGTCTCGATATGATGGGTCATGGTAAGAATCTCCGCTTTATCTCTTGGAACCTGAAGGGTGCCAACCAGCCTGTTGAAATCAATAAGGTAATGGCTCATCTAAAACAGCTCAGGGGTGATATTGTCTTTTTACAAGAAACACATCTTCGTTCCTTAACACAATGGCGCCCGACCACGGATATATACGTGTTTCGAATCCATGCTTAATGGATTTATCCTTGGCAAGTTGTTTTGACTTTTATTCCATTTTAATAACCTATTCAAGGTCGCCGAGCTGCACTGCAGATGTACCCTACTCTTTGAATTCGAGAAAGTGCATTACCTGCCAGATCCTCTTAGGGGCGCTATCACGATAATGCAGTGTTCCCTGTGGCAGAAGTTGTCTTTTTCTTTTTATCTCTAATGTAGTTTTCTACTCACCTGAAGCGATAGCTATTGTCTGTTGCACGGAATACGTTTTGGATCGCGGATTTCAGTGTGCAGTAAGGGGATTTATCATCAGCTAATGGACATATCGATCTACCAGATGGCGATCGATAACTGGGAAATGGTCTGGCGGATCCCACCGGCTCATGGTAAGATCTTTTTCACGTAAATTACATGCTGATCAGAAATTGCTATGATACTCAACCAGCCGACCAGCGTATGTGGCTACTTAGACGAACACGGTTATTGGTAATCAATAATCAGAAACGACGTCCCCCGCCCCCCCCCCCCTTTCATGCATACATGCTTGAGGATCATACAGATCATATGCAGTTTGAGTTTTAACTGTAACTTTTGTATAACGGAAATGCCATTGGATATAACGTTAGTAGCTATTAGCCCTTTATCTCGCCTTCCAGGAAATATTGTTATGGTTTGTAACCGACCACAATCGCACAACACAAGACAGGTATGAGAGTAAGCCAAGAACAGGGCATTTATTGAATACAAACAAAAAGCGGCACTGTCCCTTTAAGGGAGAACACAAAATACTGGAAAACAAGAATTAGGGAAAATTGGCACTGTGCCTTTAAGAGGCGAGCAGGCTAAGGGGCTAAGGCTAAAGGACAGGGCCAGGGCAAAGGACAGGGCAGGAAACAGGGGCACTGGAGAGGGGAACAGGAACAGAGGCCCGGGGAGGCGGGCTGGAGACAGGGACAGAGAAAACAGGGTTAAGGCCTTGGACAGGGCGAGGGCCAGAGCTGCTTACAGGGATGGAGTAGGAGCGCGCAGGCTAGAAGAGCACGCCGGCTCGGGGTCTGGAGTGGAGCGCGCCGGCTCGGAGAGACGCATCCTCCCGTAGAGGATTAGGAAGCGATGCGCGTCGGCTTGAAGAGCGCGCCGGCTCGGGGTCTGGAGTGGAGCGCGTCGGCTTGAAGAGCACGCCGGCTCAGAGAGCGCGCCGGCTCGGAGAGCGCGCCGGCTCGGAGAGCGCGCCGGCTCGGAGAGACGCATCCTCCCGTAGAGAATTAGGAAGCGATGCGCGTCTGGAGTAGTAGCGCGCCGGCTAGACGTCTGGAGTAGGGCGCGTCGGCTTGAAGAGCGCGCCGGCTCGGAGAGCGCGCCGGCTCGGAGAGACGCATCCTCCCGTAGAGAATTAGGAAGCGATGCACGTCTGGAGTAGGAACGCGTCTGGAGTAGGAGCGCGTCTGGAGTAGTAGCGCGCCGGCTAGAAGAGCGCGCCGGCTCGGGGGTCTGGAGTGGAGCGCGTCTGGAGTAGTAGCGCGTCTGGAGTAGTAGCGCGTCTGGAGTAGTAGTGCGTCTGGAGTAGTAGCACGTCTGGAGTAGTAGCGCGTCGGCTAGAAGAGCGCGCCGGCTCGGAGAGACGCATCCTCACGTAGAGTATTAGGAAGCGATGCGCGTCTGGAGTGGGGCGCGTCGGCTTGGAGAGCGCGCATCCCCCCGTAGGATAGGGAGCGATGTGCGTCTGGAGTAGTAGCGCGCCGGCTAGACGTCTGGAGTGGTGCGCGTCGGCTTGGAGAGCGCGCATCCCCCCGTAGGATAGGGAGCGATGTGCGTCTGGGGTGGAACACTGGAAAACCTCCCGTAGAGAATTAGAGAGCGCATCGGCTGTGTCCCACTCCAGGCAAACGGCGACAGGTGGCGATGGCTGGCACCTCGTCTCACGCCGGAGAAGAACCAGCATACAGATACCGATAAGATACGGATACGGAATAGAGAGAATCTCCCGTAGGAGCTTACAGAACGACCCGACCAGGACTGGGGGGGAGATCGAGGTATTTAAAGCCCACTGGGGCGCTAATTAGAACACACATCAGGTGCGTGATGGTAATTGATACTTGACTTAGAAGTGTGTGTTCAGCAAGGACCAATCAACACAGAATCCTCACAGTACCTTAAAGGAACGGAGCGAGGCAGGGAATGCAATAACTAAACAACGACAACGCGAGGGTGGGGGCTGGTGAGGTGAGGAGACAGGGAATTAAAGGTCCAGGGAACAGGAATTAAAGGTCCAGGGAAGAGGCGAACCTCACAGTACCCCCCCCTCCACGGGAGCCACCGGGCGACCCAAAAATACAGACAGAGGGGCAGGGGAACACGACAAGGCAACCAACAAAAAATTGGGCCATGCTAGCGGGGAAGCTACACCAAAAGTGGGGCTAGCAGAGGGACAGGGTAGCTGCCAGGGCACTGCTAGCTACAGGGCCTATGCTAGCTGTACTGCTACATTAACATAGAGGCTGCGCTAGCTGCCGGAGCTAGGCTAGCAGACAGGGCTGGACCAGCAAGAGAGAACAAGCTAGCTGGAAGGACAGTCCTAGCTGTGGGGAAACTGACCTTGCTAGCTGAAGGGGCAGTCCTAGCAGTGGGGAAACTGACCTTGCTAGCTGAAGGGGCAGTCCTAGCAGTGGGGAAACTGACCTTGCTAGCTGAAAGGGCAGTCCTAGCAGCGGGGAAACTGACCATGCTAGCTGAAGGGGCAGTCCTAGCAGTGGGGAAACTGACCTTGATAGCTGAAGGGGCAGTCCTAGCAGTGGGAGAAAACTGACCTTGCTAGCTGAAGGGGCAGTCCTAGCAGTGGGGAAACTGACCTTGCTAGCTGAAGGGGCAGTCCTAGCAGTGGGGAAAACTGACCTTGCTAGCTGAAAGGGCAGTCCTAGCAGCGGGGAAGACTGACCTTGCTAGCTGAAGGGGCAGTCCTAGCAGTGGGAAAACTGACCTTGCTAGCTGAAGGGGCAGTCCTAGCAGTGGGGAAACTGACCTTGCTAGCTGAAGGGGCAGTCCTAGCAGTGGGGAAAACTGACCTTGCTAGCTGAAAGGGCAGTCCTAGCAGCGGGGAAGACTGACCTTGCTAGCTGAAGGGGCAGTCCTAGCAGTGGGAAAACTGACCTTGCTAGCTGAAAGGGCAGTCCTAGCAGTGGGGAAACTGACCTTGCTAGCTGAAGGGGCAGTCCTAGCAGTGGGAGAAAACTGACCTTGCTAGCTGAAGGGGCAGTCCTAGCAGTGGGGAAACTGACCTTGCTAGCTGAAGGGGCAGTCCTAGCAGTGGGGAAAACTGACCTTGCTAGCTGAAAGGGCAGTCCTAGCAGCGGGGAAGACTGACCTTGCTAGCTGAAGGGGCAGTCCTAGCAGTGGGAAAACTGACCTTGCTAGCTGAAGGGGCAGTCCTAGCAGTGGGGAAACTGACCTTGCTAGCTGAAGGGGCAGTCCTAGCAGTGGGGAAAACTGACCTTGCTAGCTGAAAGGGCAGTCCTAGCAGCGGGGAAGACTGACCTTGCTAGCTGAAGGGGCAGTCCTAGCAGTGGGAAAACTGACCTTGCTAGCTGAAAGGGCAGTCCTAGCAGCGGGGAAACTGACCTTGCTAGCTGAAGGGGCAGTCCTAGCAGTGGGAGAAAACTGACCTTGCTAGCTGAAGGGGCAGTCCTAGCAGTGGGGAAAGCTACACAAAAAGTGGAGGCCAAGCAGAGGGACTGGGTTAGCTGCCTGGGCATGGCTAGCTACAGGGCCTATGCTAGCTGCAAGGGCTGCATTAACATAGAGGCTGTGCTAGCAGCCGGGGCTAAGCTAGCAGACTGGGGCCAAGCTGGTAGTAGAGGTCTGGCAAGCTGCAGGGGAGCTAACGAGGCTAACAGGGAAGCTAACAGGGGAGACTAACAGGCTAAACAGGGGAGCTAACAGGGAAGCTAACAGGGGAGTCAACAGGGGAACTAACAGGGGAACTAACAAAGGCTAACAGGGGAGCTAACAGGGGAGACTAACAGGCTAACAGGGGAGCTAACAAAGGACAAACTCAACATACACTGTCTGTGCTGGCTGGGGTCGTCGACTGGTCGGGTCGTACTGTTATGGTTTGTAACCGACCCCAATCGCACAACACAAGACAGGTATGAGAGTAAGCCAAGAACAGGGCATTTATTGAATACAAACAAAAAGCGGCACTGTCCCTTTAAGGGAGAACACAAAATACTGGAAAACAAGAATTAGGGAAAATTGGCACTATGCCTTTAAGAGGCGAGCAGGCTAAGGGGCTAAGGCTAAAGGACAGGGCCAGGGCAAAGGACAGGGCAGGAAACAGGGGCACTGGAGAGGGGAACAGGAACAGAGGCCCGGGGAGGCGGGCTGGAGACAGGGACAGAGAAAACAGGGTTAAGGCCTTGGACAGGGCGAGGGCCAGAGCTGCTTACAGGGATGGAGTAGGAGCGCGCAGGCTAGAAGAGCGCGCCGGCTCGGAGTCTGGAGTGGAGCGCGCCGGCTCGGCGAGACGCATCCTCCCGTAGAGGATTAGGAAGCGATGCGCGTCGGCTTGAAGAGCGCGCCGGCTTGGGGTCTGGAGTGGAGCGCGTCGGCTTGAAGAGCGCGCCGGCTCGGAGAACGCGCCGGCTCGGAGACACTCATCCTCCCGTAGAGAATTAGGAAGCGATGCGCGTCTGGAGTAGTAGCGCGCCGGCTAGACGTCTGGAGTAGGGCGCGTCGGCTTGAAGAGCGCGCCGGCTCGGAGAGCGCGCCGGCTCGGAGAGACGCATCCTCCCGTAGAGAATTAGGAAGCGATGCGCGTCTGGAGTAGGAACGCGTCTGGAGTAGGAGCGCGTCTGGAGTAGTAGCGCGCCGGCTAGAAGAGCGCGCCGGCTCGGGGGTCTGGAGTGGAGCACGTCTGGAGTAGTAGCGCGTCTGGAGTAGTAGCGCGTCTGGAGTAGTAGCGAGTCTGGAGTAGTAGCACGTCTGGAGTAGTAGCGCGTCGGCTAGAAGAGCGCGCCGGCTCGGAGAGACGCATCCTCACGTAGAGTATTAGGAAGCGATGCGCGTCTGGAGTGGGGCGCGTCGGCTTGGAGAGCGCGCATCCCCCCGTAGGATAGGGAGCGATGTGCGTCTGGAGTAGTAGCGCGCCGGCTAGACGTCTGGAGTGGTGCGCGTCGGCTTGGAGAGCGCGCATCCCCCCGTAGGATAGGGAGCGATGTGCGTCTGGGGTGGAACACTGGAAAACCTCCCGTAGAGAATTAGAGAGCGCATCGGCTGTGTCCCACTCCAGGCAAACGGCGACAGGTGGCGATGGCTGGCACCTCGTCTCACGCCGGAGAAGAACCAGCATACAGATACCGATAAGATACGGATACGGAATAGAGAGAATCTCCCGTAGGAGCTTACAGAACGACCCGACCAGGACTGGGGGGGAGATCGAGGTATTTAAAGCCCACTGGGGCGCTAATTAGAACACACATCAGGTGCGTGAGGGTAATTGATACTTGACTTAGAAGTGTGTGTTCGGCAAGGACCAATCAACACAGAATCCTCACAGTACCTTAAAGGAACGGAGCGAGGCAGGGAATGTGTTCTGAAGGATCAGATTAAACCGAATATATATATTTATTTATATATATATATTTAATTGTATTTGTATATCCCCTGATATCCCTTGTATATTCCTTGTACAATATGCATTGAATATCCCTTCTAGTCTACTGAACATCCCATAATAGTCTCCATTCTACCATTGGACGAGACCTTGGTGCCAGGTCGCCATACCCCTCAGACCAAGTTCAATCGTACCGCTCAACATGTATGGACAAGTCCTAGTTCCGCGTAGGAATATGTCTACCGCACCACTAATGGTACTATTTATTCATAGTGCGTATATATACTGCGCTATTAAAGTAGAACTTTCTTTTAGTCCAGTTCCTTACCCTCCAACAGAGTGACAGACGCAAAAGCCTCCCCGCGAACCACGTGTGGGCAGTAAGGCCAATTCGGCCCAGTATCGGCATTGAGACATCGTGTATATTAATATTTGAATAGTCATATTTGGCACTATATCGTCGAGTTGGACGTATTCTATTAAGCTAATAATAGTCTATTCATATATAGTGCCTCGTGCGGTAAGAGTTCTATAGTAATCAGCACCCCCATCGTTTCGGGCATCAGCTGGACGCTTATCCAGGGTGGTTGACCCCACGTGAAGCTGCACCCGAGGAGCTCCAGGCCAAAGAGCGAGTGGACCTGTATATTGGATTATTCTACCGACGACGGCTAGCCTTCCCCGGCTTGGATTATGCTTTGAGTACTTTGATTATTCTATGGATAAAGGCCAACACTGCGGTGTGTTGGAAATACCCCCCCCGGAGAGGACGACAGGTGAGACGGCGCTCTGCACAGTGAGGTCGCCTCACGTCTCTCCGTCGTGGACCGGAGGACGCCGGCCACAGAGGGTCCAACTGCATTCATCTGTGGATCGAGGATCGTTGGGCACCGTGTCGCACAACTGTGGACTCTCCCAAGATACCCTCGGCCAGACGGGATCCAGCCAGTGACTCTCTAACCCCCCCCCCCCCTCCAGCTGTCCTACAAGCAGTCGGAACCTTCCCCTAGTGTATCCAGCTATATAATCATTCAAGTATCATCGCTATTGTTCCCTAAATATTCCAGGTTGTATATTTGCTTCCTGCGCAATCAGAGATTGGACATTCGATATTGATCTACCTACGAATACTCATTTGCCATAAAAGTGCATACTATTTCAAATCATAAATGTAATTAAGTAATCGTTGTACATACCTTTTGCTATGTATTAAAACTCAAACTTTCGATTTGGTACATTTGTGTTGGATCCGTTTATCAGGTGGGAGTGTTCAACATATTCATACCTAGTACTGGGTGGCCAGAGTCTAAAGTACAAGAGGTAGTGGTAGTAAGTATCATATCTAACCATACAGTCAGGGAATTGTACCCCTCAGTTACAGAATGCAATAACTAAACAACGACAACGCGAGGGTGGGGGCTGGTGAGGTGAGGAGACAGGGAATTAAAGGTCCAGGGAACAGGAATTAAAGGTCCAGGGAAGAGGCGAACCTCACAAATATACTAGACCAAATGCCGTATAACGCTTATATTCACGGCGCTATAAAATGAGAACGTATTGATGAAAAAATTATTTCTTTAATCCATTTTGAAGGGACGGTTTATGGTCTGAATTGACAATGAGAATGGACAGATAGCAATACTATAAAGTATAGATTTAGCTCTACAAACAGCCCCAAGTCTGTTTATGCTGGTCGTCTAGAGTGGGGCCCGTCTAATCCCCGTGGCCGTCAATGTGTTAAAGGTTCATCGAATCAAGCGCCCCTGGATAGGGAATATATTTAATTCTAAATTCTTAGTAAGGGCAAGGGGCCATCCTTATAAATAAAAGTGTCTTTCGAGGTATCGAACTCTAGTATTGAAGATCCTAATGGCCGATTTGTAATTGTTTCGGGTAGGTTATGTGGTATGCCTGTGGTTATGGCCTGTGTTTATAAAATGCACCTACATGGGATGATGATAAATTCATATCTAGCTTATTTTCCTCCCTTCCCAAAGTTGATGACCATTATTTAATTATTGGCGGTGACTTCAACCTGATCCAAGACCCCACTCTAGACAGGTCTTCGTCTAATCTTCGGGCGTTATCCAAGTCAGATAAAGTTCTTAACACATATAAAACTAGTTTAGGTTTATTCGATCCCTGGAGAGCTAAATCACGCTTCAGCCCCTACTTCAGCACTTTATAAAGAACTAGGGCTGTACCGAATGTATTTTTTTTTACATTCAAGTTCAAGTTCAAGTTCTTTAATAGTTGTCATACAGAAGTACAGAATACTTTCATACAAAATGCTTCTTACTGTTACGCTCCAGAGACTGTGCTAGACAAGATAGTATCAAATAACATAATAACATAATATAGCATGAATTTAGAAGAAGAAAATGAGGTCACAGTGTTCGGTATAGACATATGTACAATGTTCTGAGTTACCATATAATATACAATACACAATACTATGCAGTGTACTAATGTACAGTACTATCTAGTGCAAAGCAGAAATGGGATGAGGTACAATTTTAGGTACAATTTACAGTAAGGTGTACGAGTTGTAGTGCAATCCTTCATCCATAAATATAAATATAAAGTGTGGGGAGTGGGTGCTACAGTGTGTTTGTTTAAAGTGGGTGTGTGCTATAAAGTGTGTGGAGTGGGTGCTACAGTGTGTTTGTTTAAAGTGGGTGTGTGCGTGTGGATGTGTGTGCTATGTGCGTTTGGTGGTTGTTGTTGTGTAGTGTTCATTCATTGTTCGTTTAGCAGCCTGATGGCCTGGGGATAGAAGCTTCTTCTGAGTCTTTCTGTGCTCGCCTTGAGACTCCGGTATCGCTTGCCTGACCGCAGCAGTTCAAAGAGGCAGTTGTTCGGGTGACTGGAGTCTTTAATGATTCTCTTAGCCTTGCCCTTGCAACGCTTGTAGTAAATGTTCTGGAGGGTGGGGAGCCCCCCTCCAATTGTGCGTTCGGCTGAACGTGTCACTCTTTGTAGTCTGCTTCGGTCTTGTGCAGTGCTATTCCCAAACCAGGAGGTGATGTTGCCGGTCAAGATGCTCTCTATTGTACATGAGTAGAAGTTCTTAAGGATCTTCTGGCTGACTTGGAACTTCCTTAGGCGCCTGAGGAAGTAGAGGCGTTGTCGTGCCTTCTTCACAACACTGTCAATGTGTGTGGTCCATGTCAAGTCCTCGGATATGTAGGCTCCGAGGTACTTGAAGCTGTTGACTCTCTCAACCGGTGCCCCGTCGATGCTGAGGGGGCTGTAGTCCTTGACCCCCGACCTCCTGAAGTCCACAATCATCTCCTTTGTTTTGCTGACGTTCAGGGAGAGGCTGTTTTCCTGGCACCATCCCGCCAGGACCTTGACCTCTTCCAGGTAGGCCCTCTCGTCGTTGGCAGAGATCAGGCCCACCACCACTGTGTCGTCAGCAAATTTGACGATTGTATTGCTACTCCGCTGAGCCACACAGTCGTGTGTGTACAGGGAGTAGAGGAGGGGACTCAGAACACAGCCCTGGGGGGCCCCTATGTTGAGGGTGATGGATGAGGAGGTGCAGTTGCCTGCTCTCACCACCTGGGGTCTGCCAGTCAGGAAGTCCAAGACCCACTGGCAGAGGTCATAGCCCAAGCCCAGGTCCCTGAGCTTGGCTATGAGTATGGAGGGGACTATGGTATTGAATGCCGAGCTGTAGTCGATGAATAGCATTCTCACATAGTTCCCCTGCCTCTTGTCCAGGTGTGATGCTGCTGTGTGCAGCACATGGGATATGGCGTCCTCCGTGGACCTGTTGGGGCGGTATGCAAATTGCAGGGGGTCCATGTTGATGGGGAGGGAGGAGCAGATGTAGCCCTTTACTAGCTTCTCAAAGCACTTCATGGCTATGGAGGTGAGAGCTACAGGGCGGTAGTCGTTGAGGCAAGCAGGCTTGGATTTTTTGGGTACAGGGATAATAGTGGACTTCTTCAGGCAGGTGGGGATGACAGCCTGTTCTAAGGACAGGTTAAATATGTCAGTGAATACTGGGGCCAGTTGGTCGGCACAGACTTTTAGGACGCGGCCGGGGATGCCGTCCGGACCTGCTGCCTTCCTGATATTCACTTTTTTAAAGGTCCGCCTCACCTCATGCTCTGTTACCCTGAACACTGCGCCTCCATCAGCAGCCGACCCCCCCCCCCCCCCCATTGCCGAGGCTTGTGAGCTGGTGTTGTTATTACCAGCATCAAACCTCGCATAGAAGGTATTGAGGTCATTTGCTAAGGAGATGTCACTGTTCAGTTTGAGGGAGGCGCCTTTGTAGTCTGTCATCGTTTTGAGCCCCTGCCACATAGCTCTAGAGTCAGCTTGTTCAAATTGGAGTTCAATTTTATCCCTGTAGCGCCGTTTGGCCTCTGACACTGTCCTCCTTACGTTGTATCGCGCCACCTTGTGGTCATTCATGTTGCCTGCCACTAGGCCGTCGTTGTATGCTTTGGTGCGCTCTCTCAGAGCTTCACGGACGGATTTGTCTACCCAGGGTTTTTGATTTGGGTAAACTTTCATTTTGGTAGTGGGGATTGTTTCTTTCACCCTAGTACAAACATAGTCCAGCACTGTCTCCGTGTAGACATTAATGTTATCTGTGTCGCGGAACACATTCCAATCTGTGTAGTGAAACACTGACCGGATCGTCTCCTCTGACGTCAAATCCCATTTCTGCACCTCTCGCGAGACTACGGGAGTACTTTTAATTCTCTGTTTGTACTTTGGTGAAAAAAAAATGGACGCGTGATCTGATTTACCAAAGCCACTATCAGAATGAGCCTTGTAGCCACCTTTAAATTGCGTGTAACAGTGATCTAGGATGTTACCGCCTCTGGTGTTGCAAGTCACATGCTGATATACTTTTTATACTCCAAAAAAGGGCCATAAGGATAGTTCACATTGCAGGTTATCGTGATCACACTAACATATTGTTTCTGGAGTCAAAGACATTGAAGTTAAATGATCTTGTGGAATTTAAAACGGCACAATTAATGTATAAAGCAAAAAGTCATGCACTTCCAAGAAACATTCAAGAATTGTTCTTTGATAGGGAGGGGGGTTATAATCTGAGGGGAGAACACAATTTAAAGGTGCTAAACGTACGCACTACCATGAGAAAACACTGCATCTCAATATGTGGAGTGAAACTGTGGAACAGTCTTAATGTGGTGTTAAAGCAATGTCCAAACATGAGACAATTCAAACTGATGTATAAGGAAATTATGTTCACAAGGTACAGGGATGAAGAAGGGACTTGATATTCACAGGTGTTTACATTTTTATTTTGTTTCTATTTTATTTTATTTTATACATATATAGTTTTTGTTTTTTTGTTTTGCATATATATATATATTTTTTTTTTTCTTTTCTTTTCTTTTCTTTTTTATGTTTAAAATAGTACACTCATTTGAGTAGTGGAAAAGGGGTAGGATTAAATAAGTGTATACTTCTTCCTACTCCTTTTCGAACATGCAGATTGAGTTGTTTTTCTTTTTTGTTATTGTTTGTTGTATTCATTGCATGTTCGAAATAAAGACTTCAAATCAAAAAAAAAAAAAAAAAAAAAAATCAGAAGTCAGGCAATACCTTTCTCAGATTGGCGCTATTGAAATCTCCCAGCACCACAATGGCGGCGTTAACGTTAGCCACTTGTATTCTATTTACCTCGTCGTGTAGTCTGGAGAGCGCAACCTTGTTGCTGGCTTGCGGTGGAATATACACTCCGATCAGGACGATCGCCGTTAACTCCCTCGGGAGGAAGAAAGGACGACACTTGATGGTTATATATTCCAGTTCTGGGGAGCAGTGGTTGGATAATTCCTTCACGTTAGTTGGATCGCTCCAATTTTTGTTAAACATGAAGGCAATACCTCCTCCACGTTGTTTACCGGACTCTGATGACCGATCCTTGCGATGGATAAAGAAGTGATCCGCTGGTTGAATTGCGTGATCTGGGACGTCCGGTGTTAGCCATGTCTCGGTGAAGCAGAGGACGTTGCAGTCCCTAACGTCTCTTTGATATTGAATCCTTGCTCGGATGTCATCCAGTTTATTGTCAATTGATTGTACATTGGCTAGCAATATACTGGGCAGTGGTGTACGGTGGCGTCTGGATCTCAGCCTGTTACGGATCCCAGCCCTCTTTCCTCGTCGTCTTTTCCTGGGCTCTGGGAACAAAGGATCTGGTCCAAATCTCCGGAGAATCTCTTCAGGCCATTGATGCGGTACGGAAAGCTGTTCCAGTGAGTAATCCAGTTGGTAAGTTTCCCGTAATCCAATGTCTATGAGTGACTGACGGTCATATACATTAAATGCACCAACAGTTGGTACGAACAAAACTCTAAAAACTATAAATATTAACAAAAGTAAACACAGTCTCGACGGAGCGAACAGAAAGGCAGCCGGTCGGAGCAGCGCCATCTCTCATTCTTCTATTGAAGTTTTCGAATGAAGCTTCGAATGTCTGTAGTCATATTTTATGACGTAATCATAAAAAAATAAAACACATATATATATATATATTTTTTTCCCCCCTTAACTCATTCCCCGCCATCGACGAGTATACTCGTTATTGGCCGCCAATCATTGGACGCCAACAACGAGTATACTCGTTATTATGATCGTTATTTCTTTTATTAGCTATTTCCATTCATAAATCATCCAGGAAGGCTGTGGTACTGTGTGGCAATGTGTCTGAGATCGCAAAGATCCAATACCGCTGCCTGGTGGTATGCGGCCGATGTCGCACTTCCTTTCTGACTCTGTGTATGACTCTGTGTATCATTGAAAGTCATCCGGGTGGAGTTTTATAGTAACGTGGATCAAGATCTTCACCCGATCGCATTGAATTGCTTTCGGGACGCCCGATTCATTATGCTGTGGAGTGCAGTGGGCCAAATGGACATACGATTTAGCAGATGGCAATCAAATAATTGGAATATTCTTTTTGGAATCTCATCGGCCACAGGTAAGAGCAATTTAACGTCAATTTCAGCTTGGTTGTGCATCGTTTTCATAGCCATCGCCCTGATCAGCGTACTAACGAATGCCATTATTGACAATCAATTAATCAGAAATGACCCCCCCCCCCCCTTTCATGCATGCATGATGGAACATAATATACCGATCATATGCATTTGAATTTTTTATTGTAGCCAATGGATTAAGTATAATATGTGTCGCGGGCTATTACTAGCCTCCCAGGAATGACCCTAGACCACTCCAAAACTTATATTCACCACGGTATAAAACAAGAATGTATGGATGGAAAAAATATTCCTTTTTCACATCTTGAACGATAGATACTCGATGTCAAATGGGCCATAGTATTGCATCCATAGCAATAATATTTATATAGTTATAGCCCTGCAAACAAGGTGAGCAACTCCCAATTCGGTACCCATCCCTAACACATCACACACACAGAGTAGTGCACACGGGTCATCATGACATCATCACACACAGAGTAGTGCACACGGGTCATCATGACATCACACACAGAGTACTATAGTGCACACGGGTCATCATGACATCACACACAGAGTACTATAGTGCACACGGGTCATCATGACATCACACACAGAGTACTATAGTGCACACGGGTCATCATGACATCATCACACACAGAGTACTATAGTGCACACGGGTCATCATGACATCATCACACAGAGTACTATAGTGCACACGGGTCATCATGACATCATCACACACAGAGTACTATAGTGCACACAGGTCATCATGACATCATCACACAGAGTACTATAGTGCACACGGGTCATCATTGTTAAATTCACTTCTACTGCGGCCATTACGGTAATCTGGATAAAGGTGAATGGGCGCTGTTGTTGCGCGTCACTGGTTTTGGACTGGAGGAAGGCTGTGGCCACTACGCTGTGGAGCGTGAAATAAACATGAATGAAAGATAACGGTTGTCTTATTTGCGACTTAACATGGTAGCAGAGGATGTCGGCCTCTAACGTTAATAACTACAGGCAGCCGCCTGGACTGGACGAAAAGACGTCTTTTGAGAAGTGGAAGAATGAAGTTGAGATGTGGAGTCGGGTGACGGATTTAGCCAAGAAGAAACAAGCGTTGGCTGTTGCTCTATCGTTGACGGGGAGGGCGAGGGATACTGCTTTGGAAATACCTGTCGATGATCTAAATAAGGATGATGGAATGGTAACTTTGATTCGGGAACTTGACAGGGTGTTTTTGAGAGAAGAGAAGGACCGGGCTTACGAAGCCTATTCGGAGTTTGATCAGATTTCGCGAGGAGACGGCGTCTCTATGGTGGACTATATTGTTGATTTTGAACAGAAGTACAACCGGATCAAGAAATTCGACATGGTTCTACCTGACGCTGTTTTGGCATTCAAACTACTGGATACTGCGGGCCTCGACATCAAAGACAAACAGCTGGCATTGACTGCCTGTGGTAAGCACACCTTTGTTGATATGAAGTCAGGACTGAAACGTATATTTGGAGAAAAAACGGAGAAAAGGGCAGGAGGCATTACTGTGAAGCAAGATGCAGCTTTTTACACAGATCAGAGACGAGAGCAGCAGAGGCGGGAGCAGCCGCGATCGCAAAGTGGACAAGTTAGAGGACCATTCGCAGGCACAAATCCGCTTGATAAATTTGGAAGACGAACAAAGTGTGGGATTTGTCAGAGCACATTCCACTGGGTGAAAGATTGCCCAAACAAGAAAGAATATGTAAAAGTGACGGAAGAAAATGAAGAGCCAGATGAGTGTAATTTAATACTTTTTTCTAAGGAATCAGATGCAGCAATATTCATGGTTGAGGCTCTGGGAACGGCCGTCATTGATACGGCATGTACACGGACTGTATGTGGTGAAAAATGGCTGGATAACTATGTTGGGGGACTAAATGAGAAACAAGTCAAAAGGTTGGTTAGCACAGAGAGTAGCAAACCTTTTAAGTTTGGGGATGGGAGAGTTGTGCATTCTACAAAAAAGGTCAAGATACCAGCCAAGATAGGAGAAACAAAATGTTATATTGAAACAGAGGTAGTCTCATCTGACATTCCTTTACTGCTCAGTAAAACTTCGCTAAAGAGAGCAGGAGCTGTGTTGAACCTGGAAAACGATACAGCTATAATGTTTCAGAAACCAGTAGCTCTAGAGTTGACTTCATCTGGACACTACTGTCTGAACATACTGGATAAGGAGTCCCCGAGTGAAGCATATGAGAATGTGGTCCTGGCCATCACAGATAATATGACCAGTGTGAAAAAACACAAAGCTTTACTTAAACTTCACAAGCAATTTGGACATGCATCAGTTGATAGGCTAAAGAAGCTGCTGACAAATGCTGGAAACACGGATGATGAATGCACTGCTATTCTAGGGGAAATAGTAGGAAAATGTGAGATATGTCTCAAGTACAGCAAGGCTAAGCCCAAGCCTGCTGTTGGTCTGCCCATGGCCTCTAGGTACAACGAGACTGTGGCAGTTGATCTACATGAGCTAGAACCAAATGTGTGGTACCTACACATTATCGATCACTTCACTCGCTTTAGTGCAGGTAGCATCGTGACCTCAAAGAAGCCAAGTGTGATAGTGAACAATTTTGTGCATTCCTGGATCAGTGTCCATGGTCCACCTGAGCGTCTCTTCACTGACAACGGTGGAGAGTTCAATAATGAGGAAATAAGAGACATGGCGGAGAACTTCAACATCGAGATCAAGACGACTGCTGGCTACAGTCCATGGAGCAATGGTTTGCTGGAACGCCACAACCAATCCCTTACAGAGATACTACTGAAGGTAAAACTTGACAAAGGACTTGACTGGAAAACGGCTCTTGATTGGGCACTCATGGCAAAGAACACAATGCAGAACGTGCATGGCTACAGTCCACATCAGCTGGTGTTTGGACAGAACCCGAACCTTCCCTCTGTGTTTGTTGACCAGCCACCTGCTTTGGAGGGAACTACAATGAGCGCATGGGTGGGAAAGCACATAACAGCATTACATGCAGCAAGGAAAGCTTTTACGGAGGCAGAATGCTCAGAGAATCAGACGAGCTCTTCGAAAACAGCTTCGTCCAACAGATGAGAAGTATGAAACGGGAGACAAAGTGTTCTACAAAAGGACAGACTGTGTTGAATGGAAAGGCCCTGGGGTTGTGATAGGGCAAGATGGGGTGGTGATTTTTGTACGTCATGGTGGGACATATGTCAGGGTTCATCAATCTAGGCTGCGAAAAGTGCACCCTGGGGAAAGTAATACTGTGGGCAATGTCGATGTATCTGTTGGTGATAATAATGTGCCTGTTACTGACAATGATATGAATAGTAACAGTGGGGACATGCCCGTTACTGATGGTGATATAAATGGTGACATGAATAATGACGTAGAGGCAGCGGGTGTAGCAAACCAGGATATAGATAACCCTAATGGGATCAATCAAGACGATTATCACCAGACCGGCATAGAGGTGAAAACCGGTATAAAGGTAAAAGCCGGTCAGACAATCAGCTTTGTGGATAATGTAACAGGTGTTTCTCACACAGCTAAAGTGATGGGACGAGCAGGAAAGGCTACAGGAAAAAACAGCAACTGGTACAACCTACAGTACTTAGAACCTTTTGACATCACCGGTACTATGGGGTCAGTTGATCTTACTAAAGTAGACAATTTTCAGGTTAAGCCACTAGATGGTGTAGAACTATGCTCTGATATGCAGGAACATGATGTATTAGTAACAGAGGGTGTACCATTTGATAAGGCTAAACAAGATGAAATCAGTAACTGGAGGAAAAATGAGGTGTTTGAGGAGGTGAAAAATGTGGGTCAAAGACAGGTGTCAACGAGATGGGTGTGTACGCTTAAAGAAACCCCAGATGGTATCATACCTAAAGCACGGCTAGTGGCTAGGGGTTTTGAAGAATTTAACACTCAAGATTTACAGAAGGACTCGCCTACATGCTCATCAGAGTCCCTTAGATTACTCATATCAGTTCTGTGTCAGAAAAAATGGACATTGAACTCTATGGACATAAAGTCAGCTTTTCTTCAAGGAATGGAGCTGTCTCGGGGTATACACATCCGCCCTCCTCCTGAGGCTAAAAGTGAGGGGACACTGTGGAAGCTGAAGAAGTGTGTCTATGGACTTGCTGATGCCTTTCTCTACTGGTACAACAGAGTAAAAGCAACAATGATCAAAACAGGGGCCACTATGTCACAAGTTGATCCTGCTGTATTCTACTGGCTTGATGAAAACTGTATTGTGACTGGTGTTCTTGCCTGTCATGTGGATGATTTCATCTGGGGTGGCTCACACACATTTGCCACAACGACCATTCCCCACCTCAAAACAGTTTTCCAGGTGGGACGTGAGGAACAAGACAACTTTCGCTATGTGGGGATGGAACTCTCTACAGTAGGTGGAGACGTGCTTGTGCAACAGGAGATCTACATAAAGAACCTTCAGCCCATTCTCATAGACCCATCAAGAGCGTTGCACCGTGATGCTCTTCTCACAGAGTGTGAGACTGACAACCTAAGGTCAAAAATAGGACAACTCTTGTGGGTGGCTAGACAGAGTAGGCCAGATATCATGTTCGATACATGTGTCCTTGCAACCAATCTAAAACATGCTACTGTGCAAACTATGCATGAAGCAAATAAGGTAGTACGAAAACTGCAATCAGAACATGTCACCCTGAAGTTTCACAACTTAGGAAAGGAGGACTGTTTGAAGCTTGTTGTTTTCAGCGACGCATCCATGGGAAACCTCCCAGATGGGGGAACACAAGGAGGGCATCTCATCGTTCTGATGGGTGAGAAAGGACGATTCTCTCCAATCTGCTGGAAATCAAAAAGGATCAGAAGAGTGGTTCGGAGCACGCTGGCAGGAGAGACACTAGCCCTGGCTGATGGTATTGATAATGCCATATTTTTGTCCTCTCTCTACTCTGAACTTACTACAGGTATGGTCAAACAGCGCACCCTACCTGTGATGTGTGTTACAGACAACTTCTCCCTTGTGGAGGCTATCAAGTCCACCAAGTCAGTGACTGAGAAACGACTGAGACTGGAAATAAGTGGAATCAAAGAACTTATCCAGGACAAAAGGATCCAACGGATTCTGTGGTCTACCACGAAGGACCAGCTGGCAAACTGTCTGACCAAAAAGGGAGCATCTTCCCTTGTGCTGCTTAAAGCACTGAAGAATGGACAGTGGAAGCTAGATTACTGAATAACTGGTTATGATGACTGAGTTTATTTTTTTTTGTTTTCTTGAAATATCCTTGCAGTGTATTATTTGTTTAAAAAAAAAGAGAGTGAGATTTGGGTGTATTTTGTTTTCTTGAAATATCCTTGCAGTGTATTATTTGTTTAAAAAAAGAGAGTGAGATTGTTAAATTCACTTCTACTGCGGCCATTACGGTAATCTGGATAAAGGTGAATGGGCGCTGTTGTTGCGCGTCACTGGTTTTGGACTGGAGGAAGGCTGTGGCCACTACGCTGTGGAGCGTGAAATAAACATGAATGAAATATAACGGTTGTCTTATTTGCGACTTAACAATCATGACATCACCCAGAGTACTATAGTGCACACGGGTCATCATGACATCACACACAGAGTACTATAGTGCACACGGGTCATCATGACATCATCACACACAGAGTACTATAGTGCACACGGGTCATCATGACATCATCACACAGAGTACTATAGTGCACACGGGTCATCATGACATCATCACAGACAGAGTACTATAGTGCACACAGGTCATCATGACATCATCACACATAGTACTATAGTGCACACGGGTCATCATGACATCATCACACAGAGTACTATAGTGCACACGGGTCATCATGACATCATCACACAGAGTACTATAGTGCACACAGGTCATCATGACATCATCACACAGAGTACTATAGTGCACACGGGTCATCATGACATCATCACACAGAGTACTATAGTGCACACGGGTCATCATGACATCACACAGAGTACTATAGTGCACACAGGTCATCATGACATCACACACAGAGTACTATAGAGCACACGGGTCATCATGACATCATCACGCACAGAGTACTATAGTGCACACGGGTCATCATGACATCACACACAGAGTACTATAGTGCACACAGGTCATCATGACATCATCACACAGAGTACTATAGTGCACACAGGTCATCATGACATCATCACACAGAGTACTATAATGCACACAGGTCATCATGACATCATCACACAGAGTACTATAGTGCACACAGGTCATCATGACATCATCACACAGAGTACTATAGTGCACACAGGTCATCATGACATCATCACACAGAGTACTATAGTGCACACGGGTCATCATGACATCATCACACAGAGTACTATAGTGCACACAGGTCATCATGACATCATCACACAGAGTACTATAACGTCACAGTGCCCAAGTGCGTCCACCTTTTTATAGGATTCTATCACATTTGCATAACAATAGCGAATATTACGTACCTTGCGCCGTTTTCATTGGAGTTTTTTACAAAACAACGCTGTTTTATTTGTCCTATATATGCGGATATCATTTAAAAACTTAAATTTTACCATTTTAGTTCCCTTTAGACAACAAACATAATGCTAATGATGCACTTTAATTATGATAATTAGGTGGCCATTCACGGTCACTGTACTGAGGTGACGTGAGGGCGCATTCATAGTTTAACGCTCCTGTGTTCAGATCGCATTTTCATCAACTTTTACCGACCTGCTGACCTGTGAACTGTGAAAAAAGGTCTTGGAAAATGGAGTTCTTTTGTTTGAACCTGTTTTCATCCTTTAAAATCAATGCTGCCATCTACTGTCAGCTGGAAGGTAGTGTCGTTTGTCTACCATCTCATCTCAGGAGCAAACAACATCCCCATTTTATTTGTCTAACAAACAAAATATTAATCACAATCACTTGTCACATTAACATTTGTGAGTACATGTGTTTTCAACAAAAATATGACAAATTTAACACAACAGCCAGCACTTCATAAAATTTTATAAACATTATATAAAAAATACAATAAACATAACTTATAACAATAACTATTTACAGCACACCATACATATTTATACATTTTTTCATTCGCTCACTCATTCATACACTCATTCATCCAAACACCAGTAACACCAGAAACTAGCATCTTCGTCCTCCTCCTCCTCCCACTGGACACACATGGTGTGGAACCATTTGTGACAGTTGTCACACTGGACCCACGACACCAAACCCTCAGAGTCCACAGGGGGGTTCGCCTTTTTACACCGGCCACACCGCCAGATCCCCAGCTTCTGCCTCTTGGTGGTGTGACCTGCAGTTAAAAAGAAATTTATTATTATGACGCTGCTTGATTACAATATACCAAGGTCCAATAATAAGTAAGGGATAATGTATAGCTACGAGGTCATTGTCGCAAAATAATTGACCGACACGGAGTTTAAAATACCGAGGCGCAGCGCTGAGGTGTTTTAAACGTCAGTGAAGGTCAATTATTTTGCGACAATGATCGAGTAAAGCTATACATTATCCCGCTTATTACATGGCTAACTTACTAACAATATACCTAATTCATCGACAAGACTAGATCAAATGAAGACGCAGTTGTTCTGTGGCTCTGTCAGCCCAAATAAAGTGATTATTATTATCGGCAGCCGGCAGGTCTCTGGTCTGATTGCATGACTGAGTGCAGCTGTGCATATGCTGAGCAGCACTGATACAGTGTTGTAGTGGGCTTGATTGCGAACAGCTGCGCACAGCGGTCATTATTGTCCCACAGCGGTCATTATTGTGTGATAACGGACCTCTGACACGGGCTATTGACCAATCACAAGCAAGCATTTCGGCGAATGTGAAAACGCCATGTAATAAATATGAATAACTATCTATATAGTACTTTTCACACATGGACCACAGTTCAAAGTGCCCCACAGCAATTTGTATAAAATCAGCAAATTTTTTACAAAATAAATAACAATTCATAAGTTTGCCCTGACAAACTCAAAAAACATAAGTAACATGCCGATGGGTGTCGTGGGTCTGGCGTGGGAGGAGGAGGATGTCGATGCTCCTGTTGGTCCAGGAATACAGGAGGCTGCAGACACAAAAAGGGAGCACCACTCAAAAAAATTATTTTGTTTGGTTTGGTAAATATTGCGCTATGAACAGTCTATCAGTGTACTGTGTGTGTGTGTAGGCCGTAGGGGCAGGTACAATAAGAGTTTTTCTTCCTGTTCCTTTTGGCCATGGACATTTGTAGATCGTGTTTTTTTCACAGTTGTTTGAAAAAGCTTACGGTGGGAGGGAGAGGAAGTTGGCTGGGACACCCGGTGGGACTGCGGTGGGACTGCCGGCTCTGAGAAAATGGTTAAGAAACAATAAAACATGATTATTTATTCATAAAAATTTTTATACTTTTTTGCTAACTGAGAATGTTGTCTCCCAAATAACTGTTAAAAGAAAACAAATAAATAAATACCATCCATTATGGCTGTTGGGGAGGAAGAGGTGGAGGGGTGGTGATCTTCCCCTCTCAAAGCAGGCAGGCGAGTGCTGGTGTGGAGGCTAGAGGCGGGCAGCAGACTGTGGGAGGCAGAAGAGGGGGGCATGGAGGCTGAGGCTGAGGGACCGGCGATGGAAAGACCGGAGCTGGTGGTGATCCATGGCCTCCTGGGTCCACAGACGCACCTTCCTCTCCCTCTTCCGCATTTGCCGGATATTAGGCATGCTCTGCAAACACACAAAAATATTTTAAACAAGAAAGTAAAATAATATGAACTTTATTATTATTGTACGACTGACGAGTTTATTTTATTTGATTTATTTAGCACATTATTTAAAAAAAACAGTGCTAGGAGGGAACTTATGTGAGTGATTTATGATGAAATTAAATTAGATTTGAATTGTTTTTTTGAATATGGATAAGGAGGTTGTTGACCTCAATGATGAATTTAGTTTATTGCTATGGTTTGTTGGATATGAGTGAAATTCTGATGAAAAGATGCAGAACAATGGAAGGTATCAAGAACATCTTGCCTTTTGTTAATGAACTTGAATATGAATGAGCATGAAACCAAAATGATTATGCTGAAATATTACCAGACATGCAAACACACACACACAACCTTACCTTCACCCAGTTCAGCATGGCAGCCTCACACACACACACACACACCTCCATTCACCTGTAGAGAAACAAACAAGCACACACAAACCTACCGTGTCTGCTGTCTGACTTTGTCACTGCTTCAGATGTTTTTTTATACAGAGATTGAGAGAGAGAGAGAGAGAGAGAGAGAAAACCAGTTCATTATTTTCCCCGCGAAAATTATTGTTCTCCCTTCGATTATTTTCGCGCAACCTCAGTTCATCACTCGTTCAGACAAACTTAGATCTCTTATTAAGATTACAAATGTACAACACATTTCGTCGGACAAAACACTGGCTATATATGCTAGCAACATAACCAAACAATCTGACTTCATCTTGGGGCGAGTGGGAGTTCGTGTTTAAGGAACAGGAAGCTACTTTTACTTGGAAATCAGCGTCGCCCCGAACACATTCGAACAATTATAACGTTGCAGTGGTACAAACGTTCACATCTAGTAGTCTTTAGATGACTAAATATAGATGAATACTCATGAAATTTGATATATATACTCTAAAATAAGTATGATTTCATATCACCTACCTTTCGACGTGAAAATCTGGTGGGGCTGTGAGGAAAGATCCAGAATGCCGCGCAAGATGGGGCGTGACCGAAGTTGGGTTTGGGCGTTCCCAGATAAAGAGGGTGACCGGGATTGGTTTACGTTCCGTTAGTGCACACAGGTCATCATGACATCATCACACAGAGTACTATAGTGCACACAGGTCATCATGACATCATCACACACAGAGTACTATAGTGCACACGGGTCATCATGACATCATCACACAGAGTACTATAGTGCACACAGGTCATCATGACATCATCACACAGAGTACTATAGTGCACACGGGTCATCATGACATCATCACACAGAGTACTATAGTGCACACAGGTCATCATGACATCATCACAGAGTACTATAGTGCACACAGGTCATCATGACATCATCACACACAGAGTACTATAGTGCACACGGGTCATCATGACATCATCACACAGAGTACTATAGTGCACACAGGTCATCATGACATCATCACACAGAGTACTATAGTGCACACAGGTCATCATGACATCATCACACAGAGTACTATAGTGCACACGGGTCATCATGACATCATCACACAGAGTACTATAGTGCACACGGGTCATCATGACATCATCACAGAGTACTATAGTGCACACGGGTCATCATGACATCATCACACAGAGTACTATAGTGCACACGGGTCATCATGACATCACACAGAGTACTATAGTGCACACAGGTCATCATGACATCATCACACACAGAGTACTATAGTGCACACAGGTCATCATGACATCATCACACACAGAGTACTATAGTGCACACAGGTCATCATGACATCACACAGAGTACTATAGTGCACACGGGTCATCATGACATCACACAGAGTACTATAGTGCACACGGGTCATCATGACATCATCACAGAGTACTATAGTGCACACAGGTCATCATGACATCATCACACAGAGTACTATAGTGCACACAGGTCATCATGACATCATCACACAGAGTACTATAGTGCACACAGGTCATCATGACATCATCACACAGAGTACTATAGTGCACACGGGTCATCATGACATCATCACACAGAGTACTATAGTGCACACGGGTCATCATGACATCATCACACAGAGTACTATAGTGCACACGGGTCATCATGACATCATCACAGAGTACTATAGTGCACACAGGTCATCATGACATCATCACACACAGAGTACTATAGTGCACACGGGTCATCATGACATCATCACACAGAGTACTATAGTGCACACGGGTCATCATGACATCATCACAGAGTACTATAGTGCACACAGGTCATCATGACATCATCACAGAGTACTATAGTGCACACAGGTCATCATGACATCATCACACAGAGTACTATAGTGCACACGGGTCATCATGACATCATCATCACAGAGTACTATAGAGCACACGGGTCATCATGACATCATCACACACAGAGTACTATAGTGCACACAGGTCATCATGACATCATCACACACAGAGTACTATAGTGCACACAGGTCATCATGACATCATCACAGAGTACTATAGTGCACACGGGTCATCATGACATCATCACAGAGTACTATAGTGCACACAGGTCATCATGACATCATCACACAGAGTACTATAGTGCACACGGGTCATCATGACATCATCACACAGAGTACTATAGTGCACACGGGTCATCATGACATCATCACACAGAGTACTATAGTGCACACGGGTCATCATGACATCATCACACAGAGTACTATAGTGCACACGGGTCATCATGACATCATCACACAGAGTACTATAGTGCACACGGGTCATCATGACATCATCACACAGAGTACTATAGTGCACACAGGTCATCATGACATCATCACAGAGTACTATAGTGCACACAGGTCATCATGACATCATCACACAGAGTACTATAGTGCACACAGGTCATCATGACATCATCACAGAGTACTATAGTGCACACAGGTCATCATGACATCATCACACAGAGTACTATAGTGCACACGGGTCATCATGACATCATCACACACAGAGTACTATAGTGCACACAGGTCATCATGACATCACACAGAGTACTATAGTGCACACGGGTCATCATGACATCATCACACAGAGTACTATAGTGCACACAGGTCATCATGACATCATCACAGAGTATTATAGTGCACACGGGTCATCATGACATCATCACACAGAGTACTATAGTGCACACAGGTCATCATGACATCACACAGAGTACTATAGTGCACACGGGTCATCATGACATCATAAGTGCTCTGGGTCTACAGCCACCGTGCTGCATGGTGTAAACAAGGATGTCATAGATGTGAAGCTAACTGGTTTTACACAAAGCACATCGCCCTGTGGGGCAGACACTGAGTGACAGACTGAATTAACCCCTTTCACTACCACTCAACCAAAGGGTTAACCCTTTCACTGCGACAATACAGAAGGTTAACCCTTTTCACTGCCACACAACAAAGGGTTAACCCTTTCACAACCACACTAGAGAAGGTTAACCCTTTCCCTATACCACACTGGTGGTAGTGAAAGGGTTAACCTTCTGTAGTGTGGTAGTGAAAGGGTTATGTAATTATTAATGAATGAACGAGCATCTCAACAAATCGATACCAGTGTCAGCAATTGCTATAATCGGCATCACATGACAAAAAAAGTCTATAGTGCCATGATTGAAGAGGGGGGGGGGGGGCAGGACAAAGGATGTTGTTGTTTCTTTGCACTCAGTGGAGCAAACAGATGATGCTGGAGAAGAGGATCCTGGGAAGGGGTTTGGTGAAACATTTGTATCATGTCATCATTACATGCAACTAGATGTCTCAGATCACCAGCAGCTGTCCCCCCCCCCCCACCTCCTCCTCCACCCCACCTACTCCAATGTACAGTTTCTTCGTCAAATGTATACTCTCTTTTTTAGACGCTTTTTGTACCACAAACAGTACTGCATTTGTAAATCAATCAGTTAAAAGTCTGCACACACTAGACTATATGCTTCCATTAATAATATATACATTACCCACATGGGGCGTTTCTGGCTGTATGGTCTTCTTCAGACATGATGTTATTGTGATGAACCTTTGTTAGAACCCCATTACCTCTCAGCAGCTCAGTGTCCAAGACCTCTGACCCGTTCCTGCATGCTGCACTAAATAACTACGGCAAAGTTTCAGGTTCCCAGGGGGAGAAGTGTTCATTTTGGGCGCATACGCTGGCCTGTATTGTTGTATCTCCTTGTGAATGTGTATTATTTTCTACTGTATTACATAACGTTTGGGGGCATGAGAACACTCCCTCGCGTCGCCCCGTCTGCCAGGGCTGCAGTGTGATACCGCAGTGGAGGGAGAGACGCAGCCTAGCCTACATACTGCTGCTGCCTGCAACACTCTACTTCCTGTGTTCCCACAAGCACTTACTTACTGCACCCTCTGATGCACCCTCTGATGCCACAACAACTGGGGGGGGGGGGGGCAGATGCCAGAGAGAGAGGGGGGGGGGGAGTGTGTGTGTGTGTGTGTGTGTGTGTGTGTGTGTGTGTGTGTGTGTGTGTGTGTGTGTGTGTGTGTGTGTGTGTGTGTGTGTGTGAGAGAGAGAGAGAGAGAGAGAGGGGGGGGGGGGGGTGTGAGAGAGTGAGAGAGAGAGAGGGAGGGGGGGAGTGTGTGTGTATGTGTGTGTGAGAGAGAGAGAGAGAGAGAGAGAGAGAGAGGGGGGAGAGAGAGGGGGATAGTGTGTGTGAGAGAGAGATAGAGAGAGAGGGGGGGGAGTGTGTGTGTGTGTGAGAGAGAGAGAGAGAGAGAGAGAGAGAGAGAGAGAGAGAGAGAGAGAGAGAGAGAGAGGGGGGGGGGGGGGGGAGTGTGTGTGTGAGAGAGTGAGAGAGAGAGAGGGAGGGGGGAGTGTGTGTGTGTGTGTGTGTATGTGTGTATGAGAGAGAGAGAGAGAGGGGGATTGTGTGTGTGAGAAAGAGAGAGAGAGAGAGAGAGAGAGAGAGAGAGAGAGAGAGAGAGAGAGAGAGAGAGAGAGAGAGAGAGAGAGAGAGATTAGGATGAGAGTGTAATAAGCCAGTGGCCCACTGGCGCTATCCATCAAGAGGTACAGGGGAATTGAGTAAAACGACGTTGATGAATGGGTGCTTTGCTCCGTCTAAAGTATGGCTGAAAATGTTGAGTTAATATAATGACTAGCCATATTCTAAAGTGGCCCAGTGTATGAATGGGGGCTGAAGAAGTCACTCTCAGTGGAAGGGTAGAGTTCAGAATGTAAGCCTCACCCCCAATGTAGGCTACTGTGAATGTTAACGGTTGAACCGTTGACATGATAAATCCCATACAGTAGGTGTCCTGTCGTACACTACAACACAAGACGCATAATTTAGCATTCTCTCTGACTCCCTGCTGTGTTAATTCTGCATCTTCCTCGGCAAGGAGGTTGACAGGACCATCCTGCTATATTCCCATCTATCGAGAAGTTTCAGATACATGGAACATATTGACATAATCAAAATTGTTTACAACTTGCTTCATGTAGCTAACCCTGATGATTTAATACTGTGGTGATACTATTATAATGTAATAGTAATTATTGTCATATGGACTCATGAAGCATGGCCTGCTACCGGTCATCATCACTGCATTGGGTTAATTTAATGATCACCACTGCAGAATTGTTATTATTATGCCAATGGAGCAGCTCAAAATCCATATGTAGCCAACAACAGTCATAGCCATGCCTACACATAACAAGTTCGGTTCGGGGCAACTTCAAGAGAAATCAAGACTAAACGTGTAGCCCAATTTAATAGGCCACTATTACTTCCCAGCTTGATTGATTGATTGATTGAAAATTGTATTAACAGATTGCAGAATGGGTACAATATACAGTACAGCTCAATACACACAATTGTTAAGGGGATGCAGACCAGAGAAAGACTTTCGTCTTGTTTACATCAGGGTCCCCCATTTTCAATTCATCCTTGCTGTCCACGTGAAGGTTATTGTGTTGTTATTACTAGCCGCAATTATTACTGGATAGCCTGAAATTACGCTTCGGTAAGTATGACGACGACAGAAAAGATGCTGTGTGCGAGTAGCGTATATTGTATCCTACTTACTTTTTAGTTACAGCAGCTGGTCATTAATCCTCTCCGTGCAGTTAACTTGTGGTCCAATGTTCCGCCTGGATGGATCGAAAGCCAAACTACAAGTGAGAGCGCTTCTCTTCAGACTGGAGTCTGTGGCTTCTGCATGTGTTGTGTTCCTTATTGAAAGGATCTCGACAAGGGGACGGCAGCCACAGCAGGATGCTCGTACATTATAATCCAATCCGCTTTAAAACATCAATATTGCATTCTTGTAGTACAAAAATAGCCTCGGTCTGCATGCATTATTCAAGTAGGCTACTATTATTTCCCTGACATGTGGAGGGTATATGCTTGTTTGTTTCTTGGCATGTCGTTTTTTTTAGGGTGTAAAGGTGTTTTGAAAAGTAGGCCTTTCACATTATTTAGAAATAAAGATGTATACATACTATTCGAAAGCCAGGAAAAATGATACAATTCAAAACTTTTTAAATGATAATCGTAATCATTTAAATATATATAGTTTTTTGCATTATGTTTTTATTTTTTTTATTCAATTATGTTGTTGTTGCAAGAATGGCCTTGATAAACTGCCCTTAAAACTGCATTACTAAAGTTGATGGTTGATGCCCTATATACTAAATACTAATACAAAAGTATTCTTCTTATGTGCACTTCAAATTATAGGCTGTACTAAAATGTTATCAAAATGAAACTTCTAAAAGTCTGGGGCATCCCACCACCCAGGGAAGCCACTCACCCCCCCCCCCCCCTCTTCTTCTGAGGGAGGCTGTTACCATGACAACACTAGCAGCCCATGAAAGACCCTTTTCAGATTTCAAAAAAGAAAGAAAAAAGTTATTTGCATTCCTTTTCCATTGCAGATTTCTGGGATGCCGATAGAAAAAAAGGAGGTATCAAGGTTTTTGTCCGGTTCAGCATCATAGAAATCTCAATCTGTAATGGAAAAGGAATGCAAATAACTTGTTTCTTTCTTTTTTCTTTTAGACTCTCTAGGGTGGGTGAGTGGGGGCTTTCCTTGCCACATCTTCAAGTCTCAATAGGCTACTACTTTAGAAAACGAATGCATTGTGCATGACACTTTGAGTGATTGCATCGAATAATTAGCATGCAGTGCACATTCACTGCACACTAGTGCATGTCGCGTTATAAAATGACTTGGTCCTCATTATAGCATTTCTTTAACACAAAAACAACAAACATCTCTCTCTCTCTCTCCCTCTCTCTCTCTCTCTCTCTCTCTCTCTCTCACCCCCACTTATTTTCTCCTTCTTTCTCCCAATAATTAAACTGTCCCTCAACTCTTCAAAATCTTTCCATACAAACAAGGAATTCACCATTTTCACAAGAAGACTAGAGCACTTGCTTGCAGATAAAGCAATTCATGGTCATTTTTGTAGTTGATCAGTTTCTTTCCCCCTCCGTTTTTTCCCAAAGTCCCAGGTTTAAGAGCCGTTCCTCCATATGTTGGTCCTAGCCGCCTGCACCTGCTACTGTCATCAGCAGCGAGGCATGAGAGGATTAGTCAGGGGTCTCAGAGAGGCTGCTGAATAATTTATTAACTCATGTCTGATTCATGCTACTTTGATTTAACATAATACATTGGAACTGACAGAGCCAAGTGTCATGCCAATTTTACATCTAATGATATTGCTTTTCTTCAATTCAACCACTGTGTGTGTGTGTGTGTGTGTGTGGTTTTACCAATGATGTCTTTTATAACATCCCAAATATACCTGATGTTGTTTTAGTTGACACCAGCCACAAGGAGGTGCTAATCTTAGAAGTAGGCTGTGCCTTTGAACTGTACATGGACCAGGCTTTCCAGGACAAGGCTTTACCAAACATTGCTCAATGTGATAACCAGCCTTGGGTCCAAGTGTAGTCTAGATATATAGTATACTTATATTCGGAAGTCTTGGCCATGTATATAAATGCACCATGAGCAGTCAGAGAATTGCTGCAATGTCAAAGAGAAAAGCCAAACAAATTGCCAAATATTGCTCTGTCTCAGCTATTATTGGCAGCTTAGCCGCGTGGAGAAGGAGGTGCTATGTGTACCCTTAAGTGTTCAGTGCTGCTTGGCCCCGATATATTTTATTACCTGTTTATGTAATGTAATTTGTGGAACCAAATAAAGTATTCAAATGTGTGTGTGATTAACATTAAGGCAGCCATGTTGGTATGAGTAGGATCCCTCACTGTCAGTGCCTGTTTTCTCAAAAATACCATGTTTTTTATTTAATTTGCATCAACCTGATACTACATACTATCATTTGTATTTTAATCACAACGATTATCAGTTAAAAAATTTGGGTAAACCCTATTTCACAAATAAAGAGGTGGGGTTTACCCTCTACATCAGGGCTTCTCAAACTTTTTTATACCACAACCCCATTTTATTTAGGATTTCTTTTGGCGACCCCACATTTACGCGTAATTTCAATGTGGAATTAAGGAATATCAAAATAAAAGCACACGTTGTTGAACTTGATCATACATATTTATTAGAACATTTTATTACAGCACTATGTTATCAATACACATTTATAAAATTAGGCATATTTAGCCAAAGTATGTTGCCAGAATAAAACAAAAAAAATTATCTAATATTTTTTCTTTTTTTGCCAACTGTCACCTACCCACAACGCCACTTTGGGTCGCGACCTGTGGTTTGAGAACCGCTGCTCTATACACGCTTGCTCACAGTCTTCATGTGATGCAGGGAGGTCTCTCTCTCTCTTTTTTGCAGTGTAAGTTACTGTGTAACATGCGTTACTTTATGAAGAAGATGTCAATGTGTTGATAAATGAAGTGTGGGCCCAATATGTTAAGATATGCCAATGTCAGCATTAGGGCTGTCCCCGACTAAGGATTTGGATGGTCGACTATGATTGGCCAAAATTTGCCGTTAGTCGACTATTGGTCGACAAAAAAAAAATATATATATATATATATATATATATATATATAATATTATAATTTTTTTTTTCATCATTCCATTTGGGCTGTGGGGGGTGCTTAATGTCTGAAGGAGTCGACTGAAGGCTTCTTGTCCTCTGCAAAAACATGCAATTGGTCCACTGATTGATATTTGTCTAGTCTAGTGTGTTCATTAAATGGGTGAAATCCTCTTTCAGTGCCTCTGTGCCTGTTTTCGTAGGCAGTTAGCCTCTGGTATGCGTGCCATTAGCGTTAGCCACGCTTCTAGGCCTATTTTCTTTTGGAAAGAATGATACAAAAATTTAAAAATCTAAAATAATTATATATATATTTTTTTTCGACTACGAGGTTGGCCAGTCGACTACAGCTCCTTTCGACCGATTAGTCGACTAATCGACTAATAGGGGTCAGCCCTAGTCAGCATATATGGGTCACTTGACCTTTAAGATTCCAGGTATGGGAGCAGAGCTGGTCTGATATGTTCCTCCAGGCAGCAGGCGGCTGCTGTAGGAGCGGGAAGTAGAGAGTGTGTTTGAAAGTTGTCAACAGAAAACGTATACGGAGATATGGAGGCGGCTCCAGCGTGGAGGGTGGGCTCCCGCTGTCGTGCTGTATTTTCGGGGGACGGCAAGAAGTATCCGGGGTTTGTTTCCTGGATCCGTGGTGAAAAATGCCTGGTCAAGTTTGACGGCTATAACGGAGACGAGGCGATGAATGTGACCGCTTTGCTGACCCCTATAGTGAACTGATCTCGACGTCGGGAGCTAAGGCGGGTAGTGTGAGCGAGGGAGCTGACGACAGGGATGGGAATGGTCATGACGGGGGAAAGGAGTCGGATAGTGACAGTATGTAATGTGGTGCAGGGGGTGAGAGCGGGGGAGAGGGGTGGAGTAAGGTGGAGAAGAGGGGCAGGGAAAGTGGGGGGAAGGGGATTAAGAGGAAGAAGGGGAGGGGAGGTGGCTCGAGTGGGTCAGATGGTGAGGGTGGAGGAAATTATATTACAGGAGTGATTAATATAGTGGTTAGATTTGAGGGAGAGGGGGGAGTTAGAAAATTAAGGCTGAGGGAGGTGTCTGAACTCATAGACGAGCAATTAGGTGAGGTAATGTATGCAAAAGTTTTGGGAGATGGGAATCTGATTGTAGGGTGTGTAAGTGTAGAGCAGGTGGAGAAAGCTAGGAAAATGAGGAGCATTGGTAAAGTTAGTAAAGTAGTAAGAGTAGGGGAGAAGAGGGGGTGGGGGTAAGGGGGTGATAGCTGGGATACCGATCGAGGTTAGTATAGAGCAGCTGGTGGGAGATTTAAAGAGTGACACACGTAATGGGAAAGGTAAAAGTGCAGAAAGGATGAAGAGAGGAGCAGATAAGATAGAGACGGAGACAGTAGTGATTCAGTTTGACGGTGAGGTTGTTCCTAATGAGGTGTTTGTAGGATATATGGTGTTTAGGGTTAGGGAGTTTGTTCAAAATCCACTGAGATGTTATAGGTGCCAAGAGTTTGGGCATATAGCCATTATGTGTAGGAAGAAGCAGAGGTGTGCAAGATGTAGCGGGGAACATGACTATGGGAAATGTGGAGAGACGTGTTGTAGTTGTGGGGAGAAGCATAGTGTAGCGTATAGGGGTTGTGAGGTGATGAAAAGAGAGGTATTGGTTCAAAAGGTGAGAAGGGAAGGTAGGATATCATATGCAGAGGCAGCTAGGAGGGTAGGACGGGGAAATCAAGATAAGGAACAGGGGTTTAGAGAAGGGCATTTGGCAGAAAGGGTAGTACAGGAGGAGAAAGAGAGAAATTTAATATTGTGGCCTTTGTGGCAGGAGTAGTTAATGCTACGGCTTTGGTTAAGGGCAGAACGGAAAGGATTAAGATGATTGTTAGAGTGGCAGTTCAACACTTGGGCATGGAGGGTCTGACATGGCAGGAAGTGGTTAGTGAATTAGAGAAGGGGATTGTGAATAACCAAGAAGTCCAGAGTCAGCCCATAGGAGGCAAGGAGTGTCTCACAGAGGGGGGCTCAGTCAGGGAGGAGCAGCATTAGCTGCACTTCATGATGGGGAAGGAAAATGGACATTGTAGGAGGTAAAGGATTCCAGAAGATGGCGGTATTGCAACGTTAAGACCACATCAAGCTAGAGGAGGTGGCGGTAATGCACCAAGAAGGATGTGCCAACCACCAATAAAAATCAAAGGAAGAAGAAGAAGAAGAAGAAGAAGAAGAAGAAGAAGAAGAAGAAGAAGAAGAAGAAGAAGAAGAAGAAGAAGAAGAAGAAGAAGAAGAAGAAGAAGAAGAAGAAGAAGAAGAAGAAGAAGAAGAAGAAGAAGAAGAAGAAGAAGAAGAAGAAGAAGAAGAAGAAGAAATCTATGCCTCATGGAGATTTGTTTGCTTGCTGCTATTGTGAGAGGAAGGAGGGATTTTTCAGGCCTCATAAGAGAATCTCCAAAAACCAAGGACAGTTCAGCTGCAGTCGGTGTTTCCCCAGTGGATTACTTTTGTTCTTTTCCTTTTCGAAGATGTGGATCAACCCAGGACTTATCTCCTTTTGGACACTCAAAGGCTTGAGTTTGGTTGGACACTACTGGCTCTAAAATGCAGGGCTGCATGGTCTGTACATGTATTGTTCTGAAGGTCCAGATTAACACTGAAAGTCTGCGTTTATTATTTTGTATAACTTGTATATTGTTTATATATATAAGATATATATCCAACGCCATCCGTTTGCATAATAGTATTCTCCGCTCGCCTCATTGGGTCCCGCCCTTGACATTGGAGGCGCCACCAGACGAGCCCCCCAGACAGAGTTCGAGACATGTCCAGACAAGTTCAGACTTGCCCATAGCAGGCGCATTGATTCTGGACAGGTAAATCGGCTGCGCCCTAGAAATCTGAAGATTTAAGAATATAAGAAGTCTGAGTATATATATTGTAGATGGCGCAAGCAGCCGCGAGAGCAGTAACCAAACACCAGTGGAAGTAACGAGTCGGCAGTATCAGAACAGGAGAAGCAGCAGAGAGAGAGCGTGATACGTCCGGTACAGTTGTACACAGACCTACCCGCGGTGTATCGTTACGGATAGCTAGTAGCTACTTAGATACGACTATAATATTGTAGAGCCATTATTGGCGCAGTATAGTGACTTGTGTAAGCGAAGTAACGTGGAGAAACGTATAGTTAAACCCAGCGGCGTTTGGATCTAACTACTCACTGAAGACCGTCTGCGGGCTAGCTTCCAGTACAAACGAAGCTAGCTAGCTACCATCTATGCCATCGGGCTTTTGGATTAATAGCTATTAACCCTGCCATCGGGCACTAGGATTACAAGGACCGGTTCCGTACGAGACCCCTTTTCTTCCAGTGATGACAGGATTATCCGACCAGCCTCCAATTCCTCCGGAGCTTGGAGCTCCAGAGGAGAACCATCGTCTCCAACTACCCTTGCTTTGCCCCGTATCACCTCGTCTCTTCTCACTCCCTGCAGAGCTCCGGTCGAGTATTCGTAACCTAGGAACTATTCATTACCGCTGACTTTGATACTCTGACATTCTATTATTAAAAGAGCAACGTGATAATTCAGATGTATATTGCTATGACGATTAAAATGCTTATAAACCAGGTATCCTTGTCCCCGTGCCGTCCATTGAGTGTCCGCCATTTTGTCTAACTATACTGTCTGGCTATTAATATTCTTTAGTAGTGGTTTAATCTAAACAATCTTTAATACAGTCCGGGTTGTGTAGCCCCTTAGCTACATGTATGTTGGTGCTAATGGACTGTAATGCTGACAGGACTGTTCCTATTGGTTTGATATGATTTTGTTGTACAGTATGTTGCTATGTGATGCCCCATTTAGTTTGCTCCTATTTTTGTTTTAATACAACACTTTGAATTTAACACTGTTCCAGTACTCTCATTCTTTATTGCTGAACAGGTTTGTTTATTATTTCAAGCTTGTTACAACTGTAGGACGCCCACCACCCCAACTGTTCAAGCTGCTGCGGTCGGGCAAGCGCCTCCGCATACACGCAGCAAGAACAGAGAGACTAAGGCTCAGCTTCTTCCCTCAGGCCATCAGAACACTGAACACTGATCTCTCCACACCAGAGGTGCGTTGCTCATGGGACGGGGTTGCACGATGTGCAACCAAGCTTTTGTGAGCAGAAGCGCGTGCGCGCACATCCGTGCACTCAAGAACGCGCTGCACTCGACTCGTCGCGTGTACCTGGCTACCTCGCATAAGCATAACAATTCATGGCAATCACATTCACAGGTTTGGTGTGAACGGTGCTCTGCCTGAGTCCGACCATCGTTCACACCAAACCTGAGGAATGCGCTGCACTCACTGATGCGCCAACTCGCTAAGTACCCACATGGCTACTTTGCATAACAATAGCTCAGGTCGTCAAGTGTGTTCAAATACGTTCTCAGATACATTCACACAAAACTTGTGAATGAAATGTGTTACATTCCATTCGTAGAGGCAATTAGGCACTGTCTTTAGTCTGTGTGTATGCGAATGCATGGGAGCACGCGTGCACGTGGCGTCATTAAAATATAGTGCAATCAGGAACGCACCTCTGCTCCACACACACACATACACAACATTCTGCACTCACTCGCACACAAACGCACCATAGGTCACTTTAAACACACAAGAAAAGGACACTTTAAAGGAAGGGAAAAAAGGACACTTTAAGAAAAGAACTTGTTGTGATTATTGCATAGTATAGGGATATAGAAGTAACACTGTGTATTGTATAGGAATGTACATAGGACCCAGTGCCTTGAAGCGATTTATTAACATATTTTATCATGTCTTTTTTTTTTTTTTTTTTTTTTTTTACTATTCACTATTATTACTATTGTATTCTTGCACAATCCTAGCGGGCATGGCCAACCGCATTTCACTGTATGCCCTGGTGATATGTGATAAATAAACTCTTGAATCTTGTAGACACATACTGTAGAGTCTAGACACATGTAGACGCATACTGTAGATATACTGTACTAACTGTAGACATATACTGTACTAACTGTAGACATATACTGTAGACATATACTGTAGACACACACAATGTAGACACATACTGTGTAGACAGACTAAATCCTGGGCCTCATCTCAAACCAGACGTCATCTCAAACCAGACGTCATCTCAAACCAGACGTCATCTCAAACTAGACCTAATCTCAAACTGGGCCTCATCTCAAACTAGACCCCATTTATCTTTTTATAGAGGAATTATTCCACCAATGGCGCTTTTTCTTGTAATACAGGAGAAATACAGCAGGATAGAAAAATGATTGTATGAATTCAAAAGAGAAATTTCAGACCATAGTTTCAGACCCCATGCAGATTCTAGTTTCAGACCATAGTTGAAACTGCATTTGAATCTGCTGAAGTATACCTGCAGCAAGGATGTAGTTTTGAGATAACCGCTAAATCTCCTTTCCATATTTCAGGAACGATTATTCTGCTAAAACGCAAAAAAATAAAATAATATAATCTATTACCTTTAGAGATTACTCTAGTTAGAAGGCTTTTCTTAAAGGTGACATGCATTATAAATGTCTTTTTTCAGTGTCTAGCATTGTATTATAGTAATAGTAGTTAGTATCAATGTGTCTGTTAAAGTTAGAGGTTATATATGATTGCTAGTAACTGTCTAACTATGCATAACTGTTTCCACTAGAGGGCGCTATAGGCGGAGCCGCTAATGCTACCGCCAGGTAGAGGGTATTTAAGGAGATGTCTCCTCCCCCTCTATCTCTTCCCACCTACCTCTCACGGAGAGGAGAACTCATGTGCTGCTGTGTGCCAATGTAAATAATAAACCACGCCGATTAAAGGCTGAAGGGAGAAACCATGTCTCATGATCATATTATTGTCGCCCCATAGCCAGACTCTGTCAACAGGTTATGGGCCCAGATCACGCAGGGGCGAAATAATAAGGGTAGCATGTTTAGCTGAAGTATAGGCTAGTTTAGTGCCGGGAGCACCGCATGGCTAAAGGCTATACCAACAGAGCTAAAGCTACGCCTACCATCAAAAAGGAGGATGGCGACCAAGGGAAGGAGCAAATGGCCCTCATTCAATCGAAAGGCAGAGGACTATGAGCTCTGGGAAAAGCGCATGTTATGCTGCATGCACGGTGTGGGACTGAAGACGACTATCTTGACGGCCCCCACGGGAGACCTGACGGCGGAAGCACAAGCCCTGGACGACAAGCATAATGCAGACTGTGAGTTAGCACCACTGCTCGACGACACAAGCTTGGGGCTGATATTCCGCGACACTAAAGACAAAGGCAGAGAAAGCCTGGAAGTGTTGAGAGAACATTATATCGGCAAGGAAGACCCCGAGTCGTGGCCCTCTACATAACACTAACAGCACTGAAGAAGGGGCACACTGAGACTGTGACCGAATACGTCATCAGAGCTGAGCAGATCATTACGGCATTGAAGAGTGCAGGAGAAGCACCAAGCGATGGGCTAATGATGGCGATGGTGATGAGGGGACTACCGGAGCTGTACAAACCGTTCACACTCCTGGTAACACACGGTTCAGCGGACATGACGCTGGGAAAGTTCAAGGCCAAGTTACGAAATTTCGAGGCCTCAGAAGATATCCACCCAGCCGCCGCAGAGGCGGGAGAGAGGGTGCTGAAGGCCCGAGCGACGCAGAGGGAGAAGACCAGGCCCACGACGGAGCTGGCGTGTTGGCGATGCGGAGAAAAAGGCCATCGGAAAGGTAACTGCACAAAGACTGTCTGGTGTAGCTTCTGCAAATCCACGGGGCACACAGACAGAGCGTGCATGAAGAAACGCGACCAGAGCGCGCGGTATGCGCATGGACAAGATGGCGGCAGTGGACAAGATGGCGGCGGCAGTGGGCATGAGACGAATCGAGACGACGCCCGGAGAGTAGCGGGACAAGAAGACTTCATCTTCGGGGCGCAGATAGTGTACGTCACCAGGCCAACGCAGCTGCAGCAGGCCCAAAGGAAGGGACTGATCGTGGACACAGGTGCGTCGTCCCACGTCATCAACGACAGGAGTCGGTTCAAGAACTTTGACAACACTTTCCACCCGGAGAGACACAGCATGGAGCTGGCAGACGGGAAGCGCACCTACGGGTTGGCACAAGAGAGAGGAGACGCACAGGCAGTGGCGGCCGGTGGGTATTCGCCACTAGGGGGCGCTATACCAAACATTTTGCAAAATGCAAACATGTACAGTACTTAAGCATTACATCACACGCAGGAGTGGTTTGTGACCAATAAACCATGCCTAGGGGTGGTTGTTAGGCCCGAGGCGCAGCCGAGGGTCGTTAGACCCCCCTAGGCATGGTTTATTGGTCACAAATCACGACTGCACGTGGTGTAAAGCTTTTATACAACTGCCAGATTCATCCAACCTTATTTCTATACAATAAACACACATTAATCGAAGATTTATTGAAAAAACCATCCGCCAGAAAAAGTAGTTCCCACAACTCCATGTGGAAGCAGCTTGAAGTGCATCCAACCAAACTAACACATCCAACTGTGTATTATTGGAATGATTGAGAGAAGTTGCCTCATGTGGAAGCAGCTTGAAGTGCATCCAACCAACTAACACATCCAACTGTGTATTATTGGAATGATTGATTGAAAATTTTATTACCAGATGCAGAATGGGTACAATACAGTACGGCTCAATACACACAATTGTTAAGGGAATGCATAGGAAAAAAACGTTTTCTTCGCCCTATTTTTTTATTTATTTCTTTTAGCCTAAACTTAACCAGTTGGAAACCAGGGGTACAGTAATAAAATTAGCAATCAACCAATCAATCAATTCAATAGACCATGCTCACTTAAAACAGCGCTGCTTCTCTCTCAGTCTGACTCCCCCGCTGTTGCAGACAGGAGTGTGTGTGTGTGTGTGTGCGTGTGTGTGTGTGTGTGTGTGTGTCACAGTGTGTGTGTGCGTGTGTGTGTGTATGTGTGTGTGTGTGTGTGTGTGTGTGTGTGTGCGTGTGTGTGTGTGTGTGTGTGTGTCACAGTGTGTGTGTGCGTGTGTGTGTGTATGTGTGTGTGTGTGTGTGTGTGTGTGTGTGTGTGTGTGTGTGTATGTGTGTGTGTGTGTTTGTGGGTACGCCAGCGTCGGACAGTGAGAGAGAACGCTGCAGTCAGTAGCAAGAAGGAAGTAGAAATTTAAATCAATCAATTAATCTATCAATCAAACCGCGATTTTTCTTTTGTTCTAGATTGCCTCAAGACCCATCAATTACATCATCCAACATTGTTTAAAGGGCTAACACATTCCCCTTGACAGAATCGCTTCATATTTAGTCGTTTAGTCGCCATTAACATATCCATTTGTAAATATTATTGGCCACCTTCTTGTGATCCGGCGGAGTGATGTGATGTGGGTCGGTTGTGGGCGGGTCCTGGGCCAGCAGCGTGGATTGTTGCCAATAAAGACGTGTAAAATGACTGTTTCAGCCAATCAGAATCGAGAAATTTGCATGCCGTTGTATAAAGTACCACGCAACACTCATGGCAAGACGTGAGCGATTCGACTCACGCTCACGGCAATGAATCGGCTCTTATGAACGAGTCGCTCAGCTGTTACTACAACAACACACAACCAGTCAAATAAAGTATAGTCTAGACTCTAATTCACAACTTGAAACACAATATATAAATAGAAAAGTTAGAAACAAAACTCGCCCGTCTACAAACACAGGCAGATCTCTCCCGCTCTCCTTCTCTCTCTCACACACAGCGCGACGTGGAATCGATTCGTTACACAATCAGACCTATTATATACCAAGAATAACTTCAGTATGAGTACAGGGCTGTACACATATTTTGCATATTGTTAAACGAGCCAAGGCTAGCTATTAAACTATCGATATGAATCGAAAATCTGGGACCCTGATGTAAACAAGACAAACGTCTTTCTCTGGTCTGCATCCCCTTAACAATTGTGTGTATTGAGCCGTACTGTATTGTACCCATTCTGCAATCTGTTAATAAAGTTCTCATTCATTCATTCATTCAAACATAGACGATATTGAACAAGCCATAATCCACGTATTTTCAATCCGAGAGAGCTGCAGTAGTTAAATCAATGAGCCATCGATAAATAAACAATCAGCAATGTCTCGCTTCATGAATGGCCAGCAGTAGTACTGCTCCTAAAAAAACTATTTACAAACGTTAACGTTAAGCAGAGAGAGAGAGAGAGAGAGAGAGAGAGAGAGAGAGAGAGATTTCTTCAACCTCGAACCTAAATTCCTTAGCAACCCGCGTTACCAAGTAAACAAATCACGGAACGATAGCCTAGTACTACTAACGTTAGCTCCCAGAACGATAGCCAGTTAGCCCGCACCAGTCTAGTACTACTAACGTTAGCTGCCAGAACGATAGCCAGTTAGCCCGCACCAGTCTAGTACTACTAACGTTAGCTGCCAGAACGATAGCCAGTTAGCCCGCACCAGTCTAGTACTACTAACGTTAGCTCCCAGAACGATAGCCAGTTAGCCCGCACCAGTCTAGTACTACTAACGTTAGCTGCCAGAACGATAGCCAGTTAGCCCGCACCAGTCTAGTACTACTAACGTTAGCTGCCAGAACGATAGCCAGTTAGCCCGCACCAGCCTAGTACTACTAACGTTAGCTGCCAGAACGATAGCCAGTTAGCCCGCACCAGTCTAGTACTACTAACGTTAGCTCCCAGAACGATAGCCAGTTAGCCCGCACCAGCCTAGTACTACTAACGTTAGCTGCCAGAACGATAGCCAGTTAGCCCGCACCAGTCTAGTACTACTAACGTTAGCTCCCAGAACGATAGCCAGTTAGCCCGCACCAGTCTAGTACTACTAACGTTAGCTCCCAGAACGATAGCCAGTTAGCCCGCACCAGCCTAGTACTACTAACGTTAGCTGCCAGAACGATAGCCAGTTAGCCCGCACCAGCCTAGTACTACTAACGTTAGAGAGAGAGAGAGAGAGACTCACTGTTTAGTTGAAACGTCCAGGGCAGGAGAGCTTGATCCGCCATATAGCTTGTTAGCCAAGTGTTAGCTCAGCTGAGCTCGTCGACGTTAGCACAACACTCAACAAGTACATTCCTTTGTCCATTTCCGCTCGAACAGACTGCAAACTACCTGGCGTTCTATCGCCATGCTCTAAGACAAACTCTAACCTTAACCAACTTTGAAAGAGTGCCTAAGCTTAACAGTTTAAAGAACTTGCAGTCACGGCACGCTCTAAGACAAACAACAGTCCTAGTACCAGGAACCAAGCTAGAAGCTAGAATTGGAACATTAGAAATTGGATTCGGCCAATCAGAGATCGTCTCTGTGAAATTCTGCCATGGGAAAAAATACTGGCGTCGGCCAATCAGAGAGCGTCTCCGCGAAATGCGGCTATGGAAATTCTCACGGAAGTTCACGCTGCTTTCTAGACCGCTTCAAATCGCGCTCGGATTCCAACATAATAGTCATATTTCAACGCACAACGCCGTATGCACTGATTGGCTGTGACGGAGACAGCGATCAAACTGTGACGCGCACTCAGAGCGCTATCGCGTATAGCCCGGGCCGAGAAATACAAAAAAAAAAAAAAAACGTGATGTCACTTCCTGCTCTGGAAAACGATCTTTTTTTAATTTAGATAATAACGTTATATTGTGCATTGGAAATACAAACATACTTAAAATGAGTAAATATTATTAATTTTAAACATGTTTATATTATTTATAGGGCTATAAAACACAAAAACGAAAAAGTTTTATTGTCTTCTTCTCTGATTTAACAGCAGCTGGCCAGCAGGTGGGTCGGCGCCCTAGCGCCCCTAGTGGTAGAGCCGCCACTGCGCACAGGTATGCCTCATAGACAGTGAGGGGCGCCGGTGTACAGTGACGTTAAAGAACGCTCTCTACGTACCCTCGTTCCCACAAGAACTATTCTCTGTAATAGCTGCTACTGCGAACGGTGCCAAAGTATTCTTCAATGAAGGAAGAGCCTGACGGTACGCGATTTAACATAAAGGTGTACAAGAGAATGTATTATCTACAAACAGACTCTAATGACAACGACAAGTGTAATGATAATAATGATATGTGTAACGAACACCAGTAACGAGGACAGAGAGACTTCGGCTCAGCTTCTTCCCCCAGGCCATCAGAGCCTTGAACACTGAACTTTCCACGCACAAGCACACATGAGCACACACACAACTAGGCCTGCCGCGATAAGCAATAAATCGATTAATTGCCGCGATAATTAAAATGAATGCAATGATTTTGACGGGCGCGATTAATTGCTATTTGCGCGTTTGTTTTAATGAGGCGGAACCAGTGCCCCTTGTCAGTCACTCTCCGTGTGGGTTGGCCGCTGGCGTTACTACAGAGCACAGCACGGGAGCTCCGTGGGGCAGTAGCAACGCCACATATTTAGCTTACCTACATTTGTCAATAGTGTTGCTCCTTTTAACCAAGTAGCGTTATTTGTAGTGTAACGTTAGAATAACACAGAATAACGTTAATACAATTACATGCATCATTGTTTACAATGAACGGGTGGGGCTAGTCAAAGCACTGGAGACGGGGACAAGTTAAACATGAATTAATTTATTATAACGGGTCGTTTTCGAGTCGTGCTGCAGTGCCTACGCACCACAGCTATTCTATTATATACGGCTTTGACGCGTCCTCCTCATCGTTGATTGCCTGTAGTAGCTGCATCTAACGTTAGTAGCTAACGTTAAAACTAAAAAACACAACCAGACGAGACAAGTTGTCGGCTAGGATAATCGCAACAATACTTCCGGTCCGGTCGGTGGGCTTCAAAATAAAAGTCTTAAACCGGAAAAGACGGAGCGGTGGGCTTCAAAATAAAAGTTTTGGGAAATAAATTTCTCACATTTTTTTTTAACCGGTCGCAATAATATCGCTTATCGCGATATTTTCGGGGGCAATTAATCGCCCAGCAAAATTTGTTATCGTGGCAGGCCTACACACAACACACACACTGTACACACTCACACACTAGCAGCCACTTTAACATGAGCACACACACACTCATGCTGCACACGCTCACACTTATGGACACTTTACAGAAGGAAAGGTCACTTTAAGAATAGTATAGTATAACTTGAGATTGTATAATATAGCATTGTATAGCAGTGTACATAAAGACCCAGTGCCTCATCCGTAGCTAACAATGTACTGCACTACCACAGGACCTAGCATGTCCTACCATGCTCTGTAAATAACTCATGTACAGATACCGATATGCCCTACTTTGTTTACTTGTTTATTGCACAATGTCGCTCTATTGGTTGGATTCTTATTATATATTATTACTATTGTATTATGCACATCGTTGCGGGCAAGACCCCCCGCATTTCACTGTATACCTGTATGCCGTGACAAATAAAACTCTTGTATCTTGTATCTTGTGACTGTCAGTCACGATATTCAGACATGGCATGAGATTATGGGTCATTGTAATTACGAGGATTTACTGAAACTGCAAGCAGTGACAGAAGGCATGCACATTGAAGGTGAAAAGCGTAGACCTGACAAAGAATGTGTAGTGTGCATAAAGGGGAAGTTTACTCAATCGAGAAACAGAAATCCCACAGAAAAAGTAAAGGTACCACTTGCGCTAGTTAACACGGATCTAGCCGGTCCAGTAAGCAACGAGTCCATAGGAGGCTTTAGATATGTACAGTCTTTTACAGATGTGTGTACAGGGGCAGTGTTTGTTTACTTTCTCAAAGCAAAGAGTGACACACTTCAGGCCATGGAGAAATTCCTTGCAGATGTAGCCCCTTATGGTAACATAAGATGCTTGAGGTCCGACAACGGAACCGAGTTCACAAATAGAGAGTTCCAATCACTGTTGAGAAGGAACAAGATAAGACACGAGACGTCATGTCCATATTCCCCACACCAGAACGGAGTGGCAGAGAGGGAATGGCGCACTCTTTTCGAAATGGCTAGGTGTAAGCTAGTAGACAGTAACTTACCTAAGAGTCTATGGCATTATGCGGTGCAAGAAGCCGCTTACACCAGAAACAGGTGCTTTAATAAGCACACGGGCACCACCCCGTTTACAGCACTGACAGGAAAGAAGTGTAATCTAGCTAGAATGCACCAATTTGGATCAGTGTGTTATGCTTACCTGCAGGACAGAGGAAAGCTCGAGTCCAGATGTGAAAAAGGACTCTTTGTAGGGCATGACAAGGGAAGCCCCGCTTTCCTGGTTTATTATCCCGGTAAAGGGAGAGTGCAGAAACACAGGCTAGTCAAGTTTGTCACAAAGACAACATGTGAAAACGAGACACAGACAGAGGAGCCAGAGCTGGACTCCAGAGTAAGGTGTGAAGAAACAGAGACACCTCAGCCTAGTGTACTTAGCACGGTCGTGCAGACAGACAGTCAGCAACCCCCAGAGGACGATGACAAGGAGCACCCGAGGGTGACGTCACGTGCCCCAAGCAGTGGGAGGTATCCCTCAAGGGAACACAAACCCCCAAAGTATCTGACAGACTATGCCCGGAGAGAAAGTGACGAGGATGACAGTACACTTACCAGCATTGATTACTGCTACAGAGTAGTCAGTGGGGTACCTCAGACCTTTAAAGAGGCCATAGTGTCCCCTGAATCAAGTAAATGGGAGAGAGCAATGGATGAGGAGATGAGGTCCCTAGAGGACAACCACACCTTTACTCTAACCAAGTTACCAGAGGGCAGACAGACAAGTGGGAGGGAAATGTGTGTACTCAATCAAGGAGGGTATTGAAGGCCACGACAAGTACAAAGCGAGGTTCGTAGCTAAATGTTTAAATACTGAAGGAGGGTACTCCATGTTTAAATACGGAAGGAGGGTGGCTACATGCTTAAATGCAGGAGGAGGATACTCCAGGTTTAAATACAGAAGGAGTAGATTCCAGGTTTAAATACCGGAGTGGATTCCATGTTTAAATACAGAAATGGATTCTATGTTTAAATACAGAAGTGGATGATTTACCAGATTCAAAATGCTTTAACTAAAACATTTTCTAGGCATGGACTTTGAACAGTCTGCCAATTGTGTAAAAATATCCCAGAAGAGATATGTGGAAAAGATCCTGAAACGTTTTGACATGCAAGAATGTAGATCAAGGGAAACACCATGTGATCAAAAACTAGACTACCAGGAGGATGCTCAGAAACTGACAGATGTAAAAATTTACAGAGAAGCTGTGGGTAGCCTCATTTATTTGACAACATGTACTCGCCCTGACCTATGTTTTGTAGTGAGCAAATTGTCACAGCATTTTGCTGACCCCACAGAGGAGCACTGGATTACAGCAAAACATGTTTTTCATTATCTCAAAGGTACAGCAGATAAACAGCTTTGTTTCAGAAAGAGCAGCGAGGGTTTAGGGCTTAAAGCCTACAGTGATGCAGACTGGGCAGCTGACACCACAGATAGAAGAAGTACCACAGGATATTGTGTGAGTTTGAACTCAAACAGCTCACTGGTTTCATGGAAAACAAAGAAGCAGCCCACAGTGGCACTATCAACTTGTGAAGCCGAATACATGGCTCTAGCTATGACAATACAGGAATGTATTTATCTAGAACAACTGCTCGAAGGATGGATACCTATGTATATAAGAAGACTGTTGTTTATGAGGACAACCAGGGAACCATTGCGATTGCTAGAAACCCTGTGTGCTGACAGAGATGTAAACATGTCGATATTAAATATAATTTCATCAGATCTGTCATCAGAGAAGAAAGAATGACACTGATTTATTGTCCAACAGACGACATGGTAGCAGACGCTATGACGAAACCTGCTTCCAAACTGAAATAGAAAAGATTTGCAGAGGTCATGTTTGGTGTGTAAATATTGCCTGTTATGTAATATTGACTGCCATATTCTTTTTGATGATTCTGAACTGTATTATTTTCTTTGAAAATTGTTTTTGGAGAAGTTGTACAGTGTACTAGACAAGCCTAAGTGGGAGTGTTAAAGTTAGAGGTTATATATGATTGCTAGTAACTGTCTAACTATGCATAACTGTTTCCACTAGAGGGCGCTATAGGTGGAGCCGCTAATGCTACCGCCAGGTAGAGGGTATTTAAGGAGATGTCTCCTCCCCCTCTATCTCTTCCCACCTACCTCTCACGGAGAGGAGAACTCATGTGCTGCTGTGTGCCAATGTAAATAATAAACCACACCGATTAAAGGCTGAAAGGAGAAACCATGTCTCATGAATATATTATTGTCGCCCCATAGCCAGACTCTGTCAACAGTGTGTCTCTAAATACCATATTGGCGGATTGCTCTCATTCAGGGCAGACCATTTCCTGGTCGAAAAAATCAGGTCATTCTGATTTGACTCGCATGGTGACATCACGTGGCGAGGATGGAGCGGATAGTGATCCGATTGGCTCTGTGGTTATAGCGCGAGCGAACGAGAGAGAAATACACCCTTGCGACAGAGCACACATACACGTCGCACTGTCAGGGAGAGAGAGACACAAGGGGACCTGCTAATCTCACACATGCAGCCCTGTTTACACAGTGCTCTCTCTCTCTCTCGATTCGGTCTCTCTCTCTCTCTCGATTCGGGACAGTGCAACACTTCCTGAAACGGGAGAGGGGAGAGAGAGACAAGGGGACCTGCTAATCTCACACATGCAGCCCTGTTTACACAGTGCTCTCTCTCTCTCTCTCTCTCTCTCTCTCTCTCTCTCTCTCTCTCTCTCTCTCTCTCTCTCTCTCTCTCTCTCTCTCTCTCTCTCTCTCTCTCTCTCTCTCTCTCTCTCTCTCTCTCTCTCTCTCTCTCTCTCTCTCTCTCTCTCTCTCTCTCTCTCTCTCTCTCTCTCTCTCTCTCTCTCTCTCTCTCTCTCTCTCTCTCTCTCTCTCTCTCTCTCTCTCTCTCTCTCTCTCTCTCTCTCTCTCTCTCTCTCTCTCTCTCAGCCAATAACAGGCTAAAATCCTGAGGCTGGAAAATTATGCTTTTGAGTACTCCATTAGAAATATAAAACAATGATTTTTTTAATAAACCTTACAGATGTCTTCCATAGACTCACAGGAATTGTGTAAAGTTGCCCAAATAGTGCTAGGAATAGCAATGCATGTCCCCTTTAAAATATTTAACATGCATTGCCTTCCTAAATACCAAATGAAGTGCAGCGTTAAAACATAGATAACATAGATCTAGGTAAAATAGATGCTTCTCCCATTAATAAAGTGACTTCATGACTCTCCCTAACATAAGAACTCTTACCCCATAGCTGTTGCTGCGTGGCTCCTGTCTGATCCAGTGTCTGTGGGCTCTGTTCAGGCAGCTGACTCACAGTTTGATCACAATATGAAAACCTACAGACAAAGGATACAGTGGATATGAATAACATTTACATTTAGTCATTTAGCTGACGCTTTTATGCAAAGCGACTTACAAGTTCTGTACGACAAGTCATCAGGAAGGGCACAACTCTATCAGCTCAGCTGAGTAACAATGAGTGCTTGAGTGCTACAGTGTAGGTTAGTTTATTAGGACAAGTGCATGACAGTAAGGTTAGTTAGGGTTAGATTTTTATTATTGATGAGATAAATAATGGTTGCAGAAGTGCGTCTTTAGTCGACGGCGAAATATTGGACGGGTTTCGGCTGTCCTAACTGGGGTGGGTAGTTCATTACATAAACACTCGCAACACAAAAACACTCACAGTCAGTCAGTGGCTGAAATGAACAGGTTTCAATCTCAAAGCCATTTTCTCTTTGACTGGATTATACTTATTTATTAAATGTGTCTTTCTTTGCATTTCTGCTATACACCACCTACTTATGCATGTATTGTATATTTAGCTGGATATGAGCTTGGAGAACTTCCACACAGGCAATGATTATACAGCACACACAAACACAAAGACACACATACACACGCACACAAAGACACACACACACACGCACACAAAGACACACACACACATACAGAGAGAGAGAGAGAGAGAGAGAGAGGTGCCCATGGCTGTCACATAAGATATTCCTTTATTATAATTTTTTTTTATTTGATGTCTTTATTTCGAACATGTAACTAAATACAAGAAATTAAATGAAAATATAAATAAATGAAAGCAAAACATAACTCAATTTACATGTTCGAAAAGGAGTAGGAAGAAGTATACACGTATTTAATCCTACCCCTTTTCCACTACTCAAATGAGTGTACTAATTTAAAACATTTCAAAACAAATATATGCAAAAAAAACTATATATGAATATCCCGTGAATATCAAGTCCCTTCCTCATCCCTGTACCTCGTGAAAATAATTTCCTTATAAATCTGTTTGAATTGTCTCATATTTGGACATTGTTTTAGCACCACATTCAGACTGTTCCACAGTTTCACTCCACATATTGAAATGCAGTGTCTTCTCATGGTAGTGTGTACACTAAGAACCTTTAAATTGAGTTCTCCCCTCAGATTATAACCCCCCTCTCTATCAAAGAACAGTTCTTGAATGTTTCCTGGAAGTACATTACCTTTTGCTTTATACATTAATTGTGCCGTTTTAAATTTCACAAGATCATTTAACTTTAATGTTTTTGACTTTAAAAATAATATGTTTAAGGGGCGCCCCAGTGGCGGCACGGCCGACCCGGGTTCGATTCCCGGACGCCTGAATGCCTTCTACAACATAACTGCATTTCCGCGTCTCTGATTGGCCAGGTCATTTCTGGTCATGTGACATGTACGCCCAATCGTGGGACCGCAAGTTTCTACAATGGTTAAGCTTAGGCGCTCTTTCGAAGTAGGTTAAGGTTAGAGTTTGTCTTAGAGCATGGCGATAGAACGCCTGCCCTGATTCCGACGGTTAAGCTTAGGCACTCTTTCGAAATTGGTTAAGGTTAGAGTTTGTCTTAGAGCATGGCGATAGAACGCCAGGTAGTTTGCAGGCTGTTAGACCCGGAAATAGGCGCAGAACTTGCTGTCCCACGATTGGCGCACATGTCACATGACCTGGCCAATCAGAGCGCAAAACTCGAACGCGGAAATGCAGTTCCGTCGTCAAAGGCATAGACGCTTCCCGGACCCGTCGTTTGCCGAATGTCTTCCCCCCACTCTGTCTCCCGTTCCTCCTCTCTCTCTCTCTCTACTGGACTGCCCAGTAGCAAAAAGCGATAAACGCTCAAAAAAAAATCTTAAAAAATATATATATATATGTTTGTGTGATCACGAAAACCTGCAATCTGAACTATCCTTTTGGCTCTTTTTTGGAGTATAAAAAGTGGTTGTAGTGTAGAATTATAAGTGTTTTCCCAGACTTCAGCGCAGTAATTTAAATATGGTAAAACTAGTGAACAGTAGAGATCATCTTCATGATCGGAAGATCACCGGTTCGAGCGCCGGTCAAGGCTGCTGTCGGAAAGTGGTGTTGTTGTCCAGCAGGGGGCACTCTGTCCTCTGGACTTGTCAGTAACAATGCCCCTGTTATTACGGTGATAGGGACACCAAACAGCTACGAGTGCCGTCCTTCGGATGAGACGCTAAACCGAGGTCCTGACTGAATTCGGTCGTTAAAGAACCCAGGACGCCTAAAGAGTAGGGGGCTCCCCGACGTTCCTGGCCAAATTCCCAATCAGGTCTCTGACATCAAGGCCACCTAATCATCCCTTCCCCTTAATTGGCTGATATCAATCCCTGTCTCCTGAGCCGTTCAGCCATTGTGTAGTGTGATGTGTGCCGGGTGCCAGTGTATGGCAGCCATTGAGCCTGCGTAGCCCAAGGTTGGGTGCTCTGCTACCATTCTCTTCGGTTCAAATAACAAACTCAGCAAGACCGACGGCTTCTCAGTTACAGTGGGTGACAATATTGTCACAAGGAAAGACGAAATTACCTACCTGGGTTCCATCCTAGAGGCAAATCTTTCCTGTGACAAAATGGCATCCAATGTAATAAAAAAAAGTCAACCAACGAACTAGATTCTTGTACCGGATCTCCTCTCTGGTAAACAAGAATACCCTGAAGACTCTGGCAGGAGCACTCATTCAAGGGTACTACGACTATGCGTGCACCTCATGGTACCAAAGCACCTCAAAGGCGCTAAAAACAAGATTACAAACATCACAAAACAAACTGGTCAGACTACTACTTGACCTTACCCCCAGAACCCACCTCACCCCTGCCCACTTTGACAACCTAGGATGGCTTAGAGTAGACGACAGAGTACAGCAACTTGCAATGGGCCTGGTCTACAAGATACACTATACGACTAAGGTACCCATGTACATGTCAAAATACTTCCCAAAGGTCAGTGAATACCACAACCACTACACCAGAGGAAGCTCAACAAATCATGTTAAACCCAGATTCGGCTCAAACAAGGGACTAAACACGTTTCGCAATTATGCCACATCAATGTGGAACGCCCTACCCAAAGCTGTAAAGGAATGTGAATCCCTACCCACATTCAAAACCGCTCTTAAAGAGCACCTACGGGAGGCTGCAATTCGAAACTGGCCACCGTAAATGCCCAAAACCCCCACCACCTCCTAATAGACAGTCTCCTCCCCACCGCATGTATATATTCCCTCCCCGCCGTATGTATATTTCTCTTCCACCCACCCACCCCACTAATGTACAGTCCCCTCCCCATCATATGTATATACTCTGTCAGGATCTAGGGGTAACAGTACTGTATATTTGAATACCGTTTATGTCACAAATGTATCAGTACTAAATACCTATATGTCCCTATGCCATAAATGTCATGTATGTTGTGTATGTCATAAATGTCTATATGAATTGAAAATGGGGGACCCTGATGTAAACAAAACAAACGTCTTTCTCTGGTCTGCATCCCCTTAACAATTGTGTGTATTGAGCCGTACTGTATTGTACCCATTCTGCAATCTGTAAAATAAAGTTTTCATTCATTCACCAGTGGTGGTGAAGGAGGCAATTTCCACCCTACATTGTAAAGCGATTTGAGTGTCTAGAAAAGCGCTATATAAATGCAACATGCAAGTAATTATTATTAATTATTAGTGATTTTTTTTATCCAGAATGTGCTTTACTTTACTCATGACTGAAATGCTTCTTGACAGTTTAGTTTGGACATGTTTTATGTGAGGTGTTTCCAGCAGATTTTATAGTCTATTATTACACCTAGGAATTTATTTTCATAAACTCTTTCAATAATCACATAATTTATTTTAACTTGTACTTGAGTATTTAATCTACAGACTACAGTTTCCAAATAACATAATTTTAGTTTTGCTCAAATTGAATGATCATTAGAAAAATTTCTATCAAACCATCTTTTTAATTTCTTCATTTCAGATGTGATGACCTCTAAAAGCTGCTGAATATTCTCACCAGAACAAAAAAGATTAATGTCATCCGCAAATAAAATACATGTAAATATATTAGATACTGTAGCTGAGGGGCTACACAACCCGGACTGTATTAAAGATTGTTTAGATTAAACCACTACTAAAGAATATTACTTGCCAGACAGTACAGTTAGATAAATATGGCAGACACTCAATTGACGGCACAGGGACAAAGATACCAGGTTTACAGTATTTTAATCGTCATATCAATATACAACTGAATTATCACGTTGCTCTTTTAATAGTAGAATGTCAGAGTATCAAAGTCAGGGGGAATGAATATTTCCTAGGTTAAGAATACTCGACCGGAGCTCTGCAGGGAGTGAGAGGAGGTGATACGGGGCAAAGCAAGGGGGTAGCTGGAGACGATGATTTCCTCTCTTTACATTTACATTTAGTCATTTAGCTGACGCTTTTATCCAAAGCGACTTACAAGTTCTGTACGACAAGCCATCAGGAAGAGCACAACTCTATCAGCTGAGTAACAATGTTCATCAAAGTGTTGAGTGCTACAGTGTAGGTTAGTTTATTAGGACAAGTGCATGACAGTATGGTTAGTTAGGGTTAGATTTTTTTTTATTTTTTTTTATTCAGATAATGGTTGAAGAAGTGAGTCTTTAGTCGACGGCGAAAGATTGGACGTGTTTCGGCTGTCCTAACTGGGGTGGGTAGTTCATTCCACCATTGTGGGGCAAGGACTGAGAATAGGCGACTTCTCTTTGATGACCCTCCCGGAGCTTGGATAGGAGTAGGTCTGAGGCGGCCAGAAGATGCAGAGCGTAGGGGTCTTGAGGGTGTGTAGTTAGAGACCATTGACCGGAGGTAGGCGGGAGCAGTTCCCTTTGCCGCACGGTATGCTAGGTCAAGGGCCTTGAAGCGGATTCGTGCAGCAATGGGGAGCCAGTGCAGGTCCCTAAGAAGTGGGGTGACATGGGCCGACTTCGGTAGGTTTGAGATCAGGCGGGCCGCTGCGTTCTGAATGAGTTGAAGAGGCTTAGTGGCAGTGGCCGGGAGGCCAGCGAGCAGTGCGTTGCAGTAGTCGAGGCGGGAGATGACTGTTGATTGGACGAGGAGTTGGGTGGCTTCTTTTGTCAGGAAGGGGCGTATCCTTCTGACGTTGCTCAGGAGGAATCGGCAGGTTCTGGTTGTCGCTGCGATGTGAGCAGAGAAGTTCAACTGGTCGTCGAGGACAACACCAAGGTTCTTGGCGGTCGGGGACGCGGTCACAGCTGCATTCTCGACTGTGATGGAAAGGTCGGTCAGGGGGGAGGATTTGGCCGGCAGGTGGAGCAATTCTGTTTTGCTTAGGTTCAGTTTGAGGTGGTTGGTCGTCATCCAGGCGGAGATGTCGGACAGACAGGCCGAGATCCGCTCAGAGACGTGGATATCTGAGGGAGGGAAGGAGAGGAAGAGTTGAGTATCGTCGGCATAACAGTGGTAGGAGAAGCCATGAGACGTGATAATGTTACCCAGTGATTTAGTGTAGAGGGAGAAGAGAAGGGGTCCTAAAACCGAGCCCTGGGGGACACCCGTCCGCAGGGGGCGGGTGGCCGACAGGGTCCCTCTCCATGACACTTGGTAGGAGCGGTCATTGAGGTATGATGACAACCATGTCAGCGCAGAGCCAGCCACTCCCATTCCTGCGAGGGCCGCGAGGAGGATCTGGTGGTTGACTGTGTCGAAGGCTGCAGATAGATCTAGGAGAATCAGGACAGAGGAGAGGCCTTTCGCTTTTGCTAAGTGAAGTGCCTCTGTGACCGCAATGAGGGCTGTCTCTGTGGAGTGACCAGTCCTGAAGCCTGACTGATTAGGGTCTAGGAGGTCATTCTGTAAGAGATAAGCAGTAAGTTGGTTGGATACAGCACGTTCAAGTGTTTTAGAAAGGAAGGAGAGAAGAGAGACAGGACGGTAGTTGCCTATGACGGTAGGGTTCAGGGATGGTTTTTTTATGAGGGGCGTGACTCTGGCTTGTTTTAGGGAGGTGGGGACCACCCCCGAGTTGAGTGAGGAGTTGATGGTTGCAGTTAGGAATGGGAGGATGTCTGGTGCTATGGACTGGAGGAGTGGGGAAGGTAGCCGGTCCAGCTGGCATGTAGTCGGACGGTTCGACGTTACCAGTGTCAGGGTCTCGGCTTCTGTAATGGGAGAGAAAGATGACAGAGTGAAGGATGAGGTTCTCGATGGAGTTGTAAGCTCCGGAGGAATTGAAGAATGGTCGGATAATCTTGTGGTCACTGAAGAAAAGGGGTCTCGTACAGAAACGGTCCTTGTAATCCTAGTGCCCGATGGCAGGGTTAATAGCTCTTAATCCAAAGCCCGATGGCATAGAATGGTAGCTAGCCAGCTTCGTTTGTACTGGAAGCTAGCCCGAGGATGGTCTTCAGAGAGTAGTTAGATCCAAACGCTGATGGTTTTAACTATACGTTTCTCCACGTTACTTCGCTTACACAAGTCACTATACTGCGCCAATAATGGCTCTACAATATTATAGTCGTATCTAAGTAGCTACTAGCTATCTGTAACGATACACCGCTGGTAGGTCTGTGTACAACTGTACCGAACGTATTACGATCTCGCTCTGCTGCTTCTCCTGTTCTGATACTGCCGACTCGTTACTTCCACTGTTCACTCACTCTTCACTCTGTTCACTGTTTACTCTCTCTGCTCACACTGTTTGCGCCATCTACAATATATATACTCTGACTGATTTCTAGGGCGCAGCCGATTTACCTGTCCAGAATCAATGCGCCTGCTATGGGCATGTCTGAACTTGCCCGGACATGTCTTTGAACTCTGTCTGGGGGGCTCGTCTCGTGGCGCCTCCAATGTCAAGGGCGGGACCCAATGAGGCGAGCGAATAATACTATGGTGCAAACGGATGGCGTTGGATATATATCTTATATATATAAACAATATACAAGTTATACAAAATAATAAATGCAGACTTTCAGTATTAATCTGGACCTTCAGAACAGATACTATATAGGGATGGGTACCGAATTCGGTTCTTTTAAGGTACCGAACCGAAACACGTCGGTACTACCGAGTATCGAGTAAAGGCCTCTGCATGCTACAGAAACTTCAAAGCAACAGTGTTTTAGACACTCTGCCTTTATGCTTCTGCAACATCGACGCGCAAAGTTAGTTTAACTAAAGTTAGTTTAGGTTCGTGTTAACGTTAGATAATGTACAAAATAAACGTATTTCCGGTGATTTTAGACGTCGCTCTTTTATTTTGAAATCCCCCGACCGGAAGTGTTATAGTGTCTGTTGCTAGCAGCTTAACTTTCTGTGCTTTTCGAGCTAACGTTACCGACCGTAACATCATTAGTTTCCAATGGAGAGGACCTCGGCTCACATGCAGCTCAAACTACCTATTGGAATAAATTAATTGATTGATGTTTAACTTGTCCCTGTGTGTGTCCAGTCATTTCGACTAGCAAACGTTGTATTTAACGTTAAAGTTACCTCAGGATACCATTGTATTTAGTTGGTTAGCTATGTAGCTAATGTGGATAGCATTTTGTATAGCACCAATGCTAGCTGGCTGGCTACAGCTTTATTTACTAAATTATGGAGGCTTTTTAATCGTCAAGGTAAGAGAGGATTTGTCATGATCAACTGAAGGCGTATGCTATGGAACAATATGTGCTTGGGTTTTCAGAAAAAGGCCAGCTATGTGACGCTAATTATTTAGCATCAACGCTGGCTGGCTACAACAATGGCGGATGGTATTCTCTGCGAGACCAATATTATTCTATGACAGCCCCGCCCCCATTCGCTAACCAACCAATCACTGCTACGCAATATCAACGCAACGGTTGTTTAGGTTAGATTTGGGGGACATGTACACAACGTCCAAGCAACACAGTCTACAAGACCCTAAACAACAACCGCGCTGAAATCACGCTGATGTTGTGTTGAAGTTGCTTTGAAGTTGCTGTAGCATGTAGAGGCCTTAACGTGAGATACCGTTGTCGGTACTTATATATATATAAAAAAAAAAAATTATGATTTTTATTATTATTCTTTAAAAAGAATATTCTAAGAAAAAAAATTTTATACACTTTTTTTTTTATATATATAATGTTAAGTCCGATGACGTCAATGTTTCGTTTATCGCTAAACGAAACCGCACGGCATGTGCGCATTTGCGCTTGCGCACAATACATGTTTACCTAGGATTTGACTATAGGTAAATCATTCGGGGCAATATGGCAAGTAGAAAACGGTCGCAAGTGTACTTTGTTAAAACAGACGCTGACAATGCTCTCTGCAATATTTGTAAAGCAACGTGCAAAACAGGGAAGGGTTTGATTGATTGATTGAAAACTTTATTAACAGATTGCAGAATGGGTACAATACAGTACAGCTCAATACACACAATTGTTAAGGGGATGCAGACCAGAGAAAGACTTTCGTCTTGTTTACATCAGGGTCCCCCATTTTCAATTCATCAGGACATATATGACATACATGACATACAGATAGTCAGTACTGCTACATCTATACATTTATGACATACCAGATTTGCAAATACAGTACTGTTTGTGATACAGAAGGAGTCAAGAAAAGGGAGTATATACATTTGACGTAGAAACTGTACATTGGAGGAGGTTGGGTGGGGGGGGTTGGGTACACTGGGATATTGACAATCATACTGGGTAATTTACATTGGAGGTGGTTGGGGGGGGGGGGGGGCACACTGTATAAACAAGCAAAACTGTACATTGAGGGGGGGGAGACTCTGTACAAACAAACAAAATTGTACATTGGACTATTGACAAAACCATACTAGGTAAATGACTGTACATTGGAGGGGGTTGGGTTAGGATATTTACAGGGGCCAGTGTTGAATTGCAGTCTCCCGTAGGTGTCTCTTGAGAGAGGTTTTGAAAGTGGGTAGTGATCCACATTCCTTTACAGCTTTGGGTAGGGCGTTCCACATTGATGTGGCATAATTGCGAAACGTGTTTAGTCCCTTATTTGAGCCGAATCTGGGTTTAACATGATTTGTGGAGCTCCCTCTGGTGTTGTGATCGTGGTATTCACTGACCTTTGGGAAGTATTTTGCCATGTACATGGGTACCTTGGTCGTGTAGTGTATCTTGTAGACCAGGCCCATTGCAAGTTGCTGTACTCTGTCATCTACTAATACCAGCAACTTGCAACTTGAGGAAACACTTGGTCAAACACGGCATCTATTTGAAAGCTGAAGATTGTAGCATCTTTGATGCAAAGAAAAGTAAGCCAGCATCAGCAGCACCCAGCAAGCCTTCAGCCAGCATTGAAGATACATCCGACACTGATGCATCAACATCGTCAGGTAATTAATTAATTAATTCGCTAGCGTTAGTACTATATATGGATACGTTGATGTTGGAGATAACTTTTTTTTTCACTGTCTTGGTTTTTGTAAAACGTTAGCTTTTTACTAGCAAAACTTACTAGCCAAGACTATTAGAAATTTGTGTTACTCTTGCTTTCATTGAACAGGTGCTCTCTGTCCCACTCTTGTGTCACAGTGACATCTGCAGATGTTGTTACACCCTTCACTCTTGCTCAGATGACGGGGTTTCCCCGCCAGAGAGTTGATGACTGCCACAGGGCAGTGACGGAGTTCATCGTTAAAGGGATGTTGCCCTTCTCATTGGTGGATACCCCGTGGTTTAGGTAACATATCACACACACCAGTAAATGAGTGATTATGTTTGTGATCTGATCATGATGAAATAGAGTAAGCTAAATTACTAATGATAGTTACTAATGCATATTTAATTTAGTTTATAATTATATCCCATATAATTTTATTCAACCTCTTTATTTACAGTTACAGGCAGCCCTGGCCTATATTTTATTTCATAATTATATTATATTGTGCTTAACTTAATTCATATTTAATTAGATCTTACTCCACCTTTATTGTATTATTTATCTGTCTGTTAAAGGCCAACTTGCAGGTTAAACCCTACTCTGCAATTATGGGTAGTTTACATCATTTGTATCTAATTTAATTATTTATTTTTTCCCCCCTCTTCATGAAAGTCACCGTTGGCCTAGTCACATTGTTTATTGAACAAAAATACAACCTGCAAGTTGGCCGTCTGTCCGCTAATGTTGCACCGAAAACGACCAAAGGTCATTCCTCCTTGTTGTATGTGAAAACTACTTGGCAATAATATTTCAACCTTCTCTCCCGCCGTCCTCCCGTTAAAATATTTTCCTGTATTTTTTTATTTATACAAAATGGCTGCAATTCTGATTGTAGTTATTTATAGTATTTTGTCTTGCATAATTCTATTTAGGGAGATGACAAGGACCCTGAACCCAAAATACTCCCCCCCTTCGAGAGACCTTCTCTCCAACACTTTGATGCCAGCCTGGTATACTGTTGAGAAGGAGAATGTGAAGGAGGAACTGAGGGCAGTTGACCATGTTGCCGTGACAGCTGATGGTTGGAGCAGTGTGGCACAAGACCACTACCTCACTGCCACTGTACATTATATCGTGGAGGCAGAGCTAAGGGAGAAAGTCCTGCACACCCGTGCAGTGTATGTCTCCCAGACGGGGCCTGCTGTAGCGGAGGAGATTGACACAATTCTCAATGATTTTGGGGTGAAATCCAAAGTGGTTGCGATCACAGTTGACAACGCTGCCAACATGGATGTAGCTGTGAAGAGGCTGAACGTGTTGAAGATGGGCTGTTTTGCCCACACTCTAAATGTAGCAGCACAGAAGCTCTACACTGTGAAGACAGTTGCCGCATGGTCTGCCAGGATACGGGCCGTCGTGGTGTGGCTTAGGAAAGCCAGCCTCGCCAAGCCTGTCTTAAAGGAAAAGCAGAGACTCCTTGGTAAGTTAAAGGTCAATCTAAGAAAAAATCATTGGATATTTACTTATCCAATTTCTTTTGTTTTTTGTATAATTATTTGTATTGTTTTTAAATTCCAACACAATTCCTCCATATATTCATACTATTTTCTACTGGAGTCAAACCAAATAATGTCTTTAGTTTGCTAATTACAATGTATTGTTTTTGTCTGTTTTCCTAAAGGCCTTCCAGAACATGCCCTTGTGTTAGATGTGCGGACAAGATGGAACAGCCTCTTCCTGATGATAGAGCGCTTCATTGAGCAATACCCTGCCATCCAGGCAGCTTCCATGGACACACGGCTGAAGAGGGCAATGGACAGAGACAGGTATAGATGTCAGTGTTCCAATGATACGATGCAGGCAGCTCTTCTTGCAAACATTTTATTTATTTTGCTTCACCGTGCAAACTGAATATCTTTGGTTGGGCTCCATAAACAGATCAAGCATACCTCCTACAGTGTACCTGGCGCTTATATAAACAGCGCCACCCCATGGTCACATAAATCCATTACATATTTAATCTGAGACCAATGGACCATATGCATGCATGTTGTACTTGTGCTTTTCTTCTCAGACTGGCGAGAGTGTCAGATGATGACATCAGGAGGTGTGAGGACTTCATGGACACAATGAGGGTCCTTTACAAATGTACACTCTGTGTGTCCTCTGACAAGAGTGCCACTGCCGGGCAGATCCTTCCCATCCTGGACAAACTTAAGGATAAGTTTAAGGTGGAGGAAGACGATTCTGCCTTCAAGAGAGCCATTAAAGAGAAGGTCTGGGCAGACCTCTCCCCACGCTACACAGTATGTAGTTCATTTATAATCATTTAGTAGTTATATCACTTGTGTTTGTACTGCCAGCTAACTATTCAAATTTAAAATTAATTACCAAACCTTTAAAAACGTTAGGAAGAAAGAAATGATGACCTTCAACGGTTCCTTGAGGAGGCTACTGCCCTGGATCCTCGATTCAAAGCCAAGGTTCAGGATGAGGCTGTTTGGACCCGCTTGGAGAAGGAAGCTGTCATGCTGGCAACCAGAAACAAGGTTTGTCCATGATCATTAAAGTAGACTTACTTATGTGTTCTATGCTATACTTAGTACATATTGTTTTAATTTGCTATTGTGTATGCTTTATTTAAAGGGTGGGGATGTGATGCAGGCGGAGCAAGAAGAAGAGCTGCTGCAGGAGGAGGAGGAGGAGGATGGGTCTACAGAAGACGGGGCAGCAGCAGCACCAGATGTAAGATATGGAGAGTGTACTACTTGTTCTGATAATAACATAATAATGCTTGATGAAATGATGAATCATGAAGCCTTTTTCTATTTTCAGCCTGCAGTCCCTGCACTGGGAAAAAAGATAAAGCGTTCAGCTCTGTGTGACATCTTCGAAGAGGAAGACCAGGCCCTGCTGGAGACCGTGATGGTGGACACCAGTGGCCCCTCAGCCGCTGGAAAGGCCAAGAAAGAGATACAGGTGTATCAGAGCTTCCCTACTGTCCTGAGCTCAGTAGACCCTATCCTGTGGTGGTGGCAGAAGAGGGACCAGATGCCAATGCTGGCCAACTTGGCAAAGAAATATCTGTGTGTGCAGGCCTCCTCTACACCCTCAGAGCGGGTCTTCTCCACAGCCGGGGACACAGTGAGTGTGGAGCGCGCTCGGCTCTTACCAGAGAGAGTGGACATGTTGATATTTTTGAAAAAGAACTGCTAGAATACAGCAGCAGACACTTTCATTTGTTATTTAAATGTATAGATGTGTATTATTGATCAGCAGAAGAGTTCATTGCTGCTAGAGTGGTTTGTTTACCCTTGTTTTATACTTTGTTTGTAAAATACAATACCTTTATTTCTTTTTTAAGTTAAATATATAGATGTGTACCTTTAATTGTTAATTTGTTAAACATATTTTTTTAAATAAACATAACATTTATTTAAAGATACGTGTGTGTTGTGTTGTGTAACTTGTGTTAACTTGTGTGTTGTTCTAAGTAAATAATAATAATAACTTTATTTGTATAGCACCTTTCATACAGGGGATTGCAGTTCAAAGTGTGTTACATCAGTAAGATGTAAATAATAATAAAGTAACAAAAATACATTATTTATTTATTATTTTGAAAAAAAAAATGAAAAAAGTACAGAAAAAAGGTACCGTTGGGTACCGGTATCGGTTCAAATGTGAAAGGTACCCATCCCTAATACTATATCGTTTATGTACAAGATGAACCATTTTGGACCCAACACTGACCCCTGGGGGACACCACAAGCAATGTCCAAAACATTCAGATTTATAATCTCTCATCATCACAAATTGTTGCCTTTTATTTAGATAGCTTCTCAGTTCTCACCAGGGGCGGAGCTAGGGGGTGGCTACCTGGGCTCAAGCCCCGGATGTATTCTGAAAAGCCCCGAATCTATTTAAATTTTTTTCTTCTTTTTTTTCTTTTTTTTTTTCTTTTTTTACAATTCATCATTGTTACATGAAAATATGTTTGCACCAGATTTAGCAGAAGCTAATTTCCATCTGTGGTCTATCCAGCTGCTAACTGTATTTGAGTGAGTTAAGTCTTGGTATTATGGTAGACTCAGACCTAAGCTTTAAATCACAATCAACAAGTTGACAAAAACTTAATTCTTCCACCTTAGAAACATAGCTAAAGTACGGCCATTTATAAATCAAAAGGACGCTGAAAACCAGATCCATGCCTTTATCTCAAGCCAACTCGACTACTGTAATGCACTCCTTACCGGCCTCCCGATTAAATACGATGATAACTATTTTATTGCAATGCACTATTGCATTATTTTATTCTATTTTACTAACTATTTTATTGCACTGCACTATTTTACTTTGTATCAGTGAATCATAGACGCCTGGCCATAAGAGCATTCGGAGCATCTCTGCTCTCCCACTATTGAACTTGGGGGAGCAAAGGTATAATCTTGCTCCACCACTTTTTGATTATATGAAAAATATGATATATCCCCCCCCAATATATAAATCTAACCATAACTACGTTATGGTTAACTGAGTTTTATAGTGAAAAGAGCAGCTTTATTGGTCAAGATTGAAGGCTCTATATTGCAGGAAATTGCACGTACAGGTTCATTAAATTCAAAAAAAATCTGTCGTGGAGGGGGTCGTGCCTGAGCCCCTCCAAACCACCCCTTGCATGCCCAAAAAAAAAAAAAAAAGGGGGGGGCCATCTGGGCTAAGCCCCGGATCTCCTACAATCCTAAATCCGCCCCTGGTTCTCACCCAATCCAATACTACCCCCCTGATCCCATATCGTTCCAATTTCCTTATTAATATATCATGATTGATAGTATCAAACGCTTTTTTGAGATCAATGAATACTCCAGCTTTTTATCTATGGAATTTGGGATTTTTTCATTGAGTTTATTGACCCCCTTGCGTGAATACTTTACCCAAGGCAGTTATTTATATTGATTGATTGATTGAAAAGTTTATTAACAGATTGCAGAATGGGTACAGAATAGTACAGTACAGCTCAATACATACAATTGTTAAGGGGATGCAGACCAGAGAAAGACTTTCGTCTTGTTTACATCAGGGTCCCCCATTTTCAATTCATCATAACATATATGACACACACGACATACAGATAGACAGTACTGCTACATCTATACATTTATGACGTACCAGATTTGCAAATACAGTACTGTTTGTGATACAAAAAGTGTCCAGAAAAAGAGTGTATATACATTTGACGTAGAAACTGTACATTGGAGGAGGCTGGGTTGATGTGATGTCGATTGATATGAATAGCGCGTTACGTTAATAGAGAGATGAAAACAATACGTTATTTATATTGATGTGAGAGATAATACGACGTTAACTGAAAGCTGATGCACGGCGCTTGAGTGATAGTAGTATATTGAGCGAGTAGTAGTATATTGAGCAAGTAGTTAGGCGATAGTAAACAATGATGCATGTAATTATATTAACGTTACTGTGTGTTGTTGTAGCTATGTTAATATAATAGGATAACCACCGGTTAATTCGCGATTTTTTATTGGTTTGTCATGACAAACCAATTACATAATCCAACATATGTGTAAAGAAACAACATATTCCAGTTAACGGTATATTTTTTTAATGATTCGTTACGGCGAAATCAATACTTCCATTTGTATAAATTAGGTTAGTATTCCTCCGTGCGGCGATAGTAGGGCTAACGCGATTGGGCGCTGAGAGGCCAATCAGGGCGCGCAAACCGAACGCGGAAGGACAACTGCCTTAGGTAAAGTATTCACGCGACCCCCTTGGGGAAATTCAGGCATCATAGCCGCATGGGGGAGGGGGAGGTACAGGTAGTAGAAGACATGGTACAGGTCACAGAATTATAGTACAGTGGAGAAGTACAAATAAAAATAGAATAAAAAGGCAGTGTAAACAATATAACAATATAATTAACTCTAATTAACTATTAGTTACATTTGTATATTGGAGCAAATCCTAATTGTCAATGACATGTTGTATACCTGGAGATTCCCCACCAGTCCTACACAGAGCCCCTACCTAGCCATGTCTCTCCTACATGTTACCTGGAGGTTCCCCCACAGAGTAGCCATGTCTCTCCTACATGTTACCTGGAGGTTCCCCCACAGAGTAGCCATGTCTCTCCTACATGTTACCTGGAGGTTCCCCCACAGAGTAGCCATGTCTCTCCCTACATGTTACCTGGAGGTTCCCCCACAGAGTAGCCATGTCTCTCCTACATGTTACCTGGAGGTTCCCCCACAGAGTAGCCATGTCTCTCCCTACCTGTTACCTGGAGGTTCTCCTACCTAGCCATGTCTCTCCCCCGGTGTTATAGCCTCTTACTGCTAATCTGTATGGTTGACCTCCAACTAATAACCCATGTGGTCACAGTAGAATCGTATGGAGTCAGTAGATCCTACAGTTTATGTGGTTCATCATAGTGGGCGGGGCCACAGCAGGGGGTGTGGGGTCACACTGAGGTCGCAGGTGAGAGATAGAGAGACGGTTCTGCCCTTTACAGGGACAGAGATAATGGTTGCCACTGTAGCATGCTGTGTCGCGTCTGTGTGATGGTGGATTGTATCGGACTGGGCCAAAGGTTTCCAGTGGGAAAGATGTGGCCTGTTGGGATGTTAGATCCTAATGTGAAAAACTGTGATTTTATATGTCTGCACTTTATGTGCTCATTTTATACCCGTCTTTTTCTGCCCGTGAAGCACTTTGAGCTGCAGTTTCTGTATGAAAGGTGCTATACAAATAAAGTGTATTATTATTATTATGGGGGAAAAAATATGCTTCTGTATGATGAGCTGTATTGTGAAACCTATAAGAGCCCAACAACCAATAAGATCCCACTGTAAGATCCCACTGTAAGATCGCAGTATAAGATCACACTATAAGATCACTTTCTGTGCACATTTTCACAACAAATGCTGCAGGTTCCTATTTCCAGAGAAATTCTCAAACATTTCTGTGGCCCAGAGCACATAGTCTATTTTCCATTTACATACAATTTCTCCAAGGGGATCAATAAAGGAATATCTTGTGTTATCTTATCTTCACAACTGTCTGAAGCTTCTACTGGAATGTATTATATCATGCTATGGATCCTAGGCTCCCAAACATTTTCATAGAAGAAGAACATGCCACAAGAAGAACACACCACAATATGTGTTATTTCAGTCAGGACACGCAAAATGAAGAAAGAATACTGTAACATGCGTGTGTGTGTGTGTGTATATGTGTGTATGTGCTTGCACGCCTATGTACACACACACGCACACACGCAATACTACCAATAACACCCCATTCTTCACACCACGTCCAAATGATTGTAGTCTAATTCAACTATGACAAAATGGCATCCAATGTAATAAAAAAAGTCAACCAACGAACTCGATTCTTGTACCGGATCTCCTCTCTGGTAAACAAGAATACCCTGAAGACTCTAGCAGGAGCACTCATTCAAGGGTACTACGACTATGCTTGCACCTCATGGTACCAAAGCACCTCAAAGGCACTAAAAACAAAATTACAAACATCTCAAAACAAACTGGTCAGACTACTGCTTGACCTTACTCCTAAAACCCACCTCACCCCTGCCCACTTTGACAACCTAGGATGGCTTAGAGTAGACGACAGAGTACAGCAACTTGCAATGGGCCTGGTCTACAAGATACACTACACCACTAAGGTACCCATGTACATGTCAAAATACTTCCCAAAGGTCAGTGAATACCACGATCACAACACCAGAGGGAGCTCCACAAATCATGTTAAACCCAGATTCGGCTCAAACAAGGGACTAAACACGTTTCGCAATTATGCCACATCAATGTGGAACGCCCTACCCAAAGCTGTAAAGGATGTGAATCACTACCCACTTTCAAAAACACTCAAAAAACACCTACGGGAGACTGCAATTCGAAACTGGCCCCTACAAATGTCCTAACACAACCCCCCCCAATGTACAGTAAAAATGACCAAGTATGGTCTTGTCAATATTCCAATGTACAGTGTTGCTTGTACAGTTGTACAGTGTCCCCCACCCACCCCTCCTACCCAACCTCCCCCCCCCCACCTACCCAACCTCCTCCAATGTACAGTTTCTACGTCAAATGTATATACTTCTTTTCTGGACTCTTTTCGTATCACAAACAGTACTGTATTTGCAAATCTGGTATGTCATAAATGTATAGATGTAGCAGTACTGTCTATCTGTATGTCATATATGTTACGAATCGATGAATTGAAAATGGGGGACCCTGATGTAAACAAGATGAAAGTCTTTCTCTGGTCTGCATCCCCTTAACAATTGTGTGTATTGAGCTGTACTGTACTGTCTGTACCCATTCTGCAATCTGTTAATAAAGTTTTCAATCAATCAATCAATCAATCAATCAATCTATTAGCCGGTTGACAGACCAGACAGACTAAACATAACCCATGGACTTACCCGTTCTAGTGTTGCTATTGGTAGGATCTCCCTCACCCTGCAGAAACATTGTTGTGGTAGATTTCTCTCTTGTGCTCCTCAAGGCTCTAATAATAACAGATAACACCCCCAGTCTAGTATGAAGATAAATGGATTATGTTCACCTGAAGTTGATGCCCACTACTACTACATAGTGGGGGAGAGCCCACCGAGTAGGAGCAGAGAATGAAAGTGAAGATTCAACCCACTCCACCACAGGTGAGCCGAGAGGGATAAAGAGGGATCGAGGGCTAATCCCGCGCACATGGTCAGAGCGACGCGGATCTGGAGATAAACACGTCACGTCACGAGTCGACCCGAGTCCTCATTCGGTGCTATAGTAGGCTACTGATTTATTGATTGATTGATTGAAAACTTTATTAACAGATTGCAGAATGGGTACAGTACAGTACGGCTCAATACATACAATTGTTAAGGGGATGCAGACCAGAGAAAGACTTTCGTCTTGTTTACATCAGGGTCCCCCCACTGTTTCCCTGGGCTGACAATACTTTAGCATTTAGCATTTTTAGATTATATATTGGATTAGATTTAGCATTTTAGCATATATTTTTTTTATCTTATATAGTAGATTAGATTTAGATTTTTAGATTATATATTGTAACTATATTTATTGTAGGGCAAATATAACTGAGAGGGCATACATACCCTCATCTTGCACCTTGTTGCCCATAAGCGCATGTCCAGAGTTAATTATATTGTATATTGTTTACACTGCCTTTTTATTCTATTTTTATTTTTACTTCTCCACTGTACTATAATTCTGTGACCTGTACATCTTCTACTACCTGTACCTCCCCTCCCCCCTCCCCTATGCTGCTATGATGCCTGAATTTCCCCCAATGGGATCAATAAAGGAATATCTTGTGTTATCTTATCTTATCTTACTGACCCCCTGCCAGTCACCTACTCTAGCACCGACCAGGCCTGTGGGTACAGTCCCTGTAGCATAGAGAGGCATCTGAACCGGTTTGACATCAGTTCATATCCTATATCAGCAGGTACAGGACATGGGATACATTTTTTTAATACTTTCATGAAGTGATGTGTGATCGAATTGACAGACAGCGCTATTATTTCACCTTTTCTTGTATGCATTCATGACGAATAACCAGGCCTTCAAGGCTCAATGTCTGACCAATCGGGAGGCACTCCTAAGCTTTGCATGATGTCAGTTCTGATAACAGCTTAACCCTTTCACTACCACACTACACTGACTACAGAAGGTTGTAGTGTGGTACAGTAGTAACCGTCTGTAGTGTGGTAGTGAAAAAGGGTTAACATTCTGTAGTGTGGTTGTGAAAGGGTTAACCCTTTGTCGTGTGGCAGTGAAAGGGTTAACCGTCTGTATTGTCGCCGTGAAAGGGTTAACCCTTTGGTAGTGTGGTAGTGAAAGGGTTAAAGGGATAATAGAGGTCAAGGGGTGTATGACATGCTTTAGGACAGAAGATAAAAAGAAGGCTAGTCTCCAGTGGTTTTCCTAAAGATTCAGCTGTAGTTGGACAGGGACATTATGGACATGGCCTCCTCTCTCTCTTGTGGACACAATTTTAAGAAAAAAGTCAAATCGTGGCTCCTCGACAATGTCAAAAACTAGATTTTAAAATGCATGAAAATGTTGTCTGATACATTGTCTGTGGCTACGTTTGTACTGCATTTAAAATGTTCATATGTAGTTTGTCAAATTGTTATTTATGGTCATGTTTTGTATTGCTTGTCTGTCTGAGACCAAGGACCACAATGGAAATAAGTCTTGACTTTTTTTGTGTAGCATCCTTGACGTTTTTCTGGAATTTTGCATTTTTTTTTAAATGTCTAATAAAATAAAATCTCTGTGTCGCTGATCTGTTGTTGGATTGGACTAGTTGGTGTCTCTCAATACTTTCGACTCACCCGATGGTAAGAGTGGGAACTACACCCTGAGAGGGAGGTTTGCCCTGAGTGGGAGGTTCGAGGGGTCAAAGTGGGTATCAAACAGGAGGGAAGACTGTCACGTTTTAAACTGGATACCAAACAGAGAAGGTAAAGACGACTTTAAAACAGTAATCCAGAACTATTTTATTGCACTGTAAAAAACAGATTTTATATGTCTGCACTTTATGTGCACTATTTTACTCTGTCTTTTTATTATTGTCTATTTAAAACTGAATCAAACCATAAACAAGGTGGCCTGTTGGGATGTTAGATCCTAATATAATGTGAAAAACTGTGATATTATATGTCTGCACTTTTATTTTATGCCTGTCTTTTTTCTGTTGTGAAGCACTTTGAGCTGCAGTTTCTGTATGAAAGGTGCTATACACATAAAGTGTATTATTATTACTGTAATGGACATCTACTCTAATGGACACACCCTTGAGGCAGCGACTTGAGGGTGAAGCTTTAGGGGGAGGTGCTACCATTGATGGGATGACTAAATTAACCTCTACTGCTCTCTACTGGTTAATCCTAAATGTACTTGTAATACAGAAGCACCCATCGTTCATATGGATTTCTCACAGTAACCGGGGGATAGAGTATGATCTTTGGACTCTCACATTAGACCAGTAGGCCTACATATTAAGGGGTTCTATTTATTTTAAGGATACTTGTCATGTCTTATACCCATTTATTGTAATATACTGCTATCTCAAGTTCAAGTTTCTTTAATAGTTGTCATACAGAAGTACAGAATACTTTTATACAAAATGCTTCTTACTGTTACGCTCCAGAGACTGTGCTAGACAAGATAGTATGAAATAAAATAGTATAGCATGTAAAATAGAAGTAAAAAAAAAAAATCACAGTGTTCAGTATAGACATATGTACAATGTTCGATGCAGAATAGAAGTAACTGAGTTACCATACAATATACAATATTCTATGCAATGTACTAATATACAATACTATATAGTGCAGAGCAGAAATGGGATGAGGTACAATTTAGGTACAATTTACAGTAAGGTGTACGAGTTGTAGTGCAAATCCTTTACCAATAAATATAAAGTGTAAAGTGTGTTTAGGTGATGTAAAGTGTGGAGAGTGGGTGCTGCAGTGTGTTGTTTGTTTAAGTGAGTGTGGCGTAGTGGGCAAGGCGCTTGCCACGAATGACGGAGACGCTGGGCTTGCCTGTTCGAGCCCAGCGCTCCACATTGCTTTCAGTTTAGCTGGTCGTTCATACTAATACATATTGGCCGTATTAGGGGGTGGGAAACTGATGGGTGGGGTTCGGGCGTTGTGGACAGCGACTCCTACAGGTCGGTTGGTGCGCCTGCGCAGTAGAATCAGGAAGTGTCGGGGGCAGCGTAAGCCTCCCACGCGTTACTCCTCGCCACTGAGAGATCGAGCTGCGCAGGTGAAAAGATGCGACTGCTGTTACCTCAAGTACCGGAGGGGACTTGTGCTATGTATGACTTAGTCCACATTGCAGCCGGCTTGTGGGAGGCAAGAAACAGCGTTCGTGACAGGGGAGGGTTGAATTGGATGATACGAAATTGGGATGGGAGAAAATATAGAAAATGGGAGAAAAAGTGGATCAAAAAAAAAGTGAGTGTGGGTGTGTGTGCTGTGTGCATTTGATGGTTGTTGCATAGTGTTTATTGTTCGTTGAGCAGCCTGATGGCCTGGGGATGAAAGCTTCTTCTGAGTCTTTCTGTGCTCGCCTTTAGACTCCGGTATCGCTTGCCTGACCGCAGCAGTTCAAAGAGGCAGTTGTTCGGGTGGCTGGAGTCCTTGATGATTCTCTTAGCCTTACCCCTGCACCGCTTGTTGTAAATGTTCTGGAGGGTGGGAAGCCCCCCTCCAATTGTGCGTTCGGCTGAACGTGTCACTCTTTGTAGTCTGCTACGGTCTTGTGCAGTGCTATTCCCAAACCAGGAGGTGATGTTGCCAGTCAGGATGCTCTCTATTGTACATGAGTAGAAGTTCTTAAGGATCTTCTGACTGACTTGGAACTTCCTTAGGCGCCTGAGGAAGTAGAGGCGTTGTCCGGTTGTCGTGCCTTCTTCACAACACTGTCAATGTGTGTGGTCCATGTCAAGTCCTCGGATATGTGGGCTCCGAGGTACTTGAAACTGTTCACTCTCTCAACCGGTGCCCCGTCGATGCTGAGGGGGCTGTAGTCCTTGACCCCCGACCTCCTGAAGTCCACAATCATCTCTTTTGTTTTGCTGACGTTCAGGGAGAGGCAGTTCTCCTGACACCACTGTGACAGATTCTCTACCTCTTCCAGGTAGGCCCTCTCGTCGTTGGCAGAGATCAGGCCCACCACTACTGTGTCATCAGCAAATTTTATGATTGTGTTGTTGTTCCGCTGTGCCACGCAGTCATGTGTGTACAGGGAGTAGAGGAGGGGGCTCAGAACACAGCCCTGGGGGGCCCCTATGTTGAGCGTGATGGATGAGGAGGTGCAGTTGCCTGCTCTTACCACCTGGGGTCTGCCCGTCAGGAAGTCCAAGACCCACTGGCAGAGGTCATAGTTCAAGCCCAGGTCCCTGAGCTTGGCTATGAGTTTGGAGGGGACTATGGTATTGAATGCTGAGCTGTAGTCGATGAACAGCATTCTCACATAGTTCCCCTGCCTCTTGTCCAGGTGTGATGCTGCTGTGTGCAGCACATGGGCTATGGCGTCCTCTGTGGACCTGTTGGGGCGATATGCAAATTGCAGGGGGTCCAGGTTGATGGGGAGGGAGGAACAGATGTAGCCCTTTACTAGCTTCTCAAAGCACTTCATGGCTATGGAGGTGAGAGCTACAGGGCGGTAGTCGTTGAGGCAAGCAGGCGTCGATTTTTTGGGTACAGGGATGATGGTGGACTTCTTCAGACAGGTGGGGATGCCTGTTCTAAGTGGTTACTGAAAGATTTTGTTTGCTAATTGGTACTTATTGGCAAACTACCATACAGTATTCTAATATACTACAATAACAGGTTTACACAGCTGTCACAGCTACTTCTACGTGCAGAGAGGCACAGACATAATAGCATACACCACAGTGAACAGCGGATGAAACAACAGTTTAGAACATTCACAGTGTTGTCAGTAGCCCAGTCAGTCTATTTACTGTATGTTACTGTATGCACTGCTGTGGTCAGGCAAGCGCTACCGGAGTCTCATGGCCGGTACAGAGAGACTCAGAAGGAGCTTCTATCCCCAGGCAAGCGCTACCGGAGTCTCATGGCCGGTACAGAGAGACTCAGAAGGAGCTTCTATCCCCAGGCAAGCGCTACCGGAGTCTCATGGCCGGTACAGAGAGACTCAGAAGGAGCTTCCATCCCCAGGCAAGCGCTACCTGGAGTCTTATGGCCGGTACAGAGAGACTCAGAAGGAGCTTCTATCCCCAGGCAAGTGCTACCGGAGTCTCATGGCCGGTACAGAGAGACTCAGAAGGAGCTTTTATCCCCAGGCAAGCGCTACCGGAGTCTCATGGCCGGTACAGAGAGACTCAGAAGGAGCTTTTATCCCCAGGCCATCAGGATGCTTAATGACTCCATGTAACATCATCAACCCATCCATCCACACTCATTGCACAGTTTGCACACACATCCACTTGCACACACTCACTTTAAACAAACACTCACTTTAGACACTTTAACACTACATTATATATTTATCTATCTATTTATCTATAGAGATTTGCACTACATTCATATCTCATTTGCATTTGCACCTTGCCTTAAAAAAGTTGTTGTACCTCATTGTCTGCATTTTTACTTCATTGTACTTAGGTTGTACTTCAGTTTGTATATTGTATTGTATATTGTATAGTGTTATTCCTCTTTTACTTACTTTAAAAAAAAAAGATTAAGCACATTCTCAGGGGCTCATACAGAACCAAGCATTTTACTGTAATGTACATGTACCTTATACGTGACAAATAAAAACAAACTTAGGGGCGGTCAGGTGGCGTAGCGGAGATTGTGCTCGTCACCAATGCAAGAGGCTGCGGTCTCGACTCCCGGAGAGCCAGCATTGCCTTGGCTCGGGCTGATCGCTATACTAACTTGTTTGGCTGAGTTAGGGGGAGGGGAGCAGTGGGTGGGTCCTGGGCGTTGTGGACAGCGACCCCTACAGTTCGGTCGGGGCGCCTGCACAGCGAGGGTAGGATCTGGAGAGAGGTAGTGCGACCTTCCACACGTTACACTCTCTCCCAGTGAGAATCTGAGCTGCCAGGCTGGCTGCCGGCTGGCTGCACATACGTCGGAGGAAAGCATGTGACAGTCTCCGGCCTCCCGGACCAACAGTAGGGGGGGTGCGCGACAACCAGGAAGGGGGTTGGGAATTGGCATAACGACTAACAGTGGGATGGGAGAAAAATCGGAAAAAAGAAGGAGGGGGGAAAAGATAATAAAAAATTTAAAATAAACTTGAACTTGAAACTTGAACGTATGCCTTGTTGAGCAGGTGTACAGCTGTAGCTCGTGCTGTCGCTGTCCTCTGAGAACAGTGGGTTTGGCACGGCTGGGTCTTTGGAGATCCTCTGTGTGTCCTCTGGTGGCCGACATCATAAAGTTCTGAAAGCGTTCTGACAGCCACACCTTAACCCTTTCACTACCACACCACAGAAGGTTAACCAGTTTCTAAACTGGCCCCTGCAAATGTCCTAACCCAACCCCCTCCAATGTACAGTAAATGGCCACGTATGGCTTTGTCAATATTCCAATGTACAGTGTACAGTGTCGCCCACCCACCCCCTACCCAACCCCCCCCCCCCCCCCCCCACCCACCCAACCACCTCCAATGTACAGTCCCCCCCCCCCCCCTACCCAACCTCCTCCAATGTACAGTTTCTACGTCAAAATGTATATACTCTCTTTTCTGGACTCTTTTTGTATCACAAACAAACAGTACTGTATTTGCAAATCTGGTATGTCATAAATGTATAGATGTAGCAGTACTGTCTATCTGTATGTTGTCGTGTGTGTCATATATGTTATGATGAATTGAAAATGGGGGACCCTGATGTAAACAAGACGAAAGTCTTTCTCTGGTCTGCATCCCCTTAACAATTGTGTGTATTGAGCTGTACTGTACTGTACCCATTCTGCAATCTGTTAATAACGTTTTCAATCAATCAATCAATCTTTTCACTACCACACTACAGAAGGTTAACCGTCTGTAGTGTGGTAGGGAAAGGGTTAACCCTTTGGTAGTGAAAGGGTTAAACATGGGGTTTAAAATGGAGAGCAGGCTGACAATTGTTATGGCTAATTTATCTAATCATAACTATTATTAAATATCATATATATATCAGTAAAAACCGATGTGTGTCTGTTTAGTCAGCATATTTAACAGCATGCCAAATCATCATCAGAGCCTCTCAACCAGTTAGACTAAATATAGGTACTGGGAAGATGATGTCCCAATGATGTCATCTTAATTACACCTACTTTCTTTTTTCTTCTAGAAATGGTGCAAAGCAAACTTTACAGCCTTTTGATTTTACGATAGCTGTATAAAACATGTGCAGCAGCCAGTAGGGGGCGCTAGAGGCATGGAGCAGCTTGCTTATGCTTGCTCTCTGGTGTATCTGATCATGGACATGACACTGGCCTCAAAGGCACAAAACCATTTGAGTCAGATGATCTTCTACACAGCGTGAGGAAATTGACTGTTCTCATGTGTATGTATTTTGTAAAGTGGTTATTGATCCACTAAGTGGCAGTGATGCATCAACTTCAGTGTTCCAACCCTATATATATGGTCTATGGTTCCAACCATAGATATCTATAGATATATCTATGGTTCCAACCACCACTGGATCTCAAATGAGGAAGAAGCAGTGTTGTCTTCTGGGTAGAAAACAGGTGGAGCTATCTGAATGTGCCTCTAATCATAGATATATATAAACACTAGATGGCTCAAGGCGGAGTCTCCCGCGTAGTTCACCGGTGGCCATCTTGCTTGAGTGGACTACTTGATCTGCACAAACAAAAATACTCTTAACTCGCTGAAATCTTTACAGATTTACAAACAGTTTGGTTTATTACAAATGTTATTAACGTGACTATGCTATGATTCTTGCTTGGATGCATTTTTTTTTATATATGAAAGTCCATTATAAATATGCAGTATGATAACTACATCTCTGCCGTTTTTAACAAACCAAACGGTTGAAAATTTAGCAAGCTATGGTTATTTCAATAGTACATGCACCATAGAGACATGCATGTTATATGAGTGGGCGTGCTCCACCCACGCAAGATGGCCGCCATGTGGCAACGTCGGTCTCCGTTGGCCAGCAGCGCGGGTGAGTCATCTAGTGATATATATCTATGCCTCTAATGGCAGGGTAACAGAATGAATGAATGAATGAATGAATGAATGAATGAATGAAAACTTTATTAACAGATTGCAGAATGGGTACAGTACAGTACAGCTCAATACATACAATTGTTAAGGGGATGCAGACCAGAGAAAGACTTTCGTCTTGTTTACATCAGGGTCCCCCATTTTCAATTCATCATAACATAATATGACACACATGACATACAGATAGACAGTACTGCTACATCTATACATTTATGACATACCAGATTTGCAATTACAGTACTGTTTGTGATACAAAAAGAGTCCAGAAAGAAAAGAGTATATACATTAGGTGTAGAAACTGTACATTGGATTGGGTAGGTGGGGGTGGGGGGGGGACTGTACATTGGAGGTGGTTGGGGGGGGGGGGGGTTGGGTAGGAGTGGTGTGGGGGGGGGGGGGAGTGGGGGGGGGGGGGGGGGGGGGGGGGGGGGGGTTGGGTAGGAGGGGTGGGTGGGGACTGTACATTGGAGGTGGTTGGGTGGGGGGGGGGGGGGGGGTTGGGTAGGAGGGGTGGGTGGGGGACACTGTACAACTGTACAAACAACACTGTACATTGGATTATTGACAAGACCATACTTGGTAATTTACTGTACATTGGAGGGGGTTGTGTTCGGACATTTGTAGGGGCCAGTTTCGAGTTGCAGTCTCCCTTAGGTGTTTTTTGAGAGTGTTTTTGAAAGTGGGTAGTGATCCACATTCCTTTACAGCTTTGGGTAGGGCGTTCCACATTGATGTGGCATAATTGCGAAACGTGTTTAGTCCCTTGTTTGAGCCGAATCTGGGTTTAACATGATTTGTGGAGCTCCCTCTGGTGTTGTGATCGTGGTATTCACTGACCTTTGGGAAGTATTTAGTCATGTACATGGGTACCTTGGTCGTGTAGTGTATCTTGTAGACCAGGCCCATTGCAAGTTGCTGTACTCTGTCGTCTACTCTAAGCCATCCTAGGTTGTCAAAGTGGGCAGGGGTGAGGTGGGTTCTGGGGTTCAGGTCAAGCAGTAGTCTGACCAGTTTGTTTTGAGATGTTTGTAATTTTGTTTTTAGCGCCTTTGAGGTGCTTTGGTACCATGAGGTGCAAGCATAGTCGTAGTACCCTTGAATGAGTGCTCCTGCTAGAGTCTTCAGGGTATTCTTGTTTACCAGTGAGGAGATCCGGTACAAGAAACGAGTTCGTTGGTTGACTTTTTTTATTACATTGGATGCCATTTTGTCACAGGAAAGATTTGCCTCTAGGATGGAACCCAGGTAGGTAATATCTTCTTTCCTTGTGACAATATTGTCACCCACTGTAACTGAGAAGCCGTCGGTCTTGCCGAGTTTGTTATTTGAACCGAAGAGAATGGACTCTGTTTTGCCCATGTGTAATGATAGTTTGTTATCAGCGAGCCATATGCAGATTTTGCTTAGTTCTGAGCTGAGGGTTTTTTCAACCTGTAACTTGTTCTTGTCAGAGACCAGCAGGGCTGAGTCGTCCGCAAACAGGAACAAGTTGCAGTCACAAGCTGACGACATGTCATTTGCATAAATTAGGAACAGTAGCGGACCTAGTATGCTTCCTTGTGGAAGTAGGAACACTTACTTGACTGTACTGCCTACGCTCTAGCTTTAAAGGGTCAGTTCACCCATAATATAAATATATGTTCCCCCTTTACCCGGAGTGCCATTTATCCATCCAGATTGTTTCAATATGATTCACCTCGTTTAGGAGATATCTGCTGTCACTCCGATACAATGGAGCTGAACGGCAGCTGAAGTACACCTGTCGTTAATTACTATGGCCAGGGCCGTAGCCAGGGTTTAGAAATTAGGGAGGTCCATTTATTTTTTTGGCCCAGACCGGCCCACTATAATCGGTCGGACACCACCCACCAGTACACCATCCTTACGGTCCCCTTAAATATGCGTACCTACTGTACTATTCCCCCCCCCCAACCCATTACAAAGCTGGGTAGTAAGTGCCATGGACAAGTGGACCAGTGTACTCACTCGCTCTTGGCTGAATCTTGTTTTGGGTGGTGATGTAAAAACACCTGCATCATAGCAGGCTCAGGCTATAGCCTGTTCATCCCTGTCTCTCTCCTCCACAACCTGGCTTGACTAGACATAAGGAGAGAGATGATTACAATTAACTGGTACATTCAGGTCCAGAATTGTTGGAATCCCCTGACAAAGATGTGCAAAAAGCTGTACAATTTAAACAATGCCATACTGGTAATGAGAAAATAGTTGTTTATTCAATGAATGCATGGAGCAGTTCCATCTTATTTCATTTGATACTAACTACTCAGTTCATACAGATTTCAAGTATTCAAATATCAATGATGAATATTGCATAAGGTTTACACAGTTAATAGATCACCTTCTTGTTTTATATTCATCTTATATGGCAATTAAATCAATGGTGTGTTTGTTTTGGGAGTTTGACCTATGTGCCTACCACGTGAAGGTGCATGATCAATGGACAGCACAAAAACAATTTGTGTAGGTGGAGACTAGAGCTACCAACCTACCACAGATAGTAATAAGTTATTAAGAGTAAGTAATCCATACCATATATATCCTAATAGTTACCTTATTACCATACTTGGCTGAAAACAAACTTTGCTGCCTGTTGTGAATGTGTTTTTCCCTGTAGGCTAATACATAAGTAGGCATACATTTTTGCAGTTGAGGAAAAATTTGCAGTTGAGTAGGCTATAATGTGCTGTGTTTTTATGTCTTCCATCGAGGACCACCTTGGAAATAAGTGTTAATGCTTGTTAATGAATGCTTTTAGGTGATATCCTCAGGAATACAAATTGGTCAAGATGATTTGTTTTTATGATGTGTTTTTAATTTCCAAATAAATCTAATCAAATAAAAAAGCAGTTTTTGCAGTTGAGCTACTGGTGTTGTATATTATACAGCCTTTTCATGCATCTTTATCAAGGGAACCCTTATCCTAATGATTTAAAAAATAATATTATGATGATACGATATGGACCTAGTAGTTGGGTCATCTGTGGCACTTCGTTTCTCAATGGATTTTTTAAAAAGGCGGGGGAAATTTGTGAGAGACCAAAATCCAAAATGGCTGCCGTGGAAATAAACTTTTTAATGGTTTGACCTACAATGATGCACAATACATGGTACCAGCCCCCTCTCAGTCATGTACCAGCCCCTCTCAGTCATGTACCAGCCAGCCCCTCTCAGTCATGTACCAGCCCTCTCTCAGTCATGTATACCAGCCCCCTCTGTCATCTACCAGCCCCCTCTCAGTCATGTACCACAGCCCCATCTGAGTCATGTACCAGCCCCCTCTCAGTCATGTACCAGCCCCCTCTCAGTCATGTACCAGCCCCCTCTCAGTCATGTACCAGCCTCCTCTCAGTCATGTACCACAGCCCCATCTCAGTCATGTACCATAGCCCCATCTCAGTCATGTACCACAGCCCCCTCTCAGTCATGTATACCAGCCCCCCTCTCAGTCATGTATACCAGCCCCCTCTCAGTCATGTATACCAGCCCCCTCTCAGTCAGGTACCAGCCCTCTCTCAGTCATGTACCAGCCCCCTCTCAGTCATGTATACCAGCCCCCTCTCAGTCAGGTACCAGCCCTCTCTCAGTCATGTACCAGCCCCATCTCAGTCATGTACCAGCCAGCCCCCTCTCAGTCATGTACCACAGCCCCCTCTCAGTCATATACCACAGCCCCCTCTCAGTCATGTACCACAGCCCCCTCTCAGTCATGTACCACAGCCCCCTCTCAGTCATGTACCAGCCCCTCTCAGTCATGTACCAGCCCCCTCTCAGTCATGTACAACAGCCCCCTCTCAGTCATGTACCAGCCCTCTCTCAGTCATGTATACCAGCCCCCTCTGTCATCTACCAGCCCCCTCTCAGTCATGTACCACAGCCCCATCTGAGTCATGTACCAGCCCCCTCTCAGTCATGTACCAGCCCCCTCTCAGTCATGTACCAGCCCCCTCTCAGTCATGTACCAGCCTCCTCTCAGTCATGTACCACAGCCCCATCTCAGTCATGTACCATAGCCCCATCTCAGTCATGTACCACAGCCCCCTCTCAGTCATGTATACCAGCCCCCCTCTCAGTCATGTATACCAGCCCCCTCTCAGTCATGTATACCAGCCCCCTCTCAGTCAGGTACCAGCCCTCTCTCAGTCATGTACCAGCCCCCTCTCAGTCATGTATACCAGCCCCCTCTCAGTCAGGTACCAGCCCTCTCTCAGTCATGTACCAGCCCCATCTCAGTCATGTACCAGCCAGCCCCCTCTCAGTCATGTACCACAGCCCCCTCTCAGTCATATACCACAGCCCCCTCTCAGTCATGTACCACAGCCCCCTCTCAGTCATGTACCACAGCCCCCTCTCAGTCATGTACCAGCCCCTCTCAGTCATGTACCAGCCCCCTCTCAGTCATGTACAACAGCCCCCTCTCAGTCATGTACCACAGCCCCCTCTCAGTCATATACCTGCACGACTGGCGGGGGGGTGCTTAGTAAGAGATGTGATTGGGCCAGCCCAGTGTCAGTCAGTACCAATGGGCCGATGTCTCAGCCTAGTAGTGGGCCGGTCGTTGACAAAAAAAAAATATATATATATAAAAAAAAAAATTATATAATTTCTTATTTTTTTTTAATAGTTACAAATAGTTACCGAGGTCCGGACCTCGGTGACCTCATAGCTGGCTACGGCCATGACTATGGCGGGTGTGTTACAGCCACAGCCAGGGCCTTTCTCTCCCCTGTCTATCAGCAGGTCCCCGCTACATTATGGGTCCCTCCATGTTCCCGCTTCACCCTCACTCTGCCTACCTGGGCCGCTCTACACACCTGAGACTCATCACGTCATCACAGAGCCAGGATAAGAGGCCTACACACCTGAGACTCATCACGTCATCACAGAGCCAGGATAAGAGGCCTGCACCCCTGCCACTCCTGGTCCGAGTGTTGTTTCACCTGCCTTGGTATTAGGACTCTTATCTGGACCTCTATACTCTATATATTTATAGTGTGTTTTGTGAGCTCTGTAGCCTGCGTCGTTCTAACCCCTGTTCTCCTGTGTGTAGGATCACACACCTCCGGCCTGCACCCCCACCCCTGGACATCACTATCCCGGGACCTCATGGATACACACATCCCTCACCTGTATTCTCTCACTACCTGCCTTGTCGTCTTCTGGGTTTCACTATTAAATACCCTAAACCGCCTCATTCTCCTGTGCCTTGTGTTCTGCTCCTGGGTTCTATAGACACCACCCTAACAGGTAGAAAATGGTTCCTAAATGAAACTGCTCACAACAAGGTCAGTGGATTATCTTGAGTTTCTGGAAAGAGACATTGCTTTTTGAGTTTTTCAAAAGCCACAAGCCGATTGACATTGAGCTCCGTTGCGTGGGTAGTACGACAGTAGATATCTCTATGAAAGATATCTCCGAAACGAGGTGAATCACATGAGAACTATCTGGATGGATAGATAGCACTCCATTAACGGGGGAAACCTTGGGTGAATTGGCCCTTTATTCTCTTTGTATGCGATAGGATTCACAAGGTTATTTATGAATGTGAGCATGTGTGTGTTTATTTGTTTATTTATTTGTGTGTGAAAGGCAATTAGTGGGGAATATCAATGCATTTTCAATATACAAATACAATGTTTCTATATTCAGATGAGGCTGTGCTGTTGTCATCACCAGCTGATAGCCACAGCGTTTGTTTGGGGTAAGTTAATATCAACATTGCCGTTGCTATAGTGATCTGGGTCAAATAGCTGTGGTCAAAGACAGCGCGCCACATAGGAATGAGGAGAAGGGCGGGCCTGTCATTGCTATGCCGCGATGATAATGATAATGATGATGATGATGAATATTATAAATGTGAGTTTCCTTCCGGGTGTGAGTTAGAACAGGACACAGCGTGATACGAGCAGACGTGGAGAGAGACTAGAGGGTGGTGGGAGGCCCCCCCCCCCCCGCCTATGCCTCGAGGAGGCTAGCTTCGGCTAACAGAGAAGGGTTTTGGCTAACGACGAGGCCTCAACCACCATTGGACTAACAGAAGCAGCTAGCAGAAGGGACGATAGAATAATGAATTTAGTGTTCCATCAAAGACTTTTCAAGGACAATACGAAATGGGTAACATCTGAGGCTTTTGTTTATGTAATAAACAACGGGTTCCAAGAAAGGTAACATGTCTGACGGTGTGAATTATTATGATTACGGATTGCATTAAAGGGGAATGACAAAGATTGTACAGCCAGTATGAGAAGACGTCGGAGAAAATAAACACAACGCAGAACTACACAAGCCAACAGATGAAGAGGTGATACTGGCTGATTGATCGAAATCTAACACTACTTTTGAATTGTTTTGGTAGAATATAATAAATTACATATTTTGTAATGACCATGGATTTATAATTTCTATAAAACTGACGTTATTTTACATTGTTATCTACAAGGTTAATTTGATTGGGTTAATTTGATTTACCTTTATTAATTTATTTTACACTGTGCAATGCTGTAGATTGAAATATCAGCATTACAGTACACTTCACATCACTTTCACACACATCACATCACCCTTTGTTTCAACACTCTGGCCTGAAAAGAAAAACTGCATAAAATTTCACGCACGGTTTCAGGACATTTATACCAAGCGTTGCAGGGCCAAGGCTAAGAGAATAACTAAATACTCTAGTCACCCAAACAACTGCCTCTTTGCACTGCTGTAGTCAGGCAAGCGCTACCGGAGTCTCATGGCCGGTACAGAGAGACTCAGAAGGAGCTTCTATCCCCAGGCCATCAGGATACTCAATGACTCTATGTAACATCATCAACCCATCCATCTATACTCATTGCACACACATCCACATGCACACACTCACTTTAAACAAACACTCACCTTATCACTCACTTTAGACACTTTAACACTACATTATATGTATCTATTTATTAAAGAGATTTGCACTACATTCATACCTCATTTGCATTTCCACCTTGCCTTAAAAAAGGTGTTGTACCTCATTGTCTGCATTTTGTACCTCATTGTCTGCATTTTGTACCTCATTGTACTTAGATTGTACTTTAGTACCTTAGTTTGTGTATTGTATAGTGTTATTACTTTTTTACTGTATGAAGCACATTCTCAGGGGCTCATACAGAACCAAACATTTCACTGTAATGTACATGTACCTTGTTATACGTGACAAATAAAAACAAACGTGAAACGTTCCCAAGACTGGTGCAACATGGAAGAACTGTTAACCCTTTCACTACCACACTACAGAAGGTTACCTTTGTGAAAGGGTTAACCTTCTGTAGTGTGGTGTAAAAGGGTTAACCCTTTGTCGTGTGGCAGTGAAAGGGTTAACCTTCTGTATTGTCGTCGCAAAAGGGTTAACCCTTTGGTAGTGAAAGGGTTAACCTTCTGTAGTGTGATTGTGAAAGGGTTAACCCTTCGGTAGTGTGGTAGTGAAAGGGTTAACCCTTTTGTCGTGTGGCAGTGAAAGGGTTAAGAAGAGTCTACAGGTGACACAGCAACATGTGATTTTATTGATTTCTTCGATACCATCATATCAAGAGATACAAACCACAATAGAATAGCGTTACAGTATGCTGTCCTGTGGCCTAGTGATTAAACCATGATAATTTCGCTCGAGATAGCAGCAGAAAATCTTTCTTTTTCACCCGGACACTGGATAAAAAAGGCTAATTAGAAGAACCAAAGGCAAAAGAAGAAGAGGAGCTCTTGGCCTCAAAGGCTGTTGGTAACCACAGCGGAGATCATGCTTTAAAGACTCTCGACACAAAGGATCACATTGGAACAGTGGAAAAGCACCTCGCTTCTCCCTCACTTCCTTCACACAAAGGAGAGACCTCAGGAGACCCAGCCAATAGCGGTGACATTTGCTCATGCGGTGAAAAAGGCAGATGTTGTGAGGGAATGTGTAGGCCACTAAATATCCAATCACAGTACTCGTCATTGTGTGGGTGACTATTTGAGAAAAATAAAAATGCCAACGACATAAAACAACAAGATACAGTGTAAATAATATGAGGTCTATTGATATGATGCCGCTATACACAGTGCAGTCCCGGTTTGGGCCGCGCTGACATTAAATTTCCACCCTTTTCCACCATTTGAACTGTGCCAAGGGGCTGTAAACTTCAGGCCCTGACATGATTTGGAGGCAGACCCTATTGACCGTCTAGGTTTAGAAGGCCATTAAGTCCGACTTTTACTGTTTCAGTTGCCTCTCGGTGGGCTGTGTGTGTGCAGTCCTCCCCGTTTGGTCTGGGTTGCCATGGTGACCATCCCATAACAAGGAAGTGCGGTGGAAGAAGGGGTGTGTAGTTATTCAAATTCCACATAGGTCCTAGCCGCTGGGAGACGCTCTGACGTAATGTAAAGGGCACCCATTGTAGCGCCCGGCGCTGAGAAGAGCAGGCGGGCGGGAGGCATTGTGTGACGAGACATGGGGGGTCTCTCTTTAAGAGGGGCCGTGAGTAGAATGCAGATGATTGGGACTTATAAATTTAGTCGGGGGGGGGGGGGGGCAGCAGATCAGTCTTACAGCCCTACTGTCCTTAGACATGAGAATAATAATAAAGTATTAAGGGCTAGATCCACAAAGAATGGATTGCACGGTGCTAATTGCACCCTTACAGTGTGATGTATGCAGCGGCCAACGCACAAGTGTCTATTGCATCTTTATACTCTTGTAACGTTTGCACATTCTAAACGATGGGAGGATGATAGACCTGTATTTACAGTTACAATGGGTTAATAAAAGTCGGCTGGTTAACAAGTTAAACTTCCAATTTATTTTGGTTGATTTATTGAAAACGGACACTATAGTCTATATTTAAACAAAACCCTGGAGTGGGGCTTTGATTATAAGGTACATGCTGTCAGTGTCTACACAGTACGACACAGGGCCGCTTGTGCCATTAATCTGTAACTTAATTTGCATTACAGAGAGCAGGAAGAAAACCACTGATCAACCAACTGTAGATTAGGGATCTCTCATGCTTTCAGAGTAGAATAGTTATACTATTATATAATGTCATATCATATAATATATATATATATATATATATATATATATATATATATATATATATATATATATATATATATATATATATATATATATATATATATATATATATATATATATATATATATATATATATATATATATATATATATAATATTTATGCCAAAACGGATGGTCCACTTGAGTATGGCTCCTCTTTCCAGTCTTTCCACAGATGTTTTTGTGTGCGCTACTGGGGTTGTTGGTGTTGGTAAAAAGTTAACCCATTGCCATAAACCTATTTTTGAAAACATGCTATACAAATACCCTTTGACAAGGCATCTCATCTATGGTCTAATATAGTGTACCTTGCTTTCAGCTACAGCCGGGAAAAAAGGGAAACGTCGTACATTGTTAATCATAATTTCACTCTTTCCTCGATATCACTTTTCACCCTTCAATCACTGTACGCTATGTAAACATATCGATAGCTCTAAGCTATATATATATTCAAAAATAGTATGTCTTTACATTATGTACAAAGTGAATTACTACGCCTGTGGACTTTTAAAACGAAGAGCCGAGTCACTATTTCAGTCCGGGGTGGGGATGGAATGTATTTCTACTCTTATTTACAATTCAGGAGTTTTCTACATGTGATGGGAGCGGCTACACTGGGTTTTAAAGGAACACACCAACTTTTTGGGAAATTATCTACCGTGGAGTTAGACGAGCAGATACTTACCCCTTTCTTCTCTGTGCATGCATTAGGCTTAGGGAACAGCCGCGCCGTTAGCCTAGCTTAGCGTCATTCACTGGAAGTAGGTGTGCCAGTGTAGCCTAGTTCCCAACAGTCACGAAATACACTCCAAATACAACTCCAAAACTAGGCTACACTGGCACACCTACTTCCAGTGAATGACGCTAAGCTAGGCTAACGGTGCGGCTGTTCCCTAAGCCTAATGCATGCACAGAGAAGAAAAGGGTATGTATCTGCTCGTCTAACTCCACGGTAGATGGCAAATAAGCAAATTTCCCCAAAAGTTGGCGTGTTCCTATAAGCTAATTCACTGTCGCTGTTTTCAAGTCAATGGCACGATGCTGTCTGAAAGGCAAGTGGTGTGAAGAGCGTAACATGCGGCTTGGTGATGATAACCCACGTGGCTATCATTGTCATGTCACACAACGTCGATAAAGGGGCAAGCCTAACATAAAACATGAGTTGATAACATTCACAGTAGAAAGATCAATCATCACAAAGGGATTACACAGACAAAACAAGTACATCGAGAATTATAATCTCGCCTCTCCATCTCTGTGTTCAATGCTTTTCTTTCATAGCATTAGCGTTGACTGAAGACTACCTGCAGGAAAAAAAAATACTTTCCTATGTGCACTTCTACTCCGTACGAGAACGGAGGGGTTTTTAAAACATTTACAAACACTGATTACTGAAACATATAGCCTACATACAAATGGTGGAAGAGGTACCGTAGTTGGTATATACTAATCGGTTCACTTTTGTCCCGTACAATCTGATGTACTGGGACAAGGTCAAATGTTACATTGCAGTCGCATCAGCCCAAATGACCAGGTTTCATTCTCGACTTATCCTGCTTGAATAGAACCAATTCCAGACATTCATTCTGGCCCAAGTTCCACTGCAATGTTACTGAGGTATCAAGCAGGGAACCAAAAAAAGGCAAAGCAAACAGAACAGTACTCGTAGGAACGCGAACTGAAGCGGAAAAGTCACAATAGCAGCAGTGAGGTAAGACTTAGAACCCTGAATCAAGGACGCTGTAACTCAAGTATCCAATTGTCAAAGCTAAGTAGCAGCAATAGTGTTTTTTCTTTATCTACAGTTGCATCGACTACAATCACAGACAGTAGTATATAATAGACACTAAGCAGGCAAAAAGGCTCCTGTGTAAGAGAATAGAACTGTTCTATTCTAATAAGGGGGATTTGCCATTTGTCGGTTAAGAGTATCCCCCTCAAATCATTGGAAAATAAACAGTGTGAAAAAATAAATCGTTTCTCTCGACAAAGTTGTCGTACGTGGAACAGTGCATTGCATCTCGCTCATACGATTGATATAACGATGGTGCAGGGGGGGCTACACAGAGCAACATCACATGGATGAAATGAAATGAGATGAGCTTGGTTTGGTTGTTGAACCAGATTCCAGAGTTTTTTTGCATTATTACATTAGCCCTTTCACTACCACACTACAGAAGGTTAATCTTTCACTACCACACTACAGAAGGTTAACCTTTCACTACCACACTACAGACGGTTATAACGGTCTAGTGTGGTAGTGAAAGGGTTAACCTTCTGTAGTGTGGTCGTGAAAGGGTGAATCTTCTGTATTGTTGCAGTGAAAGGGTTAACCCTTTGGTAGTGTGGTAGTGGTGAAAGGGTTAAAGTGAGTTTAGAGTCTGTAAATAGGGAAGGGAACCGAAATTTGACGTGATTTACTTCTTATATATATACGTGAAAAAACTGTTTCCTCTTGCTCTCTACTTCCAGCTTGGCTTGGAACTCCTGGTGATCATTGCCAAGTCTTTGGATTGGAGGGGCTTCTCAGAGAAGATACTGCTCTTGCCAGGATCTTCGCGTGGGGGAGGCGGCGGGGGGGGAGTCTCACTGCGATATGTGCTTCGAATGGTCGTCTTCATCACACTCTGCACTGGACGCAGGCCGGCGGCACCCTGGGGCTGCTTCTCCTCACCGTGGGGAGTGTACTGCCCACTAGTGGCCGTAGTAGTGTAAACCGGAGGCGATACTTTGATGATCTGCTTTATGGACGGTGTCCGGGGGAAGAGTGAGGGGCTTCGAGAGGGGGTGGAAGGGTTAGATGGGGGGCCTAGGTTCTTGGTTCTGGAGGAGAAAGCTACAGTGTTGCGGGCAAAGCTGGGCACGTCTGAGCTGGCCTTGGGGCAATGGGTCTGGGAGCTGCCGGCTTCAGAGGGGGCTCCAGCCTGAGCCAGGGCTCTCATGGTGGAGCGGCACATCTTCTCCTCTGGCGCAGGCTTGGGGATGTTCCTCACAGGCTTGGCGCTGGGCTTGATGATGGAGGGTTTCTTCGGGGTGGCATCACGTGCCCACCTGGAGATGCTGTTTGCGAAGCTATTCCCGCTCTGGGCTTTAGAGTCGTCTGGAGGCAGACTGGTGGGTCTAGGGGGCCTGGGGGTCTTCTCTGTCCTTCCTCTGGCCGGGGTACTCTGGTCACGGAGGGGCCGGCGCAGCTCGCCACACTCATGACCCGCGGATCTCTCTCCCCGTTTGCAGTTACTTCCCGTCCTGCTGAGCTTGTTTATGGGCACGACCTTGCGCATGCCCTCGTTCTCGTTGGTGGTCAGTGTCCTGACGCCGTGGCTGCACTTGGGCGCTGCTCTGGACGTGGCCGTGCTCTGGGCTGACGTCAGACTGCTCGTCTCCACCTGTCTGCTCTCCGCAGTGTCACAGCTGTCCGTGTCCCACTCTTCAGCGGTGGTGACGGATGGGGTGATGGAGGCTGCCCGCTCATCATCAGACGTCAGTGCTGAGAGCTCATTGGCTGAAGGCGAAATGGACTGGTCATTGGACTCCAGATTGGAAGACAGAGAGCTTGCGTCTTGCTGGGCCTCCAAGACACTGCTGCAGTCTGTACCTTTGAAGTCAGAGGCCAATCCCTCCCTCGTTAGAGGTGAGCTCTCGATCTCAGAGTAATCCAATGCGACGGAGCAATCCGTTTCTGTGCAGTCTAAAATATAAAACACTGGCTTCTTATTGGACACCGATGTGTCTAACGGGAGGGGCGTATCACAGGTTGTTGATGAAACGGTGTCTTCGTCTTCGTCTTTCTGAAGAGAGGTCACTGAATGAGCGGGAGCACCCGTCTCTCTTTCTAACGTCTTATCGCACGGAGGGTTGTCCAGAGCAAGAGTCTTTGGAGGGTTCTCTCTCTCCTCTTCCAAATCAGTCACCGCAACATCCCCCTGGTTTACAAAGTGCATATGATTACTGTTGTTGTTCGGACTAGGAAGGTCAAAGGCTTGAGGCCCACGGACTAGAGTGTGCCTCTCGACACTGATGTTCATGTGTCCTGTAATTGCTGGGTTGGGTTCTTCTTGGGCAGGCTTCTGAAAGGCGTAGCGAGGCAGGGTACTGCCCTCGGACACAGAGGAGTAATTATTGTTGTTGTTATATGGGTCCTCATTAACGCTGAACCCGGGGGAAGAGAACCTGGCCAGTGGACTGATGGGCTCCGTGTCTGCGTGCGGAGACGTTACCGGGACCTGCCGGTCTCGCCCCGGCTCACGGTCTCGCCCCAGCTCACGGTTGTCATCCTGGGACAAGAGCCAAGGGGTGGTTCTCCGTTGGATCGGTCGACCGGGCCGAGGTAGGCTGTTGAACTTGGAGCAGTCCGTGGGATTCCCGACACCTCCGAACAGCTCCAGGTAACCTTGAAGTTCGCGGTCCGCCACGGAGGCCATGGTGTGGCGGTTTCGCCGGGCGCTGACGGAGCGTCCCAGCGGACTGTGGGGACTCTGAGACCTCTGCTGCAGGAAGTCCATAAGGCCCTCCTTGGTGAGCATGTCCACGTCGTTCTCGCTGCTGCTCCGGCTGAAACCCCCGCCGCTCGGGTTGGCGGCACCACCGGACCACGCGACTCGCTTCTCCTCCAGCTCTCTCAGGCGACGCTGTCTGGCCTCCTCCTTTAGCTCACGGTCCAGGTTGTCCTGAGAGAAAGGTATAGAGGGAGGGGAGAAAGAGAGGGAAATATTTGTGATATCGAAAGAGAGAGAAAAGACTATGCCGTTTCAAACTTTTTCAAACCTCAGTCTCAACTTGCCTCAGCATTAAAGGTACAATCTGGAATTTATTTGACCATCTCAAATAAGGCACACTATCTGATTGTAATAACTGGAGGGGCATCACACTTCTTTCTGTTCCCAGCAAAATATTCTGTAAAATCATTATACACCGTATTACATCAGCAGTTGACAAAGTACTCCGTGATGAACAAGCCGGTTTTAGGAAAGGAAAGGGATGCGTCGACCAGATCTTCACTCTCAGGAATATCATAGAGGCTCTACATAAACTTTATCGAGGATGTGTGATGTCAGCATTACTTTTCAACCTTACAATAGACTGGGTTATGAGGAGAACCACAGAAGACAAGGCAAGAGGGATTCGTTGGACCCTCTATTCCACCATTGAAGACCTTGACTTTGCAGATGACCTAGCCCTTCTGTCACATACACACACACATCTACAGGAAAAGACAGACACTATGGCCATCAAGTTGGACTGATTGTAAACAACAATAAAACCAAAGTCATGCCCATCAACACCAATACACCAACACATATAACAATAGAAGAACAGGTCTTGGAAAATTCAGATCATTTCACATACCTTGGAAGCATCATTTACCATTTACCAGCAAGTAAGGACATCCAAAACCGGATTAACAAAGCATACACAACCTTCATAAGACTTAAACAAATCTGGAAGTCAAGCCAATACAGCAACAAAACAAAACTCCGGATCTACCAAAGCTGCATACTCTCAACACTACTATATTCTGATGACAAACAGCAGAGAGGGTAGGATCATTTAACTGAATAATACTTGTGTACATCATTTTGAAGTGTGTGACTAAGAATTGTGTTGTGGAAATTGTTAATTGTAAATTAGTTTCACCCAGCTGACAGAAACTGGAGGCGTGGCCATTGTGCATGTGGCTTTTGTGTAGGTGAGTGGGCACTTGAGACAGGCTTTTCCTATCTGTCACATCTCCAAACAAAAATGGACAAAATCCACACCCAACTAACAATTGCCTCCGCCAACACTATCTCCCCTCCGGATTCAACCCCCCCTCCACCGCCCAACCCCCCTTTTACATCCTTCACTGAAATCACTGCATCGGACCTATCCTCCATTCTCTCTACAATGAAAACTTCAACCTGCATCCTGGACCCTATCCCCTCCATCCTAGTCAAGGCTTGTCTCCCTGCCCTTTCTCCCCTAATCACCTCCATCGTAAACTCCTCTCTGACCACTGGCCTATTTCCCCCCGCCCTCAAAATTGCTTCTGTCACCCCCTTACTAAAAAAACCCGGTATCAACCCTGAAACCCTTGATAATTTCCGACCCATTTCCAACCTCCCCTTCCTCTCAAAAATAATTGAGCGAGCCATTGCCTCCCAATTAAAATCCTACCTCGACAACAATAACCTTTATGATTTCAATCCGGATTCCGCACCAAACACAGCACCGAAACTGCTCTTCTAAAGGTCACCAACGACATACTCCTCTCTGCCGACTCTGGTTCCCTCTCCATCCTCATTCTCCTAGACCTCAGCGCTGCTTTTGACACCATCAGTCACCCCATCCTCATCACTCGTCTCCAGTCCTCCGTTGGCATCTCCGGAATCCCCCTCACCTTGCTCCAATCATACCTCTCACACAGGCACCAATTCATCTCCATCAACAACTGCAAATCCCCCACTGCCCCCATCACTCATGGTGTCCCCCAAGGCTCAGTACTTGGTCCCCTGCTCTTCATCCTCTACATCCTTCCACTTGGTCTGATTCTCCGCCAACATGGCCTCCGTTTTCACTGTTATGCAGACGACACTCAGCTCTACCTCTCCACCAAGACTATCACTCCAGCCACTCTCTCCACCCTCACCACCTGCCTCACAGACATCAAAACATGGATGCAAAATAACTTTCTCAAATTAAACTGCAATAAATCAGAAATCATCATTATCGGTCCAAAATCCCTCACCAGCCACACCCAGGATTTCACCCTAAATATTGATGGTTCCATTGTCACCCCCTCCACTCACATCCGTAACCTTGGCATCATCCTGGACTCCACCCTTTCTTTCCTCCCCCATGTGAACCACATAACCAAATCGGCCTTCCATCACCTCCGGAACATTGCTCGTCTCCGCCCCTCCCTATCACTCTCCGCTGCTGAAACACTGGTTCATGCATTCATATCATCAAGACTAGATTACTGCAACAGCATCCTCTACGGCTCACCAAACACTATTCTCAATAAACTCCAATATGTCCAAAACTCTGCTGCCCGCATGCTCACCTACCCCAGTCGCTCTGATCACATCACCCCTGTCCTCCACGACCTCCACTGGCTTCCAATCAAATACAGGATACATTTTAAAATACTACTCATCACATTTAAAGCCCTCAATAACCTTGCCCATCCCTACCTGTCCGACCTCCTCCACCGTCACACGCCCACCCATCGCCTTAGGTCTGCAGATGCCAACCTCCTAACACCTCCCACGACCAAGCTCCGGACCTGGGGCGACAGGGCCTTTGCTGCTGCTGCCCCCTCCCTCTGGAATGCCCTCCCCAGCCATATACGTGATGCAAACACCCTGACATCTTTTAAATCAGCCCTCAAAACTCACCTTTTCAATCTTGCTTTTGACCTCTAATTCTGTTCTTATTTTATTTTGTCATGTATTATTTTTGTTCTGTTTTTGTTCTGTTTTTAAGTTTTGCCATAGTTTGTCTCTCCTGCGTCTTTGAGCACCTGGAAAAGCGCTATATAAGATAGATGTATTATTATTATTATTATTATTATTAAATACCAGCTTTTTCTCTGTTGAAATCATTCTGATGACAAACAGCAGAGAGGGTAGGATCATTTAACTGAATAATACTTGTGTACATCATTTTGAAGTGTGTGACTAAGAATTGTGTTATGGAAATAGTTAATTGTAAATTAGTTTCACCCAGCTGACAGAAACTGGAGGCGTGGACATTGTGCATGGGCCTTTTGCTGCAGGTGTCGCTCATCAGTAATTAGTGATAGTGATTTAAAGGCTTGCTGGCTTAGCGTCAGCAAAGCGTTGAGAGACGAAGAGGGACAAAGAGGAGTCCAAGTGCTAAGTACACCATAATCCTATCTTTCACTCCACTCTGAAAACATTTTCCTTTCCCTCCCACTCTGCTATTTCTCTACTACCTCACTTCCTCCCTACTCCCTGCAACCTTCTCCCTGCCACTCTTGACACCCCAATGTGTCTCATACCTATATCCACAATCTGCTCCTCCAGAACAGATTCAACCAATCCACAGCAGTTTGCTAGCAACCTGGCTAATCTCTCCTACCCTCCTACAGCCACTAATACACCTGTCACAGTACGGGGAGGCTTATGGAATTGTCAATCAGCAGTCAAGAAAGACTTCATTACTGCCCTATGCCCATAGTCAAAATCTGCAGCTCCTGGCTCTAACTGAGACCTGGATAACCCCCAATAACTCATCAACACCTGCAGCATTATCTACAAACTATAACTTCACTCACACACCTCAACATTCCAGACACGGTGGAGGCACTGGCCTCATGACATCTCCTTCATGGGCTACAAACTTAACACCACTCCCAGAACTGTCACTATCTTCTCTCGAATATCATGCAGTATCTGTCTCTAATCCTTTCAATCTCACCATTGTTACACTCTATCGCCCTCCAGGTCAGCTCGATCACTTCACAGATGAGCTGGACATGTTTCTAAGCTCCTTACCGGAAGATGGTACCCCTCTCCTTCTATTGGGCGACTTCAACCTGCCTGACTCATCTCAGTCGGTCCCAGTGGTCTCCCTCCTACAATCGTTTGACCTGACTCCCACCACTGCCATGCCTCCCACCCACAAAGCAGGCAACTCCTTGGATCTCATATTTTCCTGCAACTCCAGCATCATTAACACCACGGTAACTCCCCTACATGTATCTGACCATTCCTTCATATCCTTCTCACTAACTCTCATGCTTAACCGAAAGGTCTTCACCCCAACTCAAACCGTCTCACTCAGACGCAACCTGCCCTCCCTATCCCCCTCCACTCTCTCCTCTGACATACTATCCGCTCTACCTTTGAATGACACCTTCTCTGCTCTCCCCACAGAGATGGCAACCTCCACCCTCCTCTCAGCCCTTGCAACCTCCTTCGACAAGCTCTATCACCTCATTGAGAAACCTGCCCGCCGTTCCCCACCCAGTACATGGCTGACGGATGCAGTGAGAGAACAAAGACAGGTCCTGAGAGCGGCTGAGAGGAAGTATAGATAGTCACGCCTCACTGCTGACATCGACACATATCACAACCTCTTGTTAACATTCTCCAAAACCATTACTAATGCCAAAGCTTCTTTCTTTCACAATAGGATCGAGGCCTCTGCCAAGAATCTTCACAAACTGCATGCTACCATGTCCTCCCTCCTCACTCCCCCCCCCACCCCCTCCTCCCTCATATCTCTGCCAAAGACTTCGCAATCTTCTTTGAGGAAAAAGAAAACATCCGCAGCTCCTTCTCCCAACCCCCACCCATTCCAAATACTGAATCGAGAACCTCATCCTTCACTCTGTCATCTTTCTCTCCCATTACAGAAGCCGAGACCCTGACACTGGTAACGTCGAACCGTCCTACTACATGCCAGCTGGACCAGCTACCCTCCCCACTCCTCCAGACCATAGCACCGGACATCCTCCCATTCCTAACTGAAACCATCAACTCCTCACACAACTCGGGGGTGGTCCCCACCTCCCTAAAACAAGCCAGTCATGCCCCTCATAATATTTTTTTTAAAACAACCCTGAACCCCGTCATAAGCAACTATCGTCCTGTCTCTCTTCTCTCCTTCCTTTCTAAAACACTTGAACGTGCTGTATCCAACCAACTTACTGCTCATCTCTTACAGAATGACCTCCTAGACCCTAATCAGTCTGGCTTCCGGACTGGCCACTCCACAGAAACAGCCCTCATTGCGGTCACAGAGGCACTTCACTTAGCAAAAGCGAAAGGCCTCTCCTCTGTCCTGATTCTCCTAGATCTATCTGCAGCCTTCGACACAGTCAACCATCAGATCCTCCTTGCGGCCCTCGCAGGAATGGGAGTGGCAGGCTCTGCGCTGACATGGCTGACATCATACCTCAATGACCGCTGGAGAGGGACCCTGTCGGCCACCCGCCCCCTGCGGACGGGTGTCCCCCAGGGCTCGGTCCTAGGACCCCTTCTCTTCTCCCTCTACACTAAATCACTGGGTAACATTATCATGTCTCATGGCTTCTCGTATCATTGTTATGCCGATGATACTCAACTCTTCCTCTCCTTCCCTCCCTCATATATCCACGTCTCTGAGCGGATCTCTGCCTGTCTGTCCGACATCTCCGCCTGGATGATGACCAACCACCTCAAACTGAACCTAAGCAAAACAGAATTGCTCCACCTGCCGGCCAAATCCTCCCCCCTGACGACCTTTCCATCACAGTCGAGAATGCAGCTGTGACCGCATCCCCGACCGCCAAGAACCTTGGTGTTGTCCTCGACGACCAGTTGAACTTCTCTGCTCACATCGCAGCGACAACCAGAACCTGAAGATTCCTCCTGAGCAACGTCAGAAGGATCCGCCCCTTCCTGACAAAAGAAGCTACCCAACTCCTCGTCCAATCAACAGTCATCTCCCGCCTTGACTACTGCAACGCACTGCTCGCTGGCCTCCCGGCCACTGCCACCAAGCCTCTTCAACTCATTCAGAACGCAGCGGCCCGCCGGATCTCAAACCTACCGAAGTCGGCCCATGTCACCCCACTTCTTAGGGACCTGCACTGGCTCCCCATTGCTGCATGTATCCGCTTCAAGGCCCTCGACCTAGCATACCGTGCGGCAAAGGGAACCGCTCCCGCCTACCTCCGGTCAATGGTCTCTAACTACACACCCTCAAGACCCCTACGCTCTGCATCTTCTGGCCGCCTCAGAGTTACTCCTATCCAAGCTCCGGGAGGGTCATCAAAGAGAAGTCGTCTATTCTCAGTCCTTGCCCAACAATGGTGGAATGAACTACCCACCCCAGTTAGGACAGCCGGAACCCATCCAATCTTTCGCCGTCGACTAAAAACGCACTTCTTCAACCATTATCTGAAATAATAATAAACAAAAATAATAAATCTAACCCTAACTAACCTTACTGTCATGCACTTGTCCTAATAAACTAACCTACAATGTAACATGCAACACTTTGATGAACATTGTTACTCAGCTGATAAAGTTGTACCCTTCCTTGTAAGTCGCTTTGGATAAAAGCGTCAGCTAAATGACTAAATGTAAATGTATATGGTGCAGAATGCTGGAAAACCACAGAAAGCGACATCCATAAATTATCCACTTTCCACACCTCATGCCTGCGCAAAATCCTGCGTATAAGCTTTTACCACTACCCCATTCAAAAAAGTGCTGATTATCTAAGGGATTGTAATATCTAGTCCTATAAGCTCAACTGATAAACTGGAGAAATCCAGTGACTGCTGTGAAAGTGCAGTTGACAACAAGGGAAAGACCATGTGACGGCTTGGAAAGACAGCTGACAGGAAGGAAAGACCCCAACGGGGCTGTCATGGACTAGCTATCCATGATGGCAGGCTCCGTCGCTTAATTAAGTGCACAAAAGCCACCCCTCATTGCTACGAAAAGTCTAAAGAGAAAAACACCCCTAGAGTCTGCGAGAGCGGGGGCGGAACTCATTGGCTGACCACCCGGTAACTGACCCTGGAATGAACATGACGACAAACCAGATAATCGGCACATCAACTGAAGGACAGAAGCACAGAGTATGTAGTTGTGGCTGGTCCAAGGTAACATCCATCAGAGGCCTACGAATACATCAAGGCCGGATGAAGTGCTTGAAGAAAGTGAGGCCGGGACCTCGCATTGACCATTATCTTCTGAGAGAAAGGTCAAGTCAGGCGAGTGAAGCTCAGCGGCAGGATTTAACCCACAGTCCACCGAGCATCAGTACCCCAGTGGCTGAAAGTAATTCAAGCACATCAGAGAACTTGGAACCAAGTCACTTGCAACCTTCTTTGGAGAAGAACATGCAAGGCCACAGACCTCATGTGAAGTGGCCAAAGTCCAGCAGCAAGAAAGAGTGGGCGACAATCGATGCAGACCTGATAAAAATCCTGGACGGAATCAAAGGAACAGTGGAAAAGAAACTGGATAAAATGGGCAATCTGATCTACTTCTATGGAGCAGAAAGGTTCGGAACAAAAGAGACAGGAAAGAAGGACATGACACCAACAACCCCTCCCAAGTCCAGAAGGCAGCAAGAAATCCAGCGCCTTGTCAAAGAGAGAAGGGACTTGAGGAAGCAATGGAAGAGAGCCTCATTGAAGAAAAGAGTGGGCATCGACCTCCTGCAAACAGACCTGAAGGGACGCCTGGGAAGACTGCGGAGAGCTGAAAACCTCAGGACTCGACGCAAGAGGAAGGAAAGAGCGAGAACATCCTTCTACAAGGATCTCTTCAGATTTGTGAAAGGACTCTCCACAAAGGAAAAGAGCGGGTCACTTAAGGTGCCAAAGAGGAGTTTGAGGACCATCTGAAAACAACTCACACAGACAGCAAAAGATATGAACAGAGGGAACTACCACCAGATATGCCACCAATTCCTCAACCAGAACACCAGCTGGATGACTGTCCTCCAAGGTGGAGGGAGGTTGAGGAAGCAGTGAGAAAGGCAAGGGCAGCTTCAGCTCCAGGACCAAATGGAGTTCCATACCGGCTGTATAAAAACTCCCCAAATATCTTACGCTATCTGTGGAGGCAAATGAAGGTGATGTGGACAAAGCAAACCATCCCAAAAGCGTGGCGAAGAGCAGGGGGAGTAGTAATCCCCAAGGAGAAGGATGCCTCAAACATCGATCGATTCCGGCAGATCAACCTGCTGAATGTTGAAGGGAAGGTCTTCTTTAGCATTGTTGCTAAAAGGATGACAACATACCTGAAGCAAAACAACTTGATTGACACATCTGTGCAGAAGGCCCGGCATTCCTGGTTTCTCAGGATGCTTGGAACATACAAGCATTATATGGCACCAAATCCAATCTGCCAAAAGGGAAGGAAGAGACCTGCACGTCTTATTCCTGGACCTAGCCAACGCTTTTGGATCCGTCCCCCATTCTCTCATCTGGACAGCCTTCAACTTCTTCCACATCTCAAATACCATCACAAACCTGGTGAGAAATTACTTCCAAGATCTGCAATTCTGTATCAAAACAACAGAATACACAACATCATGGAAATCTTTGGAAGTGGGAATAATGGCTGGATGTACCATCTCCCCACTAGCCTTCACCATGGCAATGGAAGTGGTCATTCGAGCTTCCAAGTGGGTTGTGGGAGGAGAACGTCTGCAATCTGGACAGCCTCAAAAACTCAGACCAGAGTGATCAGCTGAGGGAAGAAACCATCAAAGGCCTTGTCAGCATAGACAAGACCTTGTTCCCTGCTAAGCTGAAACTCTGGTGCCTGCAGTTTGGATTGCTCCCCCGCCTGATGTGGCCTCTAACGGTCTACGAGATCCCCATGACCAAAGTCGAGAAGCTGGAGAGGACAGTCAGTTCATACATCAAGAAGTGGCTTGGCCTCTCGCGTTGCCTCAGCAACATCGGCTTGTATGGACACGGGGCCCTGGAATTGCCTGTCTCTAGCCTCATAGAGGAGTTTAAATGCACCAAAGTGAGGCTGAACATGACCCTGACCGAGTCTCAAGATGAAGTAATCCGAACGGCTGCTCCCAGACTGGCAACTGGGAGGAAATGGATCCCATCTGAGGCCGTACAGCAAGCAAAATCTGCTCTCAGGCATGGAGACATTGTAGGACAGGTGCAGCATGGAAGAGGTGGGTCTGGACTTGGGACAAGTCGACCCACATGGCACAAGGCAACATCAACCCAGAGGAGAAAGCTGGTGGTGGCTCGGGTTCGGCAACAAGAGGAGGCAGACAGATGCGCAAAGGCAGTCTCACAGTCCAAACAGGGCCAATGGACTAGCTGGGAAAACCTGGAGCATCGTAAGCTCACATGGAAGGATCTTTGGGAGATGGAAGAAAGCCAAATCAGTTTCATCATCAGAGCCACCTATGATGTTCTCCCCACGCCCAATAACCTAAACCAGTGGTTTGGAGAAGATCCTTCTTGTGCGCTTTGCAAAACCCCCGCAACACTGAGGCACATCCTCACCGGCGCTACACCTGGAGACACAACCAGGTCCTAAGACAACTGGCAATCACCCTGGAAGGAAGGAGAACTACCAACAATGCCCTCCCTCCCCCAATGCCTAGACACTCAAACACCACTTCTTTTGTAAGAGCAGGACAGCTCCCAGCAAAGCCATCTGCAAGAGTGGAGGCAACCCTCCTGGACACTGCCCGGGACTGGAGAATGCAGGTTGACTTGGACCAGAAACTAATCTTTCCGCCTGAGATAATTACAACTAACCTCAGGCCGGACCTGGTCTTGTGGTCAACCTCCCAGAAGTCTGTATTCATTGTGGAACTAACTGTACCATGGGAGGCTGCAGTTGGTGAAGCATATGAACGTAAACGACTGAAGTACTCCGACATAGCAGCCGAGGCAGAACAACGCGGCTGGCGTGCCCAGGTGCTTCCGGTGGAGGTTGGTTCTAGAGGATTTGTTGCCATGTCCACAACCAAGTTTCTTAAGGGGATGGGAGTGCGAGGACAGGCATTCCGACAAGCTGTCAAAACACTGTCAGAGGCTGCCGAACGAAGCAGCAGATGGCTATGGATTAAGAGAAAGGACCCCAACTGGGCTGCAAAATGACCATTGAGGGGTAAAAGCAGAGGGGGGCACACCTGGGACGCCAGGTGTTGCCGTTGAGCCCTTCGGAGGTGTCGTGGGCCTGTCAACGAAACACCAATGAAGGAGGGTGCCCACCTGAAGACCCCAGTGAAGCTTTTACCACTACCCCATTCAAAAAAGTGCTGATTTTCTAAGGGATTGTAATATCTAGTCCTATAAGCTCAAATGGCCCAAGATCATCTCCAACAATAACCTTTTCAACATTACCCAACAAGATGACATGCACTGTATAATTAATAAACGAAGGTGGACCTGGATTGGCCACATACTCAGAATGGACACCAATGCGATCCCAAGAGTCGCATTACACTGGACCCCAGAAGGCAAAAGAAAGAAAGGGAGGCCTAAAACGACATGTCGTAGGACTATAGAGAAGGAGCTCCAGCAAAACCACCAGATCTGGGGGACCATAGAGAAGATGGCCAAAGACAGATGCAAGTGGAGAAACTTTGTTGCTGCCCCATGCGCCAGCCGGCATAATTAATGGAGATAAGTAAACATCTCAAATAAATGTGAGTATCTTCACCATAGCCTTTTAATACACTCCGCTGTTAATTGTAGTGTAGCACTATTTTACTCTGTCCATTCTATTTTATTGCACTTTGCATAATTTTACTCTGTCCATTCCATGTTACTTTTTATTGCACTGCACTGTTGCATAATTTTACTGTCTATTCTATTCTACTATTTTATTGCACTGCACTATTTTACTAAAGTCTGTTACTTTTTATTACAGGTTCTAAACTGTCAGGTAAACTGTATGCATATCAAGCAAGGCTTAAAAACTGTGTAGGACCCAGGCCTAGAACTGTGCCCTGAGAGGGAGGTTTGCCCTGAGTGGGAGGTTCGAAGGGTCAAAATGGGTATCAAACAGGAGGGAAAACTGTCAGGTTTTAAACAGTGGATACCAAACAGAAAAGGTAAAGAACTATTTTTATTGCACTGTAAAAAACTGATTTTATATGTCTGCACTTTATGTGCTCATTTGATGTCTATTCTACTACTTATTGCACTGCACCACGTTTCAAGTTTCTTTAATAGTTGTCATACAGAAGTACAGAATACACAAAATGCTTCTTACTGTTACACTCCAGAGACTGTGCTAGACAAGATAAGTATGAAATAAAATAAAGTAGCATGTAAAAAGAAGTAAAAATAGAGGTCACAGTGTTCAGTATAGACATATGTACAATGTTCGATGCAGACTAGAAGTAACTGAGTTACCATACAATAATATTGTATGGTAACTCAAGTATATTATACTATGCAATATACTAATATACAATACTATATAGTGCAAAGCAGAAATGGGATGAGGTACAATTTAGGTACAATTTACAGTAAGGTGTACGAGTTGTAGTGCAAATCCTTTACCAATAAATATAAAGTGTGTTTAGGTGATCTAAAGTGTGGAGAGTGGGTGCTGCAGTGTGTTGTTTGTTTAAAGTGAGTGTGTGCGTGTGGATGTGTGTGCTGTGTGCATTTGATGGTTGTTGCATAGTGTTTATTGTTCGTTGAGCAGCCTGATGGCCTGGGGATAGAATACCATTGCACTATTGCACTATTTTATTTAACTGAATCAAACCATAAACAAGGTGGCCTGTTGGGATGTTAGATCCTAATGTGAAAAACTGTGATTTTATATGTCTGCACTTTATGTGCTCATTTTATGCCTGTCTTTTTTTCTGTTGTGAAGCACTTTGAGCTGCAATTCTTGTATGAAAGGTGCTATACAAATAAAGTGTATTATTATTAATAATAATGTTCTTGCACCGTTTGACGCAAATGTTACTTTTGAGAACATTCTTAGCACATCAACACTCAAAATGCAGATCTGTTTTACTCAAATGTTTACAAACACTACTAAAGTAAAGAAGTCCAATAAATCAACAATGCAAACAACACTAGTAGTGAGCCATACTACTGCAATCATGGATTAGGCCTTTTTAATTAAAGGCTCACCTTGACAGCTTTGTTGAACTTGTGGCAGAAGTCCTGAAAGATGCGGAAGCACTCATCCAGCTTGAAGGTGTCCTTGTCTTCACAAAAGAAATCAATGAGAGCGTTCCCCTCCTTACGCAGATCCAGCCTACGTCTCTTCAGGTCCTGCAGGGTCTGTGCTGAACTCTGCAAGAGGTGGATATAAAAACATCACGTTATGGTCACAGTAAAATACTGGAGTAGAATGTGTGTTAAGTGTACTGAGCTTATATGTATTTTTATATGTATGGCCTCAGTAACCTTCAAACCCAACTAACTATCTACTATGGAAAAGGTATTGTACATAATCATTGTTTCACAGCTTCTGAAGGACAGTTTTCATTCTATTCTATGAACAGCACCCTAACAGCACCCTAACAGCACCCTAACAGCACCCTAACAGCACCCTAACAGCACCCTAACAGCACCCTAACAGTACTCTGACAGTACACCGTACAGTACTCTAACAGTACTCTAACAGTACACCGTACAGTACCCTAACAGTACTCTGACAGTACACCGTACAGCACCCTAACAGTACTCTGACAGTACACCGTACAGTACCCTAACAGTACTCTGGCAGTACACCGTACAGTATCCTAACAGTACTCTAACAGTACTCTGACAGTACACCGTACAGTATCCTAACAGTACACCGTACAGTACTCTGACAGTAGCCTGAACAGTATTCTGAACAGTACTCTGAACAGTATATTGAACAGTATTATGAACAGTATTATGAACAGTACTCTGAACAGTATTCTGAACAGTATTCTGAACAGTATATTGAACAGTATTCTGAACAGTATATTGAACAGTATATTGAACAGTACTCTGAACAGTATTCTGAACAGTATTCTGAACAGTATATTGAACAGTATTCTGAACAGTATTCTGAACAGTATATTGAACAGTATTCTGAACAGTATTCTGAACAGTATATTGAACAGTATTCTGAACAGTATATTGAACAGTATTCTGAACAGTATTCTGAAAAGTATTCTGAACAGTATATTGAACAGTACTCTGAACAGTATATTGAACAGTATTCTGAACAGTATTCTGAACAGTATTCTGAACAGTATATTGAACAGTATTCTGAACAGTATTCTGAACAGTATTCTGAACAGTATATTGAACAGTATTCTGAACAGTATTCTGAACAGTATATTGAACAGTATTCTGAACAGTATTCTGAACAGTATATTGAACAGTATTCTGAACAGTATTCTGAAAAGTACCCTGAACAGTATTCTGAACAGTATATTGAACAGTATATTGAACAGTATTCTGAACAGTATTCTGAACATATTCTGAACAGTACTCTGAACAGTATTCTGAACAGTATATTGAACAGTCTTCTGAACAGTATTCTGAACATATTCTGAACAGTATTCTGAACAGTATTCTGAACAGTACCCTGAACAGTATTCTGAACAGTATATTGAACAGTATTCTGAACAGTATTCTGAACAGTATTCTGAACAGTATATTGAACAGTACCCTGAACAGTATTCTGAACAGTATTCTGAACAGTACCCTGAACAGTATTCTGAACAGTACCCTGAACAGTACCCTGAACAGTACTCTGAACAGTATTCTGAACAGTACTCTGAACAGTACCCTGAACAGTATTCTGAACAGTACCCTGAACAGTATTCTGAACAGTACCCTGAACAGTATTCTGAACAGTACTCTGAACAGTATTCTGAACAGTACTCTGAACAGTACCCTGAACAGTAAGCGGTCCCACCTGCAGGAAGGGCTCCAGCTGCTGCATGAGCTCCGGGTCTCCTTGAACCTTCTCCTCCAGAGACTTGGTCCTGACATACAGGGAGGAGAACTCTGCCTCGATGTTCTCCACTGACATCCTATAGGGGAACATTTGATCCAGTAGGCAGTCGTTTAGTAATAGTAGTAGTAGTAGTAGTAGGCATGTTAGGCAGGGACTACAGATTTTTTTTTATCCACTTTTTCTCCCATTTTCTATATTTTTCTCCCATCCCAATTTCGTATTATCCAATTCAACCCTCCCCTGTCACGAACGCTGTTTCTTGCCTCCCACAAGCCGGCTGCAATGTGGACTAAGTCATACATAGCACAAGTCCCCTCCGGTCGCATCTTTTCACCTGCGCAGCTCGATCTCTCAGTGGCGAGGAGTAACGCGTGGGAGGCTCACGCTGCCCCCGACACTTCCTGATTCTACTGCGCAGGCGCACCAACCGACCTGTAGGAGTCGCTGTCCACAACGCCCGATCCCCACCCATCAGTTTCCCACCCCCTAATACGGCCAATGTGTATTACAGTTTTTCTCAATTGCTTTGGTGCATTTCTCTGATCAGAATTAAAGTTCTCATAACTGTTAGTTCAACCTCCACAACATTTTGTAATTTGTGCACATCATAGTAGCAGTTTCTCATTCCTCCGAACAAATTGCAAATGCTTTTGGACATGCATCAATTGCTTTCATACAATTCTCTGCTGTTTTATAACATTATCATTTGCTTAGGTCATGTCAGTCAAAATGAACTATACTTATGACTGCTGAATAGTCATTCCCTATAAAACTAATAGTCCTCATTTCATTGCTTGAGTCATTACATACAAATATGTTGAACTAGTTGTCAAAATCTGTCAAGCCAATTTTATACATTTCTTTATAATTTTTTCCCTGAATGGAGCTGGATGCCAGGGAATCGCTGCACACATTCATGTTGATGAGGCGGGTTTCAATCTGGCAAAAGGTAGAAGGCGTGGAAGGAATCGCATTGGACAGAGAGCAACCACTGATGTCCCAGGCCAACGAGGAGGGAATATTACAATGTGTGCAGCCATCTCAGAAAACGGCATCCTCACCCATATGCCCCGCATTGGTGCATACAACACACAACATCTGCTGACTTTTTTAGACTCTTTACAGGGACATAATCCCTGAGAATGAGAGGGGTCTAAATGGCGACCATCTGACCAAGTACGTTGTTGTATGGGATAATGTGCGTTTTCACCACGCAATTCTGGTCACACAGTGGTTTGCAGCACATGAAAGGATGCTGGTGGAATATCTCCCTCCCTACTCCCCATTCCTGAATCCAATAGCCAAACAGACAGGAACGTCTGGATGTGAATGAATGATTTACAGTACTGTGTATGTTGTATGTTCCAATTCAGTTCAAATATGTGCAATATTGTTTACAGTTGTGCACAGCTCTACCCAACGGCCAAAGGGTGTTTCTTATGTTTGTTGTAAATTAGTTTGTATTTTTCTTTTGCACAATGCTGTGAACAAATTAAAATGGCAAAGAGCATATGCAGTAAAAATGTGAAACATACGTGTCTTGTACTCATTTACCTCACTAAATACAGCAATGTGTAACTGTAGATTTCAAATGGCCGTGCAAATAGTGTATAGTGCTGTCTTGAGCATTTTCAGAAAGTGTCACCAAGATCTGACTTTTTTTGCATTGGAAAACACTTACAGAGTGAACTGTCATAACGAAAACATGGCAAAGCCATTTGACTATCTTGTTCATAAACAATGGTGTCAGGACTTTTCATTTTGATGACAGTGACACTTTCATTGACATGAATACTTGCTTTTGAGGAATGAATTATCCATTTTGAGCAAGTGACACGCTTCTGCAGGTTATCACCTAGGTTTTGCAGTTTGTACTAATTGTTTTGAGAAATGCACTAACAGTTATGAGAACTTTAATTCTGATCAGAGAAATGCACCAAAGCAATTGAGAAAAACTGTAGTATGAACGACCAGCTAAACTGAAAGCAATGTGGAGCGCTGGGCTCGAACAGGCGAGCCCAGCGTCTCTGCATTCGTGGCGAGCGCCTTGCCCACTACGCCACATAGCCGCCCAGGCAGGGACTACAGATGAAAACTAGCTCATTAGCTCATTCTGGCACATTTACATTGTTGTGGAGATGTTGATTAATGTGCATTGTCCCTGGGTAAAAGAAAAATGGACAGATAGATAGATAGATAGATAGATAGATAGATAGATAGATAGATAGATAGATAGATAGATAGATAGATAGATAGATAGATAGATAGATAGATAGATAGATAGATAGATAGATAGATAGATAGATAGATAGATAGATAGATAGATAGATAGATAGATAGATAGATAGATAGATAGATAGATAGATAGATAGATAGATAGATAGTAGTAGTAGTAGTAGTAGTAGTAGTACTTGATCAGGGGAATATACAGTAAAAATGTATCAGCAGTGTATACATGATTAATGAAGTTTAGTGCTGCACTGGGCACTGCAGTGTGCTGCAAGCTGTCGGCCAATTGAATGAATTGGTTGATCCATGTTGAGGTGTGAAAGGGCCAATGGAGGTGACTACTGTACTTCTGTGAGAGAGACAGAGAGGGGAGCAGTGTGTGGTGCCACGTCCCGTGGGAGGGAGTGTGCTCTGGTGCTCTTGGTTCTCTCTGCTGCAGCAGGAGCTGGACTCTGCTATGCAGAAAGGACCTTGTCATGCCCCCAGGACAGGACAGCCACCAGGGGATTACACTGCTTCACAACAGCACTGCTCTTAACTCATTCAGCGCCGCGGGCCTAGAGCCTCTTCGTTCCTACTGGGCCACCGCTCTAAGAGATAGGGATAAGTGGCGGTGTTTGCAGGGCTATATCTATATTCTATATTATAGCTATGGATACAATACTATGGCTCATTCGACATCAACTATCCATCGTTCAACATGTGAAAAAGAATAGATTTTTCATGTATACGTTTGTGTGTTATACCGTGGTGAATATAAGTATAGTTTCCATAAAACGGTGCTATGGAGGAATATGTGAATTTTACTAAAATCGTTGGCGTTGCTCGCCTGGACACGCTACTATTTCCAAATCAAATGTATATAATAAGTATTATGTTTCATCGTTTTTTGATGCTTTGATCGTCACCAACGGCATACGTTCTGGAGTACGTTACACATGGTCGTTTGCGATCGATGTGAAATCATGGTTGGATCAAAGCAGGATTGATGTCATATAGTCCTTACCTTCACTAGGAGGTACCCCAAAAAGAATATTCCAATTGTCTGATTGCGATTTCCAGTATTGGTGTCCATCGTGTCGCCAACATAATCCACCACAACACATGCATCGGGGGCATTGGACACCACATTCAATGCCATCGAGTGAACCGCTAGACTCGCCTGACCAAGAAAACTGCGCCCGGAATGAATGAAATGTAACACCGGGTGTGAAAAAAAGGTTTCAAAGGGTGGGCGATACTGCCACCTACCCGGATGCGGCCGGTATTGCACTCAGAGTGAGTAACCCCGAGGTCCGTGTGAGAGAAATGAAATGAATAAAAAATATAGAATAAAAGAATAACGATGAAAAACCCCGACTATACTCGGGTCTGGCGCTGACTGGTTGGCAAGTTAACCCAATTTTCCTCGGGTCTGGCGCTGATTGAGTTAAAGGGACACTTTGCCAAAAAAAACAATACTGATTTATTTTGCACATTGAATCCTTGCTTTCTCAGAAGCAGAAACCACTATATTGTATATATATATTGTGTCTATATTATTGTATATAGTATAACTGCATTTCATTGTATACTTGTATGCCGTGACAAATAAAACTCTTGACTTGACTTGACTTGAACTGTAAATTGTATAGAATATTGTATAGTAGTGTATATAGGACTCAGTACCTTTCATTCGTAAGCTTAGCATTGTATTTTATCTTAGTACTTTTTATCATGTCTATTTTATTATCTATTCTTCATTTCACTACATGTCTCGTGTCGAATTTTATCCTCTTTTTCTCCGCCTGATTTTCTATGCTTTTCTCCCCATCCCAATTTAGTCGTTATGCCAATTACCCCCCTCCCTTACCTGGTCGTTGTGCGCATGTTCCCCCTACTGGTCGGTACAAGGGAACCCTGAAGTCTACCACATGCTTCCTCCGACACATGCGGAGACAGCCAGCGGCTCTCTTTTCACCTGGCAGCGAGGACTCTCATTGGTGAAGTGTAACACGTGGGAGGTCACGCTGCCTTCACCAATTCCTGCCTTTCGCTGAGCAGGCGCCCAAACCTGACCTGTAGGCGTCGCTGTCCACAACGCCAGATTACCACCCACGACTTCCCTCCCGCTAACTCAGCCAAACGAGTTAGTATGACGATCGGCCCAAGCCGCAGGCAATGCCGACTCCGGGAGTCGAGACCGCAGCCTCTTGCATTGGTGACGAGCGCAATCTCCGCTACACCATCCAACCGGCCCTTGAATCTTGTGACGTTCCATTGTGGAGTTGATGACGGGGAAAAGCTGTCTTGGTTGCAAAGTCTACACAGTGACATGAATTGACAAGAGAGGGATTCTGTTGTTGAAAACAGGCTTTACCTCGCAGCACTCTGGACGTCTTGAAGCTTCTCTGGAAACGTTAGCAGCTTCTCGTCTTTTTTCTTTGCCTCCTGAGTGAAACAAAAATAACACTTTTTCACAAACATGAGGTGTTAAATTATATTATAATTAGCATGAGTGAGCTTTGATCAGGCCTGAGCCTACATGAATCTGTGTAGGTTCTGTTCTAAGTGGCCGAGTGGCCGAGCACACGACCACCAGAGTTTCAGTTTCCATCACCTCCAGAGTGACAGTGCTGAGCGCGTGGTTTCATGGTTCTTGTGATTGGTGTGGTTTATCCCGTTCACTGCCACACTACCGAACGGTTAACCCTTTCACTGCGACAATACACAGACGGTTAACCCTTTCACTGCCACACGACAGCCGGTTAACCCTTTCACTGCCACACGACAGCCGGTTAATCCTTTCACTGCCACACGACAGCCGGTTAACCCTTTCACTGCCACACGACAGAAGGTTAACCCTTTACTATCACACAACCGACGGCGACCATTGGCAATATTGGCATGTGGACCGCGCCCATCCGCAGGAAGCATGGAAACGGGTTGTAGCTAGTTTGATCCTTGTCCCACCGACCACAGAGCGACCTCTCTCTGCTGGCCTGGCACACAGACAGGGGTGGAAAAAGTATAGAGAAATTATACTTAAGTGAAAGTATGGGTACCGTCTCAAAATCTTACTCAAGTAAAAGTCAGAGTATCTGGCTAAAAACACACTTGAGTAAAAGTAAAAAAGTTTCTACTTTTAAATGTACTTAAGTACTAAAAAGTTAAAGTACAAACTTTTTTTCTGACTGTCTTCTGATAGCAGGTGTTTAATCAAAGATCCCCGCTTTCTAGTGTTGCACAAGGACCAATCAGCATGGGTATGGGCGGGTTCATTTTCCATTGATGGGGATTTGATTGGCTGTTTTTAAATAAAGAGCAGCCGCAGGATTAATAGCGTTAACGTTAGTTCGGCCAGAGAAACAAATATACTAATTACAATTGTTGGACCTGCGAGATTTGTACTTTGTACTTTGTAGGTCTGCATTTTAAATGTAAGGTATGTTAAGGTATTAAATGTATTGGGGCGCCCCAGTGGCAAACCACATAGCGCGCTCAGCCGCGACACGAATAAACGAATAAATAAAGCGATAAAACGCCAAAAAGAATATATATATAAAAAAATAAAAATATTAAATGTATGTTTTTTTTTCTCTGAAATGTAATTGAGTAAAAGTACAAGTATACAAACCTAATAATACTCGAGTAAAGTACAAATCCCCCAAAACAGTACTTAAGTATTGTTGTTTTTTGATCTTTTTCCCCCTCCATTTTCCTCCGATTTTCTCCCATCCCAATGTTAGTCGTATGCCAATTCCCAATCCCTTCCTGGTCGCTGCGCACTTACCCCCCACAGTCAGATCATCTGGGAGAGTGGAGGCTACCACGTGCTTCCTCCGACACACGTCCAGCCAATCACCGCTTCTTTTCACCTGGCACCGCGGATTCTCATTGAGAGGGCGTAGCGTGTGGGAGGATCACACTATCCCACTCAGGTCCTATCCGCGCTTAGCAGGCGCCCCGACCGAACTGTAGGAGTCGCTGTTTACAACGACCCGGACCCACCCCGCCAGCTTCTCCCACCCTCTAATACAGCCAATTGTATTAGTGTGAACGGCCAGCCAAGCTGGTGACAACCCCGGAGCTGTGAGCTGGATTCGAACAGGCGAATCCAGCCCACAGCTCCGGGGTTGGTGACGAACGCAATCTCCGCTCGGCCACCTAACCGCCCATAGTACTTAAGTATTGTAACAAAGTACAATTTCTCAAGTACTTCACACCCCTGCACACAGACCACCAAGTCTGTGTCAGCTGGCACTGTCCGAGGTGCTGAACTGGACAGAGAGTGTGTGTCAGCTGGCGCTGTCCAAGGTTCTGAACTGGACAGCGAGTGTGTGTCAGCTGGCGCTGTCCGAGGTGCTGAACTGGACAGCGAGTGTGTGTCAGCTGGCGCTGTCCTAGGTGCTGAACTGGACAGCGAGTGTGTGTCAGCTGGCGCTGTCCTAGGTGTTGAACTGGACAGCGAGTGTGTGTCAGCTGGCGCTGTCCTAGGTGCTGAACTGGACAGCGAGTGTGTGTCAGCTGGTGCTGTCCGAGGTGCTGAACTGGACAGTGAGTGTGCCAAAGAGAGGGTTTCTCTGTGCTTGGAGGGACAGGGATCAAGCAGGCTACCTCGGCCACTCGGGAATGAATTACAGAAACCCTGCTGTCCAACTATGAGTCAGCGTTAATTTTTTTTATATTTATATTTTCTATATGAACCGACCTCATTCAATGTAACCCTTTCACTACCACACGACCAAAGGGTTAACCCTTTCACTGTGACAATATAGAAGGTTAACCCTATTCACTGCCACACGACAAAAGGGTTAACCCTTTCACAACCACACTACAGAAGGTTAACCCTTTCACTACCACAATACAGGACCTAACCCTTTCACTACCACACTACACCGTCCTGTAGTGTGGTGGTGAAAGGTGTGGCGGTGAAAGGGTTAAGAGAAATGACAGCCCAGCCCGGCCGCATGAATATTAAAGGCAACCAACTTGTGTTCAGCTTTTCGTTCAGCGTTTCTCTGATTGGCCACACGGCCAATCAATCAATCCACTAGCACACGCCCTTGCGGCAAGAGAGACGACGCGGCAGGAGCGCTGGTCGAACCAGCGGTGTTCTGTTGTGTGACTGTACTACAGCGGTGTTCTGTTGTGTGACTGTACTAAACTCTTCCACCACATGACCGACATTTGACATACAGTACACCTCCTATCTATGTTGGGATTATGTTTGGTCATGACAAAACAATAAAAATCGCTACTGTTAGTAATGCTGCCACCACCCACTTCAATGACAGAGCTCTCATATTTGCGAATGCATAAACTATATCTTAAATTATGGCGATGTGTCTAATATGGCTGTCGCGAAGTCATTGATAAGCGACAGCCATATTAGACACATAGCCATAATTTAAGATATAGTTTATGCATTCGCAAAATATGAGAGCGCGCCGCTGTCATTGAAGGGCTTCCTACAACAGAGCACCGCCGCTGCTGCTGCTGAAGCTGTATCAAGCCGGCGGCGGCGCACGAAAGCCGGGGATAAACCACCGCGTCGCCCCGCTGGCGCTTCAGGCTCAGCAGCCTCCACGGGCGAAATAACATATAACGTTACAGTTCCACACTGATGTACAGTGAGTGTCTAATATGGCTGTCGCGAAGTCATGCCTCTCCCTCTGACAATATCATAATGATGTGTTTTCTATATTATATCCACAATCATTCATCTAAAAAATTGTATGGGCTTTGATTAAACATGTAACCTACACCTACTGTAACTTACTGTACCTCTGCTTCCTACAGCACAGCAGGTAATGGCGTTAATCAATGGAACGCGAAACATAATAACGTTACGCTTTCTAGTTCAGCGCATTTCATAACTGTATGGGCTTTGTTTATACACGAGTGATTCTGGTAGTTGGTTGTTAAAAAAAACGCGAAACATAATAACGTTACGCTTTCTAGTTCAGCGCATTTCATAACTGTATGGGCTTTGTTTATACACGAGTGAATCTGGTAGTTGGTTGTTAAAAACGCGAAACATAATAACGTTACGCTTTCTAGTTCAGCGCATTTCATAACTGTATGGGCTTTGTTTATACACGAGTGAAACAGCAGCCCAACACAAGTGCGTTGGAACAGCAGCCCATGGTACACAAGTTGGTTGCCCGCGCTGCCGCTCGCTTGCGCTCCTTGGATTTCATTTGGGACGTGGGACGACTGCGCTTGCCTGCGCGTGGGGGCGCGCGGCCAATCAGAGAAAAGCCGAACACAAGTTGGTTGCCTTTAATATTCACGCAGCCCGGCCGCATCTATACTTTCGACAACAAATGTTTGTTTCCGCGTTCGTTTTGCGCTCTGATTGGCCAGGTCATGTGACATGTGCGCCAATCGTGGGACGGCAAGTTCGCCGCCTATTTCCGGGTCTAACAGCCTGCAAACTACCTAACGCCTAGTTTATCACTGGTTAAGCTTAGGTGACTCTTTCGCAGTTGGTTAAGGTTAGAGTTTGGAATCAGGGCAGGCGTTCTATCGCCCTGCTCTAAGACAAACTCTAACCTTAACCAACTTCGAAAGAGCGCCTAAGCTTAACCAGTGTAGAAACTTGCGGTCCCACGATTGGGCGTACATGTCACATGACCTGGCCAATCAGAGACGCGGAAACGCGACTTTGTTGTCGAAAGTATTCAGGCAGCCCGGCCTGCACCTGGTGGGTCGAGCCGAGCTGGATCGAGAATCACAGCTCTATGATGCAAGACTAGACTAGGTGTTCTGTTATGTAAGCGCTTGGGCAGCCATACTTCTCTCCTCTATTTCCTGTCACCATCTGCCATCTACCAGCCCTTCTGCAATATTAATCCCATCTCACATTTGGACAGCATTGACTAAAAGCACTACCTCTGTGAAAGATTTATAAGGAGCTTTTTTCTTTTCGGTAACTGTTCCTGAATGTAAATTGACCTTCAAGGTCAGATTTCAGGATTGAGATTAGTCTGCTGCAGAATTTACTGTAACATAGTATATGATTTAAGTAGATTTAACTATAGAAATCAGACTATAGACTTTCTAACATTAAATATCCATAGACTGAATATGTCCCTACTGGTCTGCACCGTATAATACAGAAGCATTTAGACTGAGTTTCTCTGCAACAGTATAAAACAGATATATCTGTTCATTCCCTGAATCAAACTCAATTACCAATACAGATGATTTTGCGGGTCGGACACAAAATAATACCTTTTTATTTATCTGTTTGTTATTCAATTTGTGCTTACCAGCTCAATCTTGCACAAAACCAATTATTTCCATGTTTTTCAGAGTAGATATGATGAATTAGCAATAATTCCCTTGATGAAGTCAAATCGGATGCAACCGAATAATACCATGCCGGGTCGAGTGAACACGGATGACTGATGAGCTTTTAAAACGTGAGAGTAAATAAACACACAAGGGACAACTGAAGGCTAAATACTCTGTCCTCCTCCAATGGCCCAAGAAAGCAGGATTAGACTATTTGGCCCGCGGACCTCGAGTTTGATATTCTGTGCTTAAAGTAAAAGTGTACTACTCCAGTTGAATCAGAAAAGCAACAATGTCATCATTACAGGGGAAACATATACATATCTATTTATCAGAGCTGGGATGAATTCACTTTCAATTCAAGAAATTCAGGAAATTATTTTCTTCCAAATTCAAGTACTGAAAGACTTTTGGCATGAAAAGTTGTATTATCCAACCTATTAACCAGCAAATGAGTAGGTACTGACATAGGCCAGGGTTGTTAAAATGAAGTCTTCAAATTAATCAAGCTATTCCGAACAAGACCCCTTTGTGATGTCATACCTAGGACACAAACAATAAATTAGCTTTAATTGACTTACTGCTTACCTAATCTACTGTCCAAGTTACACTAAAGAAACACTAAACACGTTTGGGTGTGGATAGGGCTGACCTCGACTCGTCGAATAGTCCACTAATCGATCGAAAGGATCGTAGTCGAATGCCAACCTATTTGTCGAATGAAAAAAAAAATATATATATATAATTAAAAATAAATATATTTTTTTAATCATTCTTTCCAAAAGCAAAGAGGCCTAGAAGCATGGCTAACGCTAATGGCGCGCATACCAAGCGAGGCTAACTGAATGGGGCAGAGGCACTGAAAGAGGATTTCACCCGTCTAATGAACACACTAGAGTAGACAAATATCAAGATGTATCCATCAGTGGACCAATTGAACTTTAAAGTGTGAATGGGTTGAATTGAAAGTGAATGACTGTATACATGGCAAAGATGTAGTGGCGTCTGTGACCAACCAGAGCGACAAAGTGCAGCAGGTTCATGCCCGGCTTGTTGGCCTTGGTGTCTGCCAGGGTGAGGAGGGACGACAGCTTGAAGCCCACGGCGTTGCCGGCGTAGCCGCCCTGTGGACCGCGGGAAGAAGCACAAACAACAACCAGCGTGACAAACACATCAACTGTTCCATCAGACAGATGGTGCCGGAGAGAGAAGGGGAAGGAGAAACTATACAGAGAAAAGACAAAGCAATAGGACAAGAGAAAGAGGAGTAAATAGAGGGATATAGAGTGTGATGCGTGTATCAAAGGGTTAATCATTCATGTATTTTCTATTCTACTGAAACTGAATCAAACCATAAACAAGGTGGCCTGTTGGGGATGTTAGATCCTAATGTGAAAAACTGTGATTTTATATGTCTGCTCATTTTACCCTCGCTATTATTTTATTTATTTTGACTTTATCTCTACACTCCACTATCCGCTGGGTGCATACTATGACCTTTATCATGTTTTGTAACAGATTACAGAAATGCAAGAAGCCTATTGGAACGTGAGGTTCCGATATAATAATAATAATAATAATTATCTTGCATTTATATAGCGCGTTTCTAGACACTCAAATCGCTTTACAATGTAGGGTGGAAATTGCCTCCTTCACCACCACTGGTAGCACCCAACCTTGGGCTACGCAGGCTCAATGGCTGCCATACACTGGCACCCGGCCGGCACACATCACACTACACAATGGCTGAACGGCTCAGGAGACAGGGATTGATATCAGCCAATTAAGGGGAAGGGATGATTAGGTGGCCTTGATGTCAGAGACCTGATTGGGAATTTGGCCAGGAACGTCGGGGAGCCCCCTACTCTTTACGATAGGCGTCCTGGGTTCTTTAACGACCAAATTCAGTCAGGACCTCGGTTTAGCGTCTCATCCGAAGGACGGCACTCGCAGCTGTACGGTGTCCCTATCACCGTAATAACAGGGGCATTGTTACTGACCAGAGGACAGAGTGCCCCCTGCTGGACAACAACACCACTTTCCGACAACACCCTTGACCGGGGCTCGAACCGGTGATCTTCCGGTCATGAGTCCGGAGCTCTACTCATGTAGCCATATGATTTTGATTAATATATCTGCATTATTTTATCCCACCTTTGCTCTTGCTGCTTGTTTTACACATATTTGATGTCTTATTTCTTACTGATGTAAAGCACTTTGAACTGCAATCCCATGTATGAAAGGTGCTATACAAATAAAGTTATTATTAGAGATGTCCGATATTATCGGCCGATATTGGCATTAAAATGTAATATCGGATATTATCGGTATCGGTTGAAATTTTTTAATTTTTAATTTAACCTTTATTTAAGGTTACGGTTATTTAATTGCAAGCAAGTAAGAACAAATTCTTAATTTATTTATTGCCAAAAGTATGCATAGTGTTTGTGTTAATTCCACGACAAGAGATATGTAATGCATATATCGGTATCGGTTGATATCTATATCGGAAATTAAGAGTTGGACAATATCAAACATCCCTAGTTATTATTATTATTATTATTATTATTATTATTATTATTATTATTATTATTATTATTATTATTATTATTATTATTATTATTATTATTATTATTATTATTATTATCAAAGGGGAGCAGACTCACAGCGTTCATGATGTTTCCTGCCTGCAGCACCAGGTGAAGGATGGAGTGGAGTTCCTCACAGTGCATCAGCTCTACAGAACAGAGGGATCAATAGAAACGGATCAATCACGGCATTCCATTACACTGTGTTATTCCACTGCTCCTCCAACACCACTCAGGACAGCTAGCGCCAACTAATCACTGTTTTAGCAGGGATTAGTCCCACAGATTGCATAGATATAAAACTGTTTTGTTTTGTGCTCGCTGAAACCAGGAAACTGATGGTTAATTAAAGGAACACTCCACCAAAAAACAAAGCTGATTAATTATATTCACAAACTCACACATTATACAGAAAGTATACTGTCTCATATTAATTAATAATTAATTTGGGGGGAAAAATTATTGAAATAAGAACTTAAGATGTGTGATGTCATCCTAATGACATCACAAATCTTTACTCTTTAACCCAATAACTCTCAAACCAAATTAATTTGTAGCAGACAAATGTAGCAGTGTGTGATTATGGGCACAATAAACTAGCTTTACTGTTCAAGCGCTTTGAGATACTTTATGTAAGGCGCTATATAAAATAAATGTATTATTATTAAATGAGTGTTCCTTTAAATTGCATGGTAAAGTGATTGTGGTTAATCTTAATTTTTTAGATAATTCTTATGGAGCCAGTGGGGGATGGGCACTGTGGAGCTCTACTTGATTTGTCACAAACTGGGACATATTTCAGCCCATCAAATACAGTAAGCATGTGTTTTGTTTTTTGAGGTACTGGAAGTAGAAACAGATGTAAATCAATAGGAGCACGAGACATGTCCTCCAGCCCCACACTGTGGACAACCGGTTCTCTCTTTCATGGAGCACCCTTTCATTCTAGAATGGTGACTGGATCATCAGAAGATATCTGGGCACATATCTGGGCACATGGGAAAACACATACACAAACAAACAGACAAACAAACAGACATGACTAAAACAATACACCTTTCTATAGGCACAATATATAATACATTGATTTTTGTGGTGAGTTGCACCTTTAACCGTTTCACTGCCACACAACAAATGGTTAACCTTTTCACAACCACACTACAGAAGGTTAACCCTTTCACTGCCACACTACAGACGGTTAACCCTTTCACTACCACACTACAGAAGGTTAACCCTTTCACTACCATACTACAGAAGGTTAACGTTAGGTTATGACTATAACCAAGTTCTGTTAGTTAGGGGCGATGCTTGGCATCGCCTTCTGCACTATCTCGCGTACGTGCACGCGTACTGAATAAACCACAAATGTACCTCTAATACCAGTATTAGTCTGACCACACCCCTCATCAGCTTACCTTCATAAGCAGGTGTGTGGTCACCTGCTCTCCTCCTTCCCAAGCTTTCACCACAAGGTGAGGACAAGGGCTGCAGCGGCGTCCGATGCCAAGCATCGCCCCTAACTAACAGAACTTGGTTATAGTCATAACCTAACGTTCTGTATCGTTAGTGGCTTAGCTTGGCATCGCCTTCTGCACAAGGGAGGCCAAGCGGAGCCACTTGGCTGACAAATACACCCCGCTGACAGCCCCCCAAAACCATCAGAACAGGGAGGGCCGAGCCCCCCCGACCCCCCCTAATGGAGGGTAGCCCCCCTATTAGGGACGTCACGGGAGGGCGACGGACCCGACCGTGCGAAGAGGCACTCAAGCAACTCAACGCACAGGGTGAGCAGACCGTGGCTTGACCCACGACTACACACACGCACAACCCGCATGCCACCCGGGAACGAACGGAGGAACAACCTCGTTACTGCCCCCAGAAATCACGGGGTCAAGGGCAAACCCAACCCCGTGGCAAGGCCGTAGCAGCGGAGCACGAAGGAAGACCCAGACCCACCAAAAGGACTGGACTCCCTGGAATGGGGGCCCGGAGAAGTCCATGATGCCAGCATCAAGACCCCACCAGGTGGGCACGTAGTGCCCCGCCCCCCACATCGCCAGCGTATTCGGACAAAGGCCCCTCAGTTACTGCACCTGGTATTCCCAGGCGGAACCAACCAGGCCAGTAAGCCGAGCGGGCCCCGTCCCCCCAATAGTACACCGCCTGGCACACTGACCCTGCAGAATAGGCAGTCAGCATGGCCGTAAGCACACAAAAAAGGTTAACCAACGGAAGCAGGCAGCGCACCGGGGAAAAACCAGGCAACAGGCTGTTAACCCTAGCCTGGAGACTGCGGACGAGACAGGCGCCAGAGGGGACAGCTGAACACAGCCGCCCCGGCGGAAGGAGCGTAAGCTGGCGGTGTTGCATGACCAAGCCTCCATTTAACAACCCCCACCCAGAGGGGTCGAGGCAGAGAAGGCTGACACGATTGGCAGACGTCATGAACGTGCAGGGGCACCCTCAACCGGTGAACCCGGGAGTTGACACTGCTCCAACACACCAGGGAATCAACCACCTCGGTGTTACCCAATGCGGTGGTTGTTCCTATAACCCCTCAAGAAAAAACTCCAAAACACACCTGCGGGTATACACCGGCTATACCGCAGTACAAGCGTTTCAGTTTCCAAAAAGGGTTAACCCAGGCCTACGGGTCGCAAACATCACTTCGGACCGGGCCTGGCGGTACGGGAAGCACAGGGTCACCAGAGGAGGTCAAAAAACCACCCCCACAGGCCCCTCTTCGCCATGCGTGAGAGAGGAGCGAAAAACAATGGAGAACCAGCCCCTAAGCACACCGTACCTGGTATTCCCCGGCGGTCTCCCAACCAAGTACTAACCAGGACCAACCTGTGTAGCGGCCGAGATCCGACGAGATCGAGCGCGTACAGAATGGCATGGCTGTAAGCCATGACGACAGTGCTGAGTAAAAACATACCCAACCAGGGTCTCCATAGCGCTTAACCCTGTGACACCCAGACCGACCTGGCATTTTTCCCCCTGAAAAAAGCCCAAGTCCCTCAGGGTACCAGAACAGCAGATCTGCATCCCCGGCGGACAACGGGTTCAACTGATCTGGACCAGCGTGACCAGAACCAGTCCCGTGCCCTAACCACGCCGACATGCCTACTCCAGGAGAAGGGCAGATATGCGTGTTGATCTTAACATGAAAAGAAGGCGCCACCCAGACGTCGGGACGAACCGCGCCTGGTGGCCCACCCCAAGGGCGTGAGACCCCACTACATATGTTCAGATCCATCCCGTCATCATCCCCCAGACATGAATGAGGATCCGTCGACAACCCACCCAGGTCATGGGATGTGGTCGCCGGAAGAGGAAAAACCCCCATCTCAGTTGCTTTATAAAAACGCTGTTTCAACCACAAGCAACTAAGGCGTGCCAGTCAATCGCCTGTTTACAGCGAGCTAGCACTATACGTGCGTCGGGACACACCCCCATCAATGAACAGGCTATTTAGACCTGTCATTGAATCCCCAAGGCGCCCAGGGGAACGACAAGAGGGGTGTGACACTCCCTAACTCCAACACTTCTGGAATAGAAAGAAGGAAGCATCAACAGTATGTATCCCAGTCTACACAGCCGGGGTAAAAAATGTTCACATTTTTACATCCCACCACCCTCCCATAGGAAAGAGACGGGGATCCCCAGAGAGACTTCCCACGCGAGCTGTACAGATTGAAAAGAATATATTGCACCTTGAGCCATGTAAAAAACTGGTTTTAGGGCCTCCGGGGAAGAGGCACCGAACCCATACACACTCAATAAACGAATTGAATCGAATATACATACAATAGAAAAGGACCCTTCTAGAGGGTCCACTCACTTTGACAATCTGAGGAGGAAGGCTCTGTACTCTGATGGAGGCTTCCTCACATGGATCACATGGAAGAAGGAGTCCGAACTCACAGAAGGCCTGAGTAGGCGCTTGGTGAGGAGGAGCCCTGACCACCCCCCCTGAAAACAGATCCATCACATGGACCTGAACAGCACACGGAAGTCCTACCAACAGAGACGCGCACGGTGACGTACTCTATGGCGGGGGAATTCCTGCGGTGCACACGCCCAATATACCAGGCCGTGGGACCAGGAACTCCCTCCTCCCCCCCCCCCCCCCCCCCCCCCCCCGTAACGTGCCGAACCGCCACGTGACGGGAACCTTGAAGGACAGGGGGTGTACCCCTGACCGACAGAACAACGGGGAGAGGAAAGGTTACCAGTTCACCCCTTTACGACCCCACACCCATGATACGACGTAACGACAAAAAGAGAATATGACACAGTCATAGTCAGCTCTATGAAGCGTTTCACAGCTCCACACAGCACACGAGCTAACCTGCTATCTGATTTTTACTAAGGAAAAACACAGAATAGAGAGGGCTCTAAGAACCCCGGTCCAACATACACATGTGCTTCTGTGGCCAGTACAACCCAGTTGTAGGTCACATGACACACACAACCCATCATCATCACAATGAGAGAATACATCATTCTTGATTAGTATCGACCACAGGCCTTGCTAAGCACACGACAGCAACCAAACCAATTTCCCTTTAGGAAATAAGTTTCTCCAGCAGATTTAGCACAACCTCAGCAATCAAGCTGAGAGTTACATCGTATCCCTACCACACAAAAGACACAATTAATGCACAACATGTCTGATAGGAGGTGATAAAGTCCCCAGGGAACCGGGGGGGGAAAAACACAATCCTCCTATTTTACCCTCAATACGGCCAGTTAAAACAGGAAAACCTGTTAATGTGTGAACTCACTGTCCATTGTCATTACAGTCTGAGAAAGAACATTCTTTTACTCACTCGTCACCAAGCATAGCTTCATAGGTTAGTTGCCTTAGTAGTGAGTACACGGTACACATAAACACCATGATGTTTCTCACACAACAACCAGATCAATACATCACGACCTGCACGGAGAAGCTACTGCCAGTGACAAAAACAGCTCACACACAACCCGCAACGTATCTCAAATGCATTGCAACAACACACGTTTTGGGAAAAAACACCGTCATTCACAATACATTTAGCAAGGTAAAACCAGAAGACGTGTTATGAGGGTCTGGCCAACCCCGTACCTGCCCGGAACGCAGATCAGCGAAGTGCAGTCACAAGCGTCCCGTGTTGTTCGATCCGGGCAGCGTCGCCGCTCCACCAGTCGCTACAGTCCTCTTTGTTGACGCAATCCCCGTCTAGGCTCGGGCAGGGTTGACGAACATCCCCTGTCAAGGATGACGTCGTGGTCAAAAGTGTAAAACATGTTAAAAATCAAAGCACGTTCAACAGAATAGCATCAAGCTAACGGCTGCTCCAGCCGTTCGGGTGCTATCGCTTCCGCTCGCGAGACGCCGATCTACGACGCACGCGATCAGGAGCGAGCTCCCGGCGGCGCGCGAGAAGCCAAGCTACCCCGCGCCAGGCCACCGACCGGCTAACCGTAAGCTATGAACATGTAAACAATGACATAACACTCACCCAGACAGGCCGCCGTTCTGAACCCTCCTCACTTTTTAAGAGAAAAGGGAAAACAAGACGTCAACACCGCTTCACAACGGTGACAATAACACGTCCGGCGGAATCAGCACAGTACCAACTGGCCTGTATAGCTGACTTTGAACATGAATCTGCCGCTATCGCACATTACATGCACATATCCCCTCGTGAAGGAATACTCTCATTTGGATATGAAAGATGGGGTCTTAACACGGTGACAGAGAGAATCCACTCGTCCAGAACACACAGGGATCACCAGTGTCAATGGTCGCGGCCCACTAGTTAAAACTATAATGGTCGCCAGACCAAGGCCTTCTGTCGCCTAGACGGCTAAACAAAGGACCCTAGCCTGGGGCCGGTTTCCATAAACTTCGTCTAGTAGCCCCCATAGCACTAACAGACAAGTGGAGCCCGCCAGCAAACACTACTCACCCAACCTGGAACGCACCGCTCCTCACAACAGCGGCATGTCCGACAGTTCAGCTGTGGCCTGACAGGTTTCACCCCAACAAACACAGCAAGGAACTGCAGTTGAGAAGCATGCAGCGGCGTGCTCCCAATACGAAAACCGGTGGAGGGTTTGTAGAATGATCATCATCTTCTAGACACTCCAGTACGAAGACAATATCGCCGTATTTTCTCGAAAATAGTGAGAGAGAAAATAAAGATATGATGTCAACGTATCCTTGTTTCCCAAGCTGTTCCTAATCCAATTTCTTCCATCATGGTGTCAAGTGTGGGGATCTTCCTTGTGGTGAAAGCGAGAAGGAGGAGAGCAGGTGACCACACACCTGCTTATGAAGGTAAGCTGATGAGGGGTGTGGTCAGACTAATACTGGTATTAGAGGTACATTTGTGGTTTATTCAGTACGCGTGCACGTACGCGAGATAGTGCAGAAGGCGATGCCAAGCTAAGCCACTAACGATACAGAACCCTTTCACTGCCACCCTAGAGACGGTTAACCCTTTCACTACCACACTACAGAAGGTTAACCTTTCACTACCACACTACAGAAGGTTAATCTTTCACTGCCACACTACAAAAGGTTAACCTTTCACTACCACACTACAGAGGATTAATCTTTCACTACCACACTACAGAGGATTAACCTTTCACTACCACACTACAGAAGGTTAACCTTTCACTACCACACTACAGAGGATTAACCTTTCACTACCACACTACAGAAGGTTATCCCTTTCACTACCACACTACAGAAGGTTAACCTTTCACTACCACACTACAGAAGATTAACCTTTCACTACCACACTACAGATGGTTAACCTTTCACTACCACACTACAGAAGATTAACCTTTCACTACCACACTACAGATGGTTAACCTTCTGTAGTGTGGTAGTGAAAGGTTAACCTTCTGTAGTGTGGTAGTGAAAGGGTTAATACTGCATGTAAATATTGCAGAATTCCATTAAATAGTGCTAGATATTATGTTCCCAGTGCACTGGGCTGCAGCCTGCAGTGCTGTGAGAGGGTAGAGTGGGTGTTGAGAGGAGGCCGATGACACCGCGGGAGGGCTGGGAAACTGTGACTCAGCTAAACTGACACAGAGTCCCATTACCGCTCAGTGCAAGAGCCTCTCGAATAGTTCCTACAGTTTATTGGGCCGTTTTTAATGCCCCATATTATACCCGTGTGTGTGTTTGTTTGTGTGTGTGTGTGTGTGTGTGTGTGTGTGTGTATGTGTGTGTGTGTGTGTGTGTGTGTGTGTGTGTGTATGTGTGTGTGCGTGCATGCGTGTGTGTGTGCTTATCCTGTCAAATGTGCCAGTCTTCCATTGTCATGAATGTCCAATGTGTGCATGTGTACTGTGTAGTGTATGTGTTTGTGTGGGTGTATATAATGCCATTTTCAATATGAATACGGCAGCATTTTGACATTGAAGTCTGCAAAATGGCCTTTTCCTGCGTTTAGCATTCTTTTGACAGAATGAGGGATATTGTCCCCACACTGAGAAATATGTGCATTGTGCCTTTTCCCTTTTCTACAATCCAGCTGTGACAAGAACCCCCCCCCCCCCCCAAAATCTTGGCTCTCCCGTAAATCTTGTTTACCTAAAGTTGAACCTAAAATATGTCTCTGACAAAAAAGATTACGGTAAGATTTATATGCTATTGCTGGTTCTTGATCTGTAACGTTTAATCTTTTTTCAGCAAAAAAATAAATAAAAACGTCAAAGACATGTCTAAGGGGACCTCAAAGACCTATATTACCTTGTTGAATTATGAATTATGAATGCAATACTTTTCTTATCACTACGCATCATTCTGTAAAACAGACTTCTTGTGTTTTCCATCCATCCTCATAACTACCTGTCTCCTCGCTGTCCTGCTCAGGTGACACACTGGAGGTTCTTGTCACAGTTCAGCACGGCTGGTGGCTCAGATATCTGGGTCACCTGTCTGTGTGTGTGTGTGTCTGTGTGTCTGTGTGCGTGCGTGCGTGTGTGTCTGTGTGTGTGTGTGTGTGTGTGTGTCATTACCTTTAGTGGCCACGTGGATGACATGGATCTCTTGGCTCATCGCAGCACAGGAGGGTAAGAACTCCTCGTGGAGCACCATGGCCTCGATGCGGACCTCAAACCTGTGACGGGACGCAGGTGGTGTCAGGTTCACGAGGATACAGTGCAGCCTGTGTTCAGGGGGGTTCATCAGTTCACCCTTTCGTGACTGTGACGCACCGAGTGGATCCACAGTCACTTCCAAGCCCGTAGCCAACCAACCTATGTTGACCATGAAGGACTGGTTCTGCCCGAACCGTTCGTTATACAAGTATCACAGAGACATTTCAAAGGTGCTCACAGTTGCACGAGGGTTTCGGACAGAGATACGTGATGGTTTGAAAGCTCGGCGTTGCTAATAAACATTTAAAAAAAAAATTATAAACGTGTAAACATCTCCGAGGCAGCGTTCACTTCTTCTCTTATTCTGCATTTGTGACGTGCCTGGTGCTCCCAGCATGCAACGCTGCCTCGGAGATGTTTACACGTTTATAAAAAAATATTTTAAATGTTTATTAGCAACGCCGAGCTTTCAAACCATCACGTATCTCTGTCCGAAACCCTTGTGCAACTGTGAGCACCTTGGAAATGTCTCTGTGATACTTGTATAACGAACGGTTCGGGCAGAACCAGTCCTTCATGGTAAATCTAGGTTGGTTGGCTATGGGCTTGGAAGTGACTGTGGATTCACTCGGTGCATCACAGTCATGAAAGGGGCTCGGGGGGTTCATCAGCCTTAGAGATGCACCAATAATTCACCCTGTCCCCCTCCTCCCACACTGTGCAACATCCTACCCCTCAAGTGCAATATCCACAAGTGCAATACCCACCCACTACCGTCTGACACTGTGATTGTTATTTTGTATATTGTTGTTATTTTGTATATTGTTGTTATTTTGTATATTGTACAGTATTGTAACATTGTTTTATTGTATAGTATTTTATGTCTCTCTTTTATTACTATATTATAGTATGCAAATATAATGACAATAAAGTATAATCTAATCTAATCTTAGAGATGCACTATGTACTTGCCCGTCATGCCTGAGAGCTGGTGAATAAGTCTGTGAATATAGTAGTGTATTCACTATGTCCAGATTCTGCATTACCAACTAGGATGGCAAGAGTGGAGAAGGTGAACGTATAATACTATAGAGCTGGAATAGAGCTTGGAATGTGGTTTATACGGGTTGAAAACAGCAAGACAGCGTCAGCCCTCAGGTCTATGGGGTCAGGTGTGATATGACTGGCGAACAGGAGACTGGGGAGAGGATCCGATACGGCCTTTCCCCATGAAGGAGCTTTAGGTCTGATATTGAGCATAGTGTGACTTAGGAGTGTGTTAGGAGCTGGTATTAAGCATAGTGTGACTTAGGAGTGTGTTAGGAGCTGGTATTAAGCATAGTGTGACTTAGGAGTGTGTTAGGAGCTGGTATTAAGCATAGTGTGACTTAGGAGTGTGTTAGGAGAAAGACGGAGAGGCTCAGTGGAGAGACTTATGTCCAGACTAAAACGATTTTGTTCTGGCAGCCTGAAGACGGTACTTTCTGATACCACCTCCCAGAGTGCGCAATTCTGAAGACGCCTGAAGACGCCCCCCCATTGCGCCACCATCTTTACAAGCGATACACGTCTTCTCCTGAACCGATGACGCACACATGACACACATGCATGCTCAAGCTGTGCTCTCTCTGTCCGAAGCGGAGCGGGGCTCTGCTGTGCTTACACTTATTTGATGCAATACACGATACTAACTAGAGATTAGCGTCACATAGCTGGCCTTTTTCTGAAAACCCAAGCACATATTGTTCCATAGCATACGCCTTCAGTTGATCATGACAAATCCTCTTTTACCTTGACGATTAAAAAGCCTCCATAATTTAGTAAATAAAGCTGTAGCCACTAGCCAGCCAGCTAGCATTGATGCTATTCAAAATGCTATCCACATTAGCTAAATAGCTAACCAACTAAATACAGACAACGTTTTCTAGTCAAAATGACTGGACACACACAGGGACAAGTTAAACATCAATCAATTAATTTATTCCAACAGGTAGTTTGAGCCGCGGTCTCTCCCTCTCTCTCTCCACTCCCGAAGTACGTTGCGCCGTGTGTCTCTGGAAAAGTAGGTCAGCTCACTTCACTTCTTCTGTTTTTATTGGCGGTAGGTAGGCGCAGGTAGGTGCAAACTGCGCATGCTCCACTCTTCTTCTCTGATTTTGGTGTTTTATTGCGGCAGCGTTTCAGCGGTTCAGTGTTCTCATTAGGACGCACTCGTTTTTTAAAACGATTTCGGAAAACTTTACGGAAAACCTTTTTTAAATGAAAACGAAACAGACCAAAATCGTTTTAGTGTGGACATGGCCTGTAGAAATAACTGTCTTCACAAGAATCTCTCCTCACGAAACATTGAATCAAATGTCCTGGACAGTCATATGAAACTGGTTCCTTTGACAGAATCCCCATTCGATTCTCTGCTCAAAAGATGAATAAAGAGGCAAAAGTACTGTCAGCTAATGAATCTGACTATGGTTATATATTAGAAGTAGAACATGTCAGAAAGCTATCAAGCGTTGCAACAAATCTCCCCCTCAAACCTCAGCAGCAGTATTGGGTCAAATTAATACCATAACATGAGTATATACAGCAAAAGGAGCCAACTGATCTGTCTCAAACCCGCCCTCTTTTCCTGACCCTCACAACTGTCGCTTCCCTCGGACAAACTAAGGTTTTGATTGGAGCGACAGTTGTGATTGGCGGATCAAGGATCACCTATAAGTAGATTATTCCGCTTATACCATGGTAACTTTCCAAGAATATAAAATAAATACATTAGCACATTTTTGGTGAAGGTTTTTGCACTTGGTGCAATTGGTGTGCTTTCCTTGCTTGCTGCTTGCTGCAATTGATAATGAGGTGACAGCTGTGCTCTTTAATGTTGCTATGGTTACCGGTTGGGTAGCGGATGAATTTAGAATAGTGACTAAACTCAAGCCAAACTACATGTGCATTAAACGGATTTAACGCACACCTGCCAGCCAATCAGAAAAGGGTATTCAACCAGAGACCATGGTATAAGCCCTCTTAATCCACTGTGTGCTCTAAATAAACTGAATAAATATGTTCATAGGTCATACAGTATGCTGCCACTGAGAGAGAACCTTACCGTGGCACCTGGATCAAGAGATGCATAAAGGAGTCGACGAGTGTGAGCTTGCTTGGGTCTCCTTTAAACGCTTGTAGTTTCTTGATCTATGGAGAGAATAGAGACCACATAAACTTAAGGTTCTACAATCTACTGTGAAGCAACTAGGCGTTGGCGCAAACAAACGCTATAGACTAGAAATGATTAGACCGATGATGCGTTTGTAAAATGTGTTCACCAGGCTTTATTTTCATCGTTATCGTAAAGGGAGGTTCGTCTTAGTATTTTCTATGATTTCTTAAACTTGAATTAGAATAAGAAAATGAGAGAACATGGTGTTCCTTTCTTTCACTATTCTTATTTTTTCCTTCCCTTTCTCCCTTTCCCCAATTTTGTTGTTGTGCCAATTCCCTTCCTGGTCGTTGCGCTGCCCTACTGTCGGTCTGGGGAGGGTGTAAGACTATCACTTGCCTCCTTCGATACATGCAGAGTCACCAGCCGCTTCTTTTCACAGCGAGGAGTTTCCTGGCCCTTTCAATACCACACTACCAAAGGGTTAACCCTTTCACTTCCACATGACAAAGGGTTAACCCTTTTGCTGCCACACCACAGAAGGTTAACCCTTTCACTACCACACTACAGAGGGTTAACATTCTGTAGTGTGGCAGTGAAATGGTTAACCTTCTGTAGTGTGGTAGTGAAAGGGTTAACCTTCTGTAGTGTTGTAGTGAAAGGGTTAACCTTCTGTAGTGTGGTAGTGAAAGGGTTAACATTAGGGGTCCTACTAATCACCACAAAGTAACAGAAAATACCAGAAAAATACCCAAAAATACCCCAAAAATACCCCAAAATACCCCCCAAAGTACCCCAAAATACCCCAAAGTACCCCAAAATACCCCAAATGTATGTAATGTAATGTCATTTTGGGGTAAACACCATGGCTTCCCGCCCCCGAACACTGCCCTGTTGTGTCGGTCCGGACGACTGACCAAGCCGGAGGCACCGCTGCTGGTAACTGAACCCACGGGTCTCTCTGTGGTGGTTAGTTGAGTACTTAGACCTCTACACACTACCCAGAAGGCCCAACTATTCTATCACTGTTTCTGTTTCTGCATATTGCAAACACACACACGCAGACGCACACGCGCGCACACAGACACACAAAGGTTATTTGACAGGTGTAAAAACCTTGACTTAAGCGGATAGATTAAAATGGATTTTTGATCACAGGGGTTTTGTACTGGCTGAATATTTAGAGAAAGCTTGGGATAAACGCACGGAAATAACATATTATGTGATGTATTTTGGCCTCTGATGGTGTGCAGCACGGTGTAGCTTAGAAACCTTGGGAAGTGATTGTTATGTTCAATTGTTGTTTTTGGTGTCTTATAATCCCGTAAGGGATGGGTCGTCGGACATGACACGAAAATAAAATGTCATTCATTCATTCATTCATTCATTCACAGACACACACAGACACACACACACACAGACACACACAGACACACACAGACACACACACACACAGACACACAGACACACACAGACACACACAGACACACACACACACAGACACACAGACACACACACACACACACACAGACCTCCTCGGTCTCAGGCAGGAGCTTCAGCAGGTCTCTGAGCAGCTCCGCCCCGTAGATCTGTCCATGTCCCTGTCGTATGTCTTCCACGATGGAGCGGTTGGATCTGGAAGACCATAAGATAAGATCAGATAAGATGTTCCTTTATTGATCCCCTTGGGGAAATTCAGGCATCATAGCAGCATGGGGGAGGGGGGAGGGGGGGTACAGGTAGTAGAAGACATACAGGTACAGGTCACAGAATTATTGTACAGTGGAGAAGTAAAAAATAAAAATAGAATAAAAAGGCAGTGTAAACAATATAACAATATAATTTATGGGTAAGTGTCTTGACTTTAGAATGTTTGTGTAAAGTAGCGTTCAAATAACGCTACTGTAACCGAATTTAAACCGCATCATAACTCCTTACAAAAACTACACCGAGAGTTTCTGCCGACCGCAAGTCCAACCATGTCACTTTTCAAAGGTCGTCTTGTGTTATTACGAGCCCCGCTACATTAACGTTGGCTATAGCTAGCTAGCCGCACGGCCATATAAGTTAAAGTTGGTAGCTAACGTTATATTGATAGCTATAATGTTTCAGATAGCAAGGTGGAGAGCTACATAATAACATTAGGTTGATAATGGTGTCAGTGTTTCAGATAGCAAGGTGGAGCGCTGCTCTTTGTTGACTAGTAGAGCTTTGGTTGAGAGAGATACAGTGCTGTCTCTTAAAACTCATAAACAAGTCTTGAGCAATTGATTGAAAATTGTATTAACAGATTGCAGAATGGGTACAATACAGTACAGCTCAATACACACAATTGTTAAGGGGATGCAGACCAGAGAAAGACTTTCGTCTTGTTTACATCAGGGTCCCCCATTTTCAATTCATCATAACATTATATGACATACATGATATACAGATAGACAATACTGCTACATCTATACATTTATGACATACCAGATTTACAAATACAGTACTGTTTGTGATACAAAAAGAGTAAAAAAAAGAAAAAAGAGAGAGTATATACATTTGACGAAGAAACTGTACATTGGAGGAGGTGGGGGGGGGTTGGGTAGGTGGGGTGGGGGGGGGGGGGTTGTACATTGGCGGTGGGTGGGGTGGGGGGGGGGGGATGGGTAGGCGGGGTGGGGGTAACTGTACATTGGATTATCGACCAAACCTTACTTGGTCCAAGAAGAGGGTCTCGTGTATTACTGGGTTAGGACATTTACTGTACATTGGAGGGGGTTGGGTTAGGACATTTACAGGGGCCAGTTTCGAATTGCAGTCTCCCGTAGGTGCTCCTTGAGAGTGGTTTTAAAAGTGGGTAGTGATTCACATTCCTTTACAGCTGTGGGTAGGGCGTTCCACATTGATGTGGCATAATTGCGAAACGTGTTTAGTCCCTTGTTTGAGCCGAATCTGGGTTTAACATGATTTGTGGAGCTCCCTCTGGTGTTGTGGTCGTGGTATTCACTGACCTTTGGAAAGTATTTTGACATGTACATGGGTACAAGCAAGACGAGTTAGTCTGTTGTGCGTATTGTATGGGAGGGATATGATGACTGTGTGTAACTAGGAGGGATATGAGGACTGTGTGTATGTGTAGCTAGCTATAGGAGGGATATGAGGACTGTGTGTATGTGTAGCTATAGGAGGGATATGAGGACTGTGTGTTTGTGTAGCTAACTATATGAGGGATATGAGGACTGTGTGTATGTGTAATTAGGAGGGATATGAGGAGACCACAGTCTTAAACACACGCACACACACACACAACACAAGATACATGCACATGGACTATTGTTATTGGACACAAGCCACACACATGGACCCTGCACTGCACCTTAATTATAATACACCTGTGATTATAGTATACTTGTTATTAGACACACACACACACACACACACACACACACACACACACACACACACACACACACACACACACACACACACACACACACACACACACACAGTACTTGATTAGAAATACAAAAAACAATGCATTCTTTTTTTAAACCTTACAGAGGTGTTCCATAGACTCACATGAATTGTGTAAAAGTGCCCAAATAGTGAAAGAAATAGTTATTAAATAATTATTTAGCTAATATAGATAGCATAGCTTGCTGGCTACAGCTCAACACTATGCCATGGGGATACTATTTACTAAATTATGGAGGCTTTTTAATCGTCAAGGTAAGAGAGGATTTGTCATGATCAACTGAAGGGGTATGCTATGGAACAGTTTGCCGCAAAAGCCAGATCAGGCTCAATAGCTTCTGCACCACGAACGCAACTACTCTGTACGACGCCATTGTTGTTGTGATGTTGGCTGAGAGTTTGCGCATGCGGGGTAAGGGAGAGGTGGGCCAACGCGTCATCGGTTCAGGAGAACACGCGTATCGTTTGTAAAGATGGTGACGCAACGGGGGGCGTCTTCAGGCGTCTTCAGAATTGCGCACTCTGGGAGCTAGTATCAAAAAGTACCGTCTTCAGCCTGCCAGAACGCAGTTCCGTGTGGCAGAACGATGCAAACGATCAAATACTTTGCCTAAAACGACCAAAATCATTTTAGTGTGGACATGGCGTAAAACGATTTTGATCTTTTTCGTTTCGTTTTCATTTAAAAAAAGGTTTCCGTAAAAACGAAAACGTCTCAAGATAATAAGTGCGTGCCACAAATTTACAAAATAAATGTCTTTCCTGTTTTAGACGTCACTCTTTTATTTTGAAAACCCCCAACCGGAAGTGTTGTTGTCATTGTTTTCGTTAACTTGTGTGTCCGGTTCTGTGCTTTTGAGCCGATGCTAGTTATATTTCGTTATAGCTTTGCCCTCTGCTCTATTGGAACTGTCCCTTTAATCATATGCTATTATGAAAACTTTCAACCACATGCACGCTCCACACCTGCCTGGCTACGCCCACATCCACTCACACATAAGCGGGGCCATGGCCATACTACCAGCTCCTTCCCTACTTTCACCACCGTGAAGTCCGTGTATAGCACCTCTTCAAGTTCAGTGCTTAAAGTAGTTAGTTTAGTTATAGGAGCTGTGTTGGCATTGTCTTTTGTTTTTCCCTATCTCACTAATTTACGGGAGAAAAAAAGGTTCTGTGCTTTTGAGCCGATGCTAGTTATATTTCGTTATAGCTTTGCGCTCTGCACTATTGGAACTGTCCCTTTAATCATATGCTATCATGAAAACTTTCAATCACATGCACGCTCCACACCTGCCTGGCCACGCCCACATCCGCTCACACATAAGCGGGGCCATGGCCTGGCCATACTACCAGCTCCTTCCCTACTTTCACCACCGTGAAGTCCGTGTATAGCACCTCTTCAAGTTCAGTGCTTAAAGTAGTTAGTTTAGTTATAGGAGCTGTGTTGGAATTGTCTTTTGTTTTTCCCTCTCTCACTAATTTACGGGAGAAAAAAAGGTTCTGTGCACCTTGTATGAGCACCTTGTAGGAGCACCTTGTAGAGCACCTTGTAGGAGCAGCTTGTAGAGCACCTTGTAGAGCACCTTGTAGCACCTTGTAGAGCACCTTGTAGAGCACCTTGTAGCACCTTGTAGGAGCAGCTTGTAGCACCTTGTAGGAGCACCTTGTAGCACCTTGTAGGAGCACCTTGTAGCACCTTGTAGGAGCACCTTGTAGCACCTTGTAGGAGCACCTTGTAGCACCTTGTAGGAGCACCTTGTAGCACCTTGTAGGAGCACCTTGTAGCACCTTGTAGGAGCACCTTGTAGAGAACCTTGTAGCACCTTGTAGAGCACCTTGTAGCACCTTGTAGAGCACCTTGTAGGAGCACCTTGTAGGAGCACCTTGTAGAGCACCTTGTAGCACCTTGTAGAGCACCTTGTAGAGCACCTTGTAGGAGCACCTTGTAGAGCACCTTGTAGCACCTTGTAGAGCACCTTGTAGGAGCACCTTGTAGGAGCAGCTTGTAGGAGCAGCTTGTAGGAGCAGCTTGTAGCACCTTGTAGGAGCAGCTTGTAGCACCTTGTAGGAGCAGCTTGTAGGAGCAGCTTGTAGGAGCAGCTTGTAGGAGCAGCTTGTAGCAGCTTGTAGTAGCAGCTTGTAGCATCTTTTGGAGCACCTTGTAGGAGCAGCTTGTAGGAGCAGCTTGTAGGAGCAGCTTGTAGCACCTTGTAGCAGCTTGACACCCAATTATATACACCTATTAAGCCAAATGATTCCTCCCAATTACAAAACATTGAGGCCTGCTTGCTTGCCGTCAAAAAGTGGATGTCGCAAAACTTTCTACTCCTTAATGCATATAAAACTGAGATGTTAATTGTTGGCCCCCCAAACCACAGAGGCCTGTTTCAGGACATCTCCCTCAACTTTAATACTTGTCATGTATCCCAGAGCTCCACCATAAAAAACTTTTATTCCTCCCTCTCATTTAATGCATATATAAAAAATGTCACCAAAATTGCATTCTTCCATCTTCGTAATATCGCAAAAATTCGCCCCATTTTAACTCTGGCTGATGCTGAAACCCTGATTCATGCTTTTGTCTCATCACGTCTGGACCACTGTAATGCACTTTTTTTATGCCTACCTAATTCAAGCATCAAAAATCTTCAACTCGTGCAAAATGCGGCTGCACGGATACTAACTAGGAAGAATGTGATGGCGCGACTCAGGTTAGTCGCTGTCGGTTTCGCTCAGCAACGATTGTGCACACTTTTAGTTATTATGTTTGTTTTTACTACTTTTTTTATGGAAAAATCACTGGCGGGGACGTCATACGACCGGCAGTCACTTATTGACCTAAACTCCGGACTCAAAGAGGAGTTTAGAGACACTTTATGCCTAGATTGGCCACCGGAGATCAGGCGGGACAAGGACAAAGGAGCCGGCAGGAAGAAACACAGAGGGAAGAGAGGAGGAATCAGACTGAGGTTAAAAAGATCTGCTTACCGCCCGGCAATCCAATCAATCTTTCTGGCGAATGCACGTTCGTTGGAGGGGAGGATGGACGATTTGAGAGCGAGGGTCCGATTCCAGCGAGATATGAAGAACTGCAACGTTGTGTTACATGTGTTTCACGGAGACATGGCTGAAGCCAGCGACCCCGGACCATAGCGTCTCTCCCTCTGACTCCTTCACCGTCTTCCGAGCGGATCGCACGGAAGCCTCCGGTAAGAGCATCGGCGGGGGGGTATGCCTTCTGACCAACAACAGCTGGGTTAATCCCATGGAGGTAAAGGTACTCTCCCGTTCATGCTCCCCGGACATGGAACATCTCTCCATTCAATGTCGCCCCTTCCACCTTCCCCGAGAGTTTACTGCAATCATCATGACGGCAGTGTACATCCCTCCCCAAGCGAACGCCGCCAGGGCTCTGGCGGAGCTACAGGATCATCTAAACACCCACCAGATCAAACACCCAGACGCAGCCATGATCGTAGCCGGTGATTTCAATCAGGCGAATTTGAAGAAAGTGATGCCGTCCTTTTTTCAGCACATCGCCTGCTCCACCAGAGGAGGAAACACTCTCGATCACTGCTACACCCCGTTCAAAGCCGGCTACATAGCTGTACCGGCTCCGCCACTAGTGGGGGCGACTAGCACGTCCGACCATGACTCCATTTACCTGATACCTGCGTACAGACAGAGATCACGTGACGCCGTCGTGTCACGTGAGGCAAAAAAATGGTCCGACCAATCAGAGGCCACGCTTCAGGACGCTCCAGAGGACGCTGACTGGGGGATGTTTCAAGGAAGCGCCAGTGACGTCAGCGAGTTCGCAGACACGGTCGTGAGTTTCATAACATCACTTGCCGATAGTATTGTCCCCACAAAGAAGGTGCGGGTGTTCCCAAACCAGAAGCCATGGGTGGACAGTACTATCAGAGCAGCTCTGAAATCTCGCACCACTGCCTACAACCTGGGCAGAGAGTCAGGAAACATGGAAGAGTACAAGACAGTCTATACTCTGCGCAAGGCTGTTAACTTGCAAAACGGACGTATGCTGACAAAATGGAGACACAAATGGCACAGAATGACACAAGAGGCTTATGGCGGTGACTGAGGACGATAACTGACTATAAAGTCAGTGCCCCCTCAATGGGGAGCGACGACGCCTCTCTCGCGGACAAACTCAACTCTTTCTACGCTCGGTTTGGTGCAGACAGTGGCGCCGCTAGCTCAACGGCTAGTGACGTCACTGGCGCGCCGGCTGCTGTGGAGGGGGGGGGGGCATCCGCGGGGGGGGCGGGGACGCTCTCTCATTGTCGGTACACAGTGTGAGAAGAGCATTTATGCAGGTGAACACCAGAAAAGCTGCTGGCCCAGATGGAATAACAGGACGCATACTTAAGTCCTGTGCTAACCAGCTAGCCCCTGTGTTCACCGCCATATTTAATCGATCCCTGGTGGAGTCAGTGGTCCCTGCCTGCTTCAAGATGTCTACCATCATCCCTGTACCAAAGAAAACCTCCCCAACATGTCTCAACGACTACAGACCGGTGGCACTCACCTCTGTGGCCATGAAATGTTTCGAGAGGCTGGTCAAGGATCACATTTGTGCCTCCCTCCCCAGTGATATGGACCCTATGCAATTTGCATACAGGCCAAACAGGTCCACTGATGATGCGGTCTCCCAAGTACTGCACAGCACCCTCTCTCACCTCGACCGCCAGAAAGGGGGCTATGTGAGACTGTTGTTCATTGACTACCATAGTCATTCATTCAACACCATAGTCCCCACCAGACTGGTGGACAAGCTGATCGAACTGTGTCTGAGCTCCGCTCTGAGCGCCTGGATACTGGACTTTCTGAGCGAAAGGCCCCAGGTGATCAGGGTGGGGGGTCAGACATCCAACACCATCACCCTGAGCATTGGGTCCCCCCAGGGCTGTGTTCTGAGCCCCCTGCTGTACTCACTATACACACACAACTGTGTGGCCAAGTTCAGCTCCAACTCCATAGTGAAGTTTGCGGACGACACAGTGGTGGTGGGGCTGATCTCTGACAACGACGAGAAGGCCTACCGGGAGGAGGTTGAGGTACTGGAACGCTGGTGCCAGGACAACAGCCTGCTCCTGAACATTGGTAAAACCAAGGAGCTGATCGTGGATTATAGGAGAGGACAGCAGGAGACACACACACCACTGAGGATAAACGGGGCTACCGTGGACAGGGTGAGCAGCTTTAAGTACCTGGGGGTCCACATCTCAGAGGATCTGACATGGACAACACACATAGACTCAGTCGTAAAAAAGGCGAAGCAGCGCCTCTACCACCTGAGACAGTTAAGGAAGTTCAGAGTATCTGGAACGATACTCCAGTCCTTCTACTCCGGAGCTGTAGAGAGCATCTTGACTGGAAACATCACTGCCTGGTATGGAAACAGCACGGCACAGGACAAGAAGGCCCTACAGAGAGTGGTGCGCTCAGCCGAGCGTACCACGGGTATTGCACTACCACCCCTGCAGGTTCTATACAACAAGAGGTGCAAATCCAGAGCCTGCAGAATAATGAAAGACCCTCACCACCCCAACAACAGCCTGTTCATGCTGCTGAGGTCAGGCAGATGCCTGCGAACACCAGCTACTAGGACAGAGAGACTTCGGCTCAGCTTCTTCCCCCAGGCCATCAGAGCCTTGAACACTGAACTCTCCACACACAAGCACACATGAGCACACACACGACACACGACACACGACACACGCTCACACACTAGCAGCCACTTTAACATGAGCAAGCACACACTCATGCTGCACACGCCCACACTTATGGCCACTAAGGAAAGGTCACTTTAAGAATAGTATAGTATAACTTGAGATTGTATAATATAGCATGTACATAAAGACCCAGTGCCTCATCCGTAGCTAACAGTGTATCGCTCTATCTATCCAATCTCATCTCCCGATACTCGCCCGCTCGTGCTCTGCGCTCACAAAATGCGGGGCTTCTATCGATTCCTAGGGTTAAAAAGAAATCCGCCGGCCACAGAGCCTTTGTCTACCGCGCTCCCTACCTGTGGAACAAATTACCTGCCATCGTCAGGGGCGCCTGCTCTGTCGAAGCTTTTAAATCCCTGCTTAAGACCCATCTTTTCTCTCTCTCCTTCAACCTACCCTGATCTCACCTGGTCTGGGACTGACCTTTAGATTAATCTGTCTAGTTTAGTTAGAATGTCTATTTTCCCCCATGTTCTGCAGCACTACAAACATGGGAACTCTCTAACCCCCCCCCCCCCCATCTCTCTGAGTACCTGTCTCGTAGTGCTGGTGATGGATGCCTCGGGGTCTTGGCCAAGATTGCAGTGACTGCTCTACATGCACCACCGAGGCCATGGATCAGCTCCTTACCGTCTTCTGTCCGTGGTCTGTCAACTTGTCTGTCAACGTGGTTTCATTGCTGGGTTAAGTACTTCTATTCTATTCACATAATATGCTTACTTCATATATCTATTCTATTCACATATATGCTTACCACTTGTATCTATTGCTATGTCCGCCCACTACAATCACGCGAGCTGTCTAACGCCTGTCCCGTCTCCCTGTCTCCCTGTGAGTTGCTGTCCCGGAATTTCGGATGTCCCGTGATGAAGACCGGGAGGATGCGACTCTCTCTGCGTGCCCTCCTGTCTCCCTGTCTCCGGAGGTCTCGTAGTGGTGACCGGAGTGCTGGACGTCCCGCGATGATGTCGGGGGGGTTGCGACCCTCTCTGCGCCGCCCCCTATCTCCCTGTCTCCGGCTGTCTCAGAGCGATGACCGGAGTGTTGAAAGTCCCGTGATTAAGACGGGGAGGATGCGACCCTCTTTGCGCCGCCCCTGTGCCTCAAATAGATTCGCTATCAGCTCTATTTTTAATCTTTCAAAATGTTCGGTTGCTATTGCATGCACTCATCTGTGTTTCACTACACACATGAGTGCATGCTTACCACTGTCAGTCTGCAACACTATCACCGACATCTAAGAAGGGAGATCCCCCCTTGAATGGCCCTTCTAAGGTTTCTCTCACCAAGGTTGCCTGTGGTGTTTTTTTCCCTATTGTTAGGTTTTAGTGAGTTTTTCCTTACCTTCGCGTGGGGTATGTCTGGGAGTGTTTGCATTCATTCATTTATTTGCATTTATCTTAAATTTGTTGGACCTTATGGTGTTCTTGTTTTGTTCTTGACTTATTGTTATGTTTCTTCTTGACTTGTTTAAAGAAGACGTGTCCGGCCCATGGGGACATTAACGTGTGTTGTCGGGCCTTACAAATAAATTTGATTTGATTTGTAGGAGCAGCACCTTGTAGGAGCAGCTTGTAGCACCTTGTAGCAGCTTGTAGCACCTTGTAGCAGCTTGTAGCACCTTGTAGCAGCTTGTAGCAGCAGCTTGTAGCAGCTTGTAGGAGCAGCTTGTAGCACCTTGTAGCAGCTTGTAGCAGCGGCTTGTAGCAGCTTGTAGGAGCAGCTTGTAGCACCTTGTAGGAGCAGCTTGTAGCACCTTGTAGGAGCAGCTTGTAGCACCTTGTAGCACCTTGTAGAGCACCTTGTAGGAGCAGCTTGTAGCACCTTGTAGAGCACCTTGTAGGAGCAGCTTGTAGCACCTTGTAGGAGCAGCTTGTAGCACCTTGTAGGAGCAGCTTGTAGCACCTTGTAGGAGCAGCTTGTAGCACCTTGTAGGAGCAGCTTGTAGCACCTTGTAGGAGCAGCTTGTAGCACCTTGTAGGAGCACCTTGTAGCACCTTGTAGGAGCAGCTTGTAGCACCTTGTAGGAGCAGCTTGTAGCACCTTGTAGCACCTTGTAGGAGCACCTTGTAGCACCTTGTAGGAGCAGCTTGTAGCACCTTGTAGCACCTTGTAGAGCACCTTGTAGGAGCAGCTTGTAGCACCTTGTAGGAGCAGCTTGTAGCACCTTGTAGCACCTTGTAGGAGCACATTGTAGCACCTTGTAGGAGCACCTTGTAGCACCTTGTAGGAGCACATTGTAGCACCTTGTAGGAGCACCTTGTAGCACCTTGTAGGAGCACATTGTAGCACCTTGTAGGAGCAGCTTGTAGGAGCACCTTGTAGCACCTTGTAGGAGCAGCTTGTAGCACCTTGTAGGAGCAGCTTGTAGCAGCTTGTAGGAGCAGCTTGTAGCACCTTGTAGGAGCAGCTTGTAGCAGCTTGTAGCAGCTTGTAGGAGCAGCTTGTAGCACCTTGTAGGAGCAGCTTGTAGCAGCTTGTAGCAGCTTGTAGGAGCAGCTTGTAGCACCTTGTAGGAGCACCTTGTAGCAGCTTGTAGGAGCAGCTTGTAGGAGCAGCTTGTAGCACCTTGTAGAGCACCTTGTAGGAGCAGCTTGTAGCACCTTGTAGGAGCAGCTTGTAGCACCTTGTAGGAGCAGCTTGTAGCACCTTGTAGGAGCAGCTTGTAGGAGCAGCTTGTAGCACCTTGTAGGAGCAGCTTGTAGCAGCTTGTAGCACCTTGTAGGAGCAGCTTGTAGCAGCTTGTAGCACCTTGTAGGAGCAGCTTGTAGGAGCAGCTTGTAGCAGCTTGTAGGAGCAGCTTGTAGCAGCTTGTAGGAGCAGCTTGTAGCAGCAGCTTGTAGCAGCTTGTAGGAGCAGCTTGTAGCACCTTGTAGGAACAGCTTGTAGCACCTTGTAGGAGCAGCTTGTAGCACCTTGTAGGAGCAGCTTGTAGGAGCAGCTTGTAGGAGCAGCTTGTAGCAGCAGCTTGTAGGAGCAGCTTGGCCGGTGAAAGGCTAAGGGACCACCAGCCCTGACAGTAAAAGGTGACTGAGGGTGACACGCCCCTGATGATGATGATGATGATGATGATGATGATGATGATGCTGCTGATGATGATGATGATGATGATGATGATGATGATGATGATGATGATGATGATGATGATAAATAGTTTTATTTTCGGTCTTTGTTTAAAGATCAATCAAAAACACACATGTGTGAACTTTCAAAAGGAAAAGAAGAAAAAAAGAGAAAAATAAATGTTTGATGCTTTACTCAAAACTGTACTTATTTTATCCTTCAGGGCCTTTTTAAATCTCCCCTGAGAAGTACACAACTTCAACCCGTCACTAAGACTATTCCACAATTTAACTCCCAAAATTGAAACACATCTAGCTTTTACATTAGTTCTTACCTTTTTATATGTTTTAAGAATACACAACCCTCTTAAATTATACTGTCCTTCTCTTGGTTGAAAGAGACATTGAATACAAGCTGGTAGGTTCTTACTCTTAGCACAAAAAATTATCTCCAAGGTTTTTATGTAAACCATATCTACAAATTTTTATGTGCAGGACTTTATGAATAATGGATTTGTCGATTCAAGGTAACTAGCTTTATTTATTATTCTACTAGCTCTTTTCTGTAGTTTAATAATAGGATCTATATTTGTTTTATAAACATTCCCCTCAAGACTCACTACAGCAAATGACAACATCGGAGACCATGTAATGATTTACACCAGTGAAAACTGTCATGGGACTGGACAGCGCGACAAATCCAATTCCAGTTAAATGAATAGTATGCATATTATCCCCATGATAATAAGGAACAAAAACACTCTACGACAGCGTTGGCCACGTTCAGCCCATTCACACAGTGTCCACATAGTTGCTCTTGCGACTGAGTCTGGTATGGAAATATGATGGGGAGCTATGCAAACAAGCTGTCATGCAAATAGGATGCTAACACTATAGAGGAGACATTGCTGTTGATGGAAAATGCAGCCATGATCTTACCTGGGTAAACTATTCTCAAAGCATCAATCCCCATAACAACCAGTGCTGTTTGATCAGCGATAGAATGATTTAAGCTAAAACTAGTATTTCTTGAGCTTTATTGCGATTTCTAGTTTAGCACTTAAGAAAATACAGCAGGGAGATGCACTTTCCTTCAACCTGTCAATCTCCAGCTCCAAAAATAATTCATATTTAAAACTATTCATTATAGGTCATCGTTATCTTGCCCGCAAATCTGATAACTAGGGACAAACCAAATAGTCTACTACTGTCAGACTCAGATAACGACCACCTTAAAAAAAACATTAGACAATGAAAAGAAAAAAAGGTTATTGTGGCAAAAAGAAATGCATTTAAGTTTTACTTCCATGTTAGCTTGTCTATAGAATTTTTATTCCAGTAAGATATTCCCAACTATTATAGATAGTGGTTACAAATATGATGCAATGTAACAGTTAAAGAAATTCTTATGTAAAAATAGGAGAAGTAAAAGGACCTGCTACTTTTCTCATTGACTTCAGTTCATGCAGGGTTAGAATTCTACCAGGTAAGACGACTGCCGTAATATGGTTCCATCCCAGAATGGAAATTCATTATGACATGTCACATCTACTGTTTTTACATCTACTGTACTATAGGACTAAAACATGTACTACAATACATGGCACATCAGACTATAGCTACTCCAGACGGTTTATGTATTGCAACGCAATTCTGAGTTCAGGTTGACAAACTGCAAGATTACTTAAAACCAATTAAACCCCAAAGCCGCTGTCCCTGATCATATTTTCAATATTGTATTATATTATAAAGCTAATGAGAACAACTGTGACATTATCAAGATTATATAACCCTGATCTTCTACAATTGTGAAGGATTTGACCAGATTTGGTCCCAATTAGGCTGTTCCCATACAAACTGGAGCAGAAGAGGTTTTTAATAGGAGCGTACGGTCCCTAGACACAAGCTTTACAATGACTTTGATCAATTGGTATTTGGTAGGGCTGACCTCGGCTAGTCTAATAGTAGACTAATTGATCGAAAGGAGCCGTAGTCGACTGCCAACCTCTTAGTCGAATGCAATTTTTTTTTAATAAAGATTCAAATTATTTATTTATTTATTATAAAAAAATATATATCATTCTTTCCAAAAGCAAAGAGGCCTAGCAGCATGGCTAACGCTAATAGCACATATACCAGCTAGGCTAACTGCCTAAGAAAACGGGCACAGAGGCACTGACAGAGGATTTCACACACTAGACATATCAAGATGTATCCATCAGTGGACCAATTGCATGCTTTTGCAGAGGACAAGAAGCCTTCAGTCGACTTCTTCAGACATTAAGCACCCCACAGCCCAAATGGAATGATCCCCCCCAAAGAAATATATATATATATTTAATTTCTTTTGGGGTAGTCGACTATCGTCAAATTTCGGCCAATCAAGATCGACTATACAAATCCTTAGTCTGGGACAGGCCTATAAATTGGTGAAAAGCACAATCATAGAAAGTACCTTTCAGAAAGTACCTTGCTGGGCACCCAAGCGGCCGACCCGGGTTAGATTCCCGGACCCGGCGTCCTTTGCTGAATGTCTTCCCCCCGCTCTGTCTCCCGTTCTTCCTCTCTCTCTCCCTCTACCGGACTGCCCGGTAGTACAAACAAATAAAAATCTACCAAAAAAATTTAAAAATAAGTACCTTGCTAAGAAATATGATGTGTGTAAATCCAACAAATCCATATAGATTTTAGTGACTATTTATAATTGTACACTCAAATGGTGTGTTCATACTGTACACAGTAACTGGCAGCACAGTGGCTACAGTAGGTAGATAGTTTTTTTGGACTGTAGACAACCCCTTCTTGTCCTGCTGATCGTCGAGTATCAACTGTAGAGACTTTTTTTTATTTTTTTATTATTATCTTTTTCCCCCTCCTTTTTTCCGATTTTTCTCCCATCCCACCCTTCCTGGTTGTTGCGCACTTACTGTTGCGCAACCTACTGTTGGTCCGAGAGGCCGGAGACTGCCACATGCTTTCCTCCGACGCATGTGCAGCCTGCCGGCAGCCAGCCTGGCAGCTCAGATTCTCACTGGGAGAGAGTGTAACGTGTGGGAGGCCGCACTACCTCTCTCCAGATCCTCCCCTCGCTGAGCAGGCGCCCCGACCGAACTGTAGGGGTCGCTGTCCACAACGCCCAGGACCCACCCGCCAGCTTTCCCACCCTCTAATACAGCCAATTGTATTAGTGTGAACGGCCAGCCAAGCTGGTGACAACGCCGGGAGCTGGATTCGAACACGCGAATCCAGCATCTCCGGCGTTGGTGACGAACGCACTCTCCGCTACGCCACCTGACCGCCCTAACTGTAGAGACTTAAAAGCATGGGATATTTCTGAACAAACCCCATCTCCTTCTATTAACCCTTTCACCACCACTACAGAAGGTTAATTGTCTGTAGTGTGTGGTAGTGAAAGGGTTAACCTTCTGTAGTGTGGTTTTGAAAGGGTTAACCATTTGTGTCGTGTGGCAGTGGAAGGGTTAACCTTCTGTATTGTTGCAGTGAAAGGGTTAACCCTTCGGTAGTGTGGTAGTGAAAGGGTTAATGAGCCGCGATCATGAGTCAGCCTGAGTGTAAGGCACCCTGCGGCCAATTAATTAGGATTCTCACTACATGGTTTAAGCTCCAGTGCAAGTGATCAGACAGAGGACGGGAAGCTGCATCTCTCTCTCTCTCTCTCTCTCTCTCTCTCTCTCTCTCTCTCTCTCTCTCTCTCTCTCTCTCTCTCTCTCTCTCTCTGCTATGTAAGTCATTGTATACACATGCAGTAGGGGTTGGACAAGGCAGTGAAGGTGCATACTATACTATGTTGTATATACTGTGTTTCCCTTATACGCCGCTGCTGAATCAGGACAAGGCTTCTTGTCCTCTGTGGAATAAGATCATTCAAGATGAATTCTACTCAATATTGGACTTATTGTACCAAATACAAGATATTTTCACTTGATAAAATTTCATTTTTTGCAGCGTACAAATATGCAGCTACCTGGGCCTCCAGAGCACTTCTAGTGTCAGCGGACACACCAAAAACATCCTAGCCAATGGACCTGTCTCAAACCCTGCCCTCTTTTCTTGATCCTCCAATCACAACTGTCGCTTACCTCGGACAAACCAAGTTTGTCCGAGGTAAGCGACAGTTGTGATTGGAGGATCAAGAAAAGGGGCAGGGTTTTGAGACAGGTCCATTCACACGCACACGACTCCATGAACATGAATCTCGAACAATTCTAAGGTAGTTTTAAGTTATTTCTCCGGCAGCGTGCGTGCAGCACAGCACCGCTGTTGAATTTCTTTTCAGGGGAAACACTGTATATATATATATATGTAAAAGTATCGACTGAATCACATCGGTACTACCGAGTACCGATTCACGTGAGATCCACCGGTGCCACATTTTCTTTTTTTTGTCCGATGACGTCAACATTTCGTTTACCGTGAAACGAAACCTATGAAGTGTTCACGTCATTATAAATTGAAAATGGAGGACCCTGATGTAAACAAGACAAACATCTTTCTCTGGTCTGCATCCCCTTAACAATTGTGTGTATTGAGCCGTACTGTATTGTACCCATTCTGCAATCTGTTAATAAGATGTTCAATCAATCAATCAATCAATCAATCAATCAATCAATCAATCAATCAATCAACGTTCACATGCACAATACACGCTTACCTAGGATTTGACTTGATTCAACAACAACAAAGCAGTCGGGGCAATGGCAAGCCAAAAACGGTCGCAAGTGTGGTAGGTAGATAAAAATGTTAGAGACTAAAGTACCAAAAAAAGGTACCGTTGGGTACCGGTATCGATTCACAGGTACCGGTATCGGTTCAAATGTGAACGGTACCCAACCCTATATATTCTTCTTATATATCCACATCTGTCTGTACATACCAGCACATAATCCCTTTACATATCTGTAGTACTATCTATATCTGTACATATCCATTACCTACTCTAATTAGTTACGCTGCTGGGCAGTATGACTACGACTATAGTGTCTTCATACCTGTATCACTGCACATATTAATATTACAACTCTGTACATACATCTGATGAGCACTACACCCAGTAGTAGTCATTTATATATTTTATACCCAGTTTAATCACCTGTACATTGTACTGTATATCACTGTTGCACTTTACTGTTACATTTTCACTCTGGTTGGATGCCAAACTGCTTTTCGTTGTACTGTACTTGTGCTGTATAATGACTATATAATGAATAAATTGGAATCGAATCGAATCTAATCTAATCTAATCTAATCTACTACTCCATACACAAAGCCTGAACCCATGGTGGAGTGAGAGATGTCACACGTGTCCTCATTTCTCAGGCTTCGGCGTTAGGGCCTCACGCTCTGGACTTGAGGCCCTCAGCGCTACTTAAAGCTGTTACACAACCACATTGGGTTTCACACAACAAGCCATACAAGGTATTCTTCCTGCCCGGAGTGATTGGTGGAATTATATACACGCTCCACTGGGCTTTATGTAAGCCAATCTCACTGGAGGTTCTCTAGCTAGCCGGTAGACTCACCTCTTGAACTGCTTGAGGAAAATGCCCACATTCATCCCCCTCTTGGAGTCCAGGATGCTGACCTGAGGGCAGTGGAGAGATGACTTAAGTTAGAACAATAATGATCCTGGTGATGCTTAGACCGTAGATTTAGATACTGGTAGTCTTTATACAGGTAAGGTAACAGAGAGATACCCCCCCCCCCCCCCAGGGTTCCCACAGACATTGCAAAATGAAATTCAAGGACTTTTAAGTACTTTTCCAAGTACTATTTTTCATTTTCAGGGATGTCACTCGAAGGATACAATTCACTTTTAAATGCTGTTTTTTTAATCATCTTCTTGGTCTGCTTGCCAGCTAGAGCGAGCTAGAGCAACACACGCGAAGAAATGAGGAAAAGCAGTTGGAGCGAGCGAGACAGCGACTCGCCAGATTTGATAAAAAATTTAAAAGAATTAAGATTTCTTGATTCAGAACAATTTGATCATGGATGAACAAAACATTCAATGCGAATGGTTGATTTGAATTTCAAGGACTTACATTTTTTTTTGCTGTTTTCAATGAATTCCAGGCCTTGACTTTTAATCAAGCACTTTAAGCACTTCAAGGACCTTGTGCGAACCCTGCCCCCCCTCCCTTCCCCACGACCATCTCCCCAACACATACAACCCTGCTCACTGGTCTCGTCTATGACACCTATACGCTCCCCCCTGATGTAACTCCTGTCTCTTGACAGTCACGCTATAGCATGAGTGAAATTCCACCTGGGTCTCACGTGTGGGACGCACTGGCCTCACTAACAATGGTCGACCGTTGGGCTTCCATTGCATTAATTTATACGGGGGAAGGTGCACCAAGTTCACCAACAGGATCCTTCTCAAAGGCTTAATTATAGCATTTAGACACAGCTGTGTGTTTATGAAAGAAGCTGAGTACAGGTTGGCCCGCAGGAGAATGTGGAAACTATGGAGCAGAGAATGTGCGTTAGGTGAAATGGGGCGAGCGTCCGTACGCTGCTAGACAATGCCTTGCTGTGATCAGTGAGATGCTTGATATTGAAAAGAATGACTTGCCTAGCATTGTCAATTATTGTCCACCATTCGTGGCTACAATGAAACCTGATAACGCTGTTATGGCAACTAACCCCAAATTGTGGTAGCACAAATCTAAAAGACCATACACTAAGTGAATATTCAAAGCAACTTTACAATGCATGGGACGAAATACATTCACAACAGATACGGGCCTAAAGGCAGGGGTGTAAAGTACTTGAGTAATTGTACTTCGATACAATACTAAGTACTGTTTTGGGGGATTTGTACTTTACTCTAGTATTATTAGGTTTGTATACTTGTACTTTTACTCAATTACATTTCAGAGGGAAAAAACATACTTTTTACTACTTATATTTAAAATGCAGACCTACAAAGTACAAATCTCGCAGGTCGAACAATTTTAATTAGTATATTTGTTTCTCTGGCCGAACTAACGTTAACGTTATTAATCCTGCGGCCGCGCTTTATTTAAAAACAGCCAATCAAATCCCCATCAATGGAAAATGAACCCGACCATACACATGGTGATTGGTCCTTGTGCAAGACTAGAAAGCGGGGTTCTTTGATTAAACACCTGCTATCAGAAGAATAAAGTCAGAAAAAAGGTTTTTACTTTAACTTTTTAGTACTTAAGTACATTTAAAAGTAGAAACTTTTTTACTTTTACTCAATTGTGTTTTTAGCCAGATACTCTGACTTTTACTTGAGTACAATTTTGAGACGGTACCCATACTTTCACATAAGTATAATTTCTGGGTACTTTTTACACCCCTGCCTGTAGTCTCCAATAGATTTTGTAGCGACAACTGTTAGGTTTCCCAGACTACTGCGATACAGCACATCCATTGTGAGAAAATACGTGGAAGTTATTCTGTGACATAAGCTTTCCAAAGTTTCACGCAGGTATTGCTTTACAATTCTGGTACACAATGATGATGCATGCTATTGTGCTGATTACCTACAGTAGTCTCCAGTTCCAAACACATCTTCTATCTAGTGCAGAAAGATGAATGGTGCTTCTAACACCATTTTGGTAATTCTACCACTGGGGTGTTGTTGTACCAACGACCACCAGCACTTTGCAATTGAAACAGCTGTCCTGTCAATTAGCATACACTGTAAAAAAGAAGACTGTAAAAAAAACGGTAAATGTCTGGCAGCAACGGTTGCCAAATACTTACTGACAAATTACAGTAAAATCAAATACATTTACAGATTACAACCTTTATTTAATGGTTAATATTTTGATAAAAGGTAATTTACTGTATTTTTATGGCATTTACACTTAACCCTTTCACTGCCGCACAACTAAACGGTTAACCCTTTCATTGCGACAACACACAGACGGTTAACCCTTTCACTGCCACACAACAGCAGTTTAACCCTTTCACTGCCACACGACAGAAGGTTAACCCTTTACTATCACACTACCGACGGTTACCGCGACCGTCGGTATTGTGATAGTAAAGGGTTAACCTTCTGTCGTGTGGCAGTGAAAGGGTTAAAGTAGAAAAACAAAAGTAATCTGTAAAATAATACTGTGAATTTATTTTCTTACAGTGTAGTATAGCTGGTTAGAGACTGGGTTCAGTCCTTGAAGCGTTTGCAATTGAAACATCACTACAGTAGGTGCTCTGATGCACTAACATCAAGGTGTGCATTCTGGAGACTACTGACCAGTGTACAGACCAGTATACAGACCAGTACAGACCAGTACAGACCAGTACAGACCAGTACAGACCAGTATACAGACCAGTACAGACCAGTACAGACCAGTACAGACCAGTACAGACCAGTATACAGACCAGTACAGACCAGTATACAGACCAGTACAGACCAGTACAGACCAGTACAGACCAGTACAGACCAGTACAGACCAGTACAGACCAGTACAGACCAGTACAGACCAGTATACAGACCAGTACAGACCAGTACAGACCAGTATACAGACCAGTATACAGACCAGTACAGACCAGTATACAGACCAGTATACAGACCAGTACAGACCAGTACAGACCAGTATACAGACCAGTACAGACCAGTATACAGACCAGTATACAGACCAGTACAGACCAGTACAGACCAGTATACAGACCAGTACAGACCAGTATACAGACCAGTATACAGACCAGTACAGACCAGTATACAGACCAGTATACAGACCAGTACAGACCAGTACAGACCAGTACAGACCAGTACAGACCAGTACAGACCAGTATACAGACCAGTACAGACCAGTACAGACCAGTATACAGACCAGTACAGACCAGTACAGACCAGTACAGACCAGTACAGACCAGTACAGACCAGTATACAGACCAGTACAGACCAGTACAGACCAGTACAGACCAGTACAGACCAGTATAGACCAGTACAGACCAGTACAGACCAGTACAGACCAGTATAGACCAGTACAGACCAGTACAGACCAGTACAGACCAGTATACAGACCAGTACAGACCAGTATACAGACCAGTACAGACCAGTACAGACCAGTATACAGACCAGTACAGACCAGTACAGACCAGTACAGACCAGTACAGACCAGTACAGACCAGTATACAGACCAGTATACAGACCAGTATACAGACCAGTACAGACCAGTACAGACCAGTACAGACCAGTACAGACCAGTACAGACCAGTACAGACCAGTACAGACCAGTACAGACCAGTATACAGACCAGTATACAGACCAGTATACAGACCAGTACAGACCAGTACAGACCAGTACAGACCAGTACAGACCAGTATACAGACCAGTATACAGACCAGTATACAGACCAGTATACAGACCAGTACAGACCAGTACAGACCAGTACAGACCAGTATACAGACCAGTATACAGACCAGTACAGACCAGTACAGACCAGTACAGACCAGTACAGACCAGTAGAGACCAGTACAGACCAGTACAGACCAGTACAGACCAGTATACAGACCAGTATACAGACCAGTATACAGACCAGTATACAGACCAGTATAGACCAGTACAGACCAGTACAGACCAGTACAGACCAGTATACAGACCAGTACTGACCATTACAGACCAGTACAGACCAGTACAGACCAGTACAGATCTTGATTGATTGATTGAAAACTTTATTAACAGATTGCAGAATGGGTACAGTACAGTACGGCTCAATACACACAATTGTTAAGGGGATGCAGACCAGAGAAAGACTTTCGTCTTGTTTACATCAGGGTCCCCCATTTTCAATTCATCATATAATGCAGCTCCTACACTCAGAGAAGAAAGGTGCAACTTAACACCTCCATGGGTTTTTTAGTGTGTCCCTGTGTACTGTACAGTATATAGAATATAGTTGAATTTGAACCCAGAACATTCTTCAACTGAGTCAGCCAGGATGTCAGGCAGGGATCCTTATACTTAGTGGACTTGGTATTATGATGGCTTACTCACTACATTTCAAACTCAGTTTTTGAATGATCCCAGATATCATGTTATCAGAGCTTGCAATATCATCGAATGAAAAAGATTTATATATATACAAATAAAACAATATTAAATGCATTATATCAGAATAGAATTAGAATAATTAATCGGCCAAGTTGTTCACTATTGTGATGTTGGTAAATCCAGATAAATCCAGAAGAGCTTTCCTCTTAGTATCAACGCCGGTTTTACAATAGTTTGGACACTATACCATAGAAGTGTGTGTGGGGGGGGGGGGGTAGTGGAACTGACTACCCAGGGGGCCGAGCTATGGGGGACCCTCAGAGGATAATTCAATTGTTTTCTTATTTTCAACATAGCTTACGAAAAGACCAAAACCTACAACGCATTTCTCCTACTGACAAGGTCCATCCAGCCAACATCAGATTACAGCTCATATCCAGAAGTTAACCCTTTCACTGCCACACGACAGAAGGTTAGCCCTTTACTATCACACAACCGACGGTGATGCTCCATCATTAGCATCATTGCGGAGCTAATGATGCTAATGATGGAGCATCGCCGTCGGTTGTGTGATAGTAAAGGGCTAACCTTCTGTATTGTCACAGTGAAAGGGTTAACCGGCTGTCGTGTGGCAGTGAAAGGGTTAAAGAACCCCATTGTTGTCAAACAAAGAATTAAAACAAGTCACAGAGCCGTACTGTTGTATGGTCAGTATAATACATTGTTGGGTGGGCATTGGGTTGGGTGGGCATGGGCATCCCCCCCCCCCCCCCCTGGATTCAAGTGTAAAAAATGGTAAATAATAAACTTTATTTGTATAGCACTTTTCATACAGCGCTTTACAATTTGTTCCTCACATTCACCCATTCACTCACACATTCACACACCGACGGCAGAGGCGACCATGCAAGGTGCCAACCTGCTCATCAGGAGCAATTAGGGGTTAAGTGTCTTGCTCAACGACACTTCGACACGCTGCCCGGGAATCGAACCGGGAACCTTCCGATTACCAGACGAACGCTCTACCTCCTGAGCCACCGTCGCTCCCCAATGTCTAATGACACATTCTCGGGGACTCCCCTGTCCTGTGTACTACTACTGTACATCAATAGATCGATAGAGCTTGTTGCCTTTTGAAGTCAATTTTGTAATAACTACAATGCCCCTGTTCTTCATCATCATACATTATGATATTTAAAGCTGGAAATATGTGTTTGTGAGCTGTATTCAATGATTTTTACCATAGACCATATTATGTCTCCCTGGCTGGTTGAGAGAGAGTAGAAAGAGTACTGAGAATAGGATGAGTCCATGTATGTATTGGTCTTTTCATAGGCTATGCTAATAGAAAAACATTACACTGTGTTTTAAAGGTCTTTACTAAAAGGTGGGTATGCGTCTCGGCTAGGGGAGGGTGGCCCAGAGACACACCATGTACACTGGGCACAGAATGTCTTGCTACATCCCTGTCCACGGGTGTAAAAAGTACCCAGGAATTATACTTAAGTGAAAGTATGGGTACCGTCTCAAAATCGTACTCAAGTAAAAGTCAGAGTATCTGGCTAAAAACACACTTGAGTAAAAGTAAGAAAGTTTTTACTTTTAAATGTACTTAAGTACTAAAAAGTTAAAACTTTTTTCTGACTGTCTATTCTTCTGATAGCAGGTGTTTAATCAAAGATCCTCGCCTTCTAGTCTTGCACGAGGACCAATCAGCATGGGTATGGGCGGGGTCATTTTCTATTGATGGGGATTTGATTGGCTGTTGTTTTTTTCTCTGAAATGTAATTGAGTAAAAGTACAAGTATACAAACCTAATAATACTCGAGTAAAGTACAAATCCCCCAAAACAGTACTTAAGTATTGTAACGAAGTACAATTACTCAAGTACTTTACACCGCTGCCCCTGTCTGAGTGTAGTAACAGTCTGATAGATGCCACCATTAACCCTTTCACTACCACACGACAGCCGGTTAACCCTTTACTATCACACAACCGACGGCGATGCTCCATCATTAGCATCATTAGCTCTGCATCCACGTAGCTCCATGTATGTAGCATCCGCGGAGCTAATGATGCTAATGATGGAGCATCGCCGTCGGTTGTGTGATAGTAAGGGGCTAACCTTCTGTATTGTCACAGTGAAAGGGTTAACCGGCTGTCGTGTGGCAGTGAAAGGGTTAAGCCCCTCTAAAACGCTGACTCACCTCCTCCTTGCTACTCTCCTTGAAGGAGCGGGACCGGGAGACATGGGCCGAGGGTCCGCTGGCCGGGGCTCCTCCTCCCCCCTCGGGGGCCGCTAGCCCCTCCTCCTGCTGCCCAAACAGCTCCTCCACGGTGCGCACGTCGATCTGGTAGTACTGCTGCTGCCGCGCAGACATGCTCCAGATGTTGGGCTTCCCCCGGACCTGGAATGAATGAATGAATGAATGAATTATTTGATTTAGAATGTTTACAAATACAAATAAATAAACATAAACAAATCATTTTTTTAAATGTTTTACAAATAAACAAACGAAAAGGATAGGTTTGAAGCCGAAGGCTTATAGAGCAACCTACCCCTAATTCAAAAACAAATAAAAAAAAAGTTAAAGTTTGCAAAATATAACAAACAAACAAACAAAAAATTAACAACCAAAAATCAACAAAAACCGATCCCGAAAAGAAAAAAAAAAGTTAAAATTTGCAAGATAAAACAAACAAACAAAAAAATCAACAATCAACAATCAACAAAAAAACGTTCCCGAAAAAGAACATGCCAACATAGGAAAATCAAAACTTCATCTGCAATACCTTCTCCTCCGGGATGGGCTTCCAGAAGAAACTCCGGACCCGGCGCTTCTTCCGCGCCGTGCAGTGCACAGCGGCGGCATCGGTGGGAGGCGGGGGCGGGGGAGGGGGCACGCTGGGAGGCGGGGGAGGGGGCAGGGGAGGCGGAGGCGGGGCTTCGGGCTGGGTGCCGACGGGGGCGTCGTCGCCGAGGGCGGGACGTGTGTGTCCGGACATGGAGGACGTCGTTTCAGAGGTGGTGGTGGTGGTGGCACAGCTGCTGCTCTCGCTGCTGCTGCAGCTCTCCGTCTCATCGGCGGGCGGTGGACTACTCATGGCACGCATCACAGCACGCCACGAGGCAGGGCCTGCTACTCCCGAGGACGACGGGTCAGCATATGAGTTCGCATCAGAGGAGTTCTCCAACTGAATAATATTACTGAACTCGATCAATACCTCTTCATTTTGAAAAAGAAAATGGCGTTTTTTTAAATGAACTGCTTAACTTTTATACTATATATAATACAACTTTGGAGAACTTGAAATAGATGGAATTATATCATTCCAAACATCAAAGTGGCCCCTGTGTCAGAAGAGGGTAAGAAGACGTTCCTTCGTCCGATCACAGTGAAGACTTCCTCTGTCCTCGTCCATCTCCGTGGTTCAGCTGCTCCTCCGTCACGCAGGGCCTTTGAAGGGAACCTCCCGGGAGAGAGAGGGGGGTCATGGTTATGGCCAAGGAGCTACAGGGGAAACAAAAAAAAACAGCACAGGACAGGATTATAGGGAGGTAGTCATGCGTGTCGTCGTGGACAATATGAATTTAGGTGAAATGAAGGGGTGGGACAGATCAAAGGAGAAGGGGGAACCCAGTCAGCGCAGCTCATAATAACGGAAATGGCAAATCCTATTGTTGTATTTTTGAGGTCCTTGAAGTCGGGCCGCGGGGTGTAAAACGGCTGCTGACGCCCTACACACACGACATGACATTTTCTATTGTGTTTGGTTGAGTTTTCACTCTAACACTGTTCTTCTTACTGTGGCACAGGCTACGACACGTTGTGCAGTGTGCTGGATTATTAGGTTTAAACAGGATTAGGACTAGACAACGCTGAAAAAGATAACATTTCTATATCTTGATGTTTTGGATTTCAAATCGGGAAAAACTGAACTTCCATATTAAGGTTTCGGAATGTGATTCGTTCATTCTAATGTGATTCATATTGAGAATGGTTAATGGTTAGGAAAATCTGTTAAAACAGTTACAGTGATCATGGTTTTAAACTGTCCATAGCTTAGGAGAGTATCAATCTTTAGGGTTGTGTCGAAGATCATTCCACGAGTTTGGAGCATGAAAATAAAAGGCTGAATTTCCAAATTCAGAACATGCATCACCAGTAATAAATCTGAGGGTGGAATGATAGACTGAGTTTATAACTTGCATGCCCATAATAGTTTCTTATCGTCTAAAGCAATTACTATATTATTTGTAACTAATACTGGCTGAAATAGTGCTGTGATTTGCTCTAAATCCCGATTGGTGTGGATGTAATACAGAGTGACTTGAAATAAATGCCTTGAGTTGGTTATTAATATTTACCAAAGATTCAAGGATTATTGCTAGGCAGGATCATTTTGAGATTGGTTGGTAATTATTGAGATAATTTATATCACTATGTAATTACATGGGCTGACGTCCAAACACTAGGAAATATGCCTGTTGTAATAGAGAGATTAGATATGGGCATTATTTGCTCCGTAATAAATACAATTAAAAAAAAAATTGTTACGCTATGCTATAGCCCATGTGGACACAAAGTTGTTATGCTATGCTAGCTAGCCCATGTAGACACAAAGTTGTTATGCTATGCTAGCCCACGTGGACACAAAGTTGTTATGCTATGCTAGCCCATGTAGACACAAAGTTGTTATGCTATGCTATAGCCCATGTGGACACAAAGTTGTTATGCTAGCTAGCCCATGTAGACACAAAGTTGTTATGCTATGCTAGCCCATGTAGACACAAAGTTGTTATGCTATGCTAGCCCATGTAGACACAAAGTTGTTATGCTATGCTAGCCCATGTAGACACAAAGTTGTTATGCTATGCTAGCTAGCCCATGTAGACACAAAGTTGTTATGCTATGCTAGCTAGCCCATGTAGACACAAAGTTGTTACGCTATGCTAGCCCACGTGGACACAAAGTTGTTATGCTATGCTATAGCCCATGTGGACACAAAGTTGTTATGCTATGCTAGCTAGCCCATGTAGACACAAAGTTGTTACGCTATGCTAGCCCATGTAGACACAAAGTTGTTATGCTATGCTATAGCCCATGTGGACACAAAGTTGTTATGCTAGCTAGCCCATGTAGACACAAAGTTGTTATGCTATGCTAGCCCATGTAGACACAAAGTTGTTATGCTAGCTAGCCCATGTGGACACAAAGTTGTTATGCTATGCTAGCCCATGTAGACACAAAGTTGTTATGCTATGCTAGCTAGCCCATGTAGACACAAAGTTGTTATGCTATGCTAGCTAGCCCATGTAGACACAAAGTTGTTACGCTATGCTAGCCCACGTGGACACAAAGTTGTTATGCTATGCTATAGCCCATGTAGACACAAAGTTGTTATGCTATGCTAGCTAGCCCATGTAGACACAAAGTTGTTATGCTATGCTAGCTAGCCCATGTAGACACAAAGTTGTTATGCTATGCTAGCTAGCCCATGTAGACACAAAGTTGTTATGCTATGCTAGCTAGCCCATGTAGACACAAAGTTGTTACGCTATGCTAGCTAGCCCATGTAGACACAAAGTTGTTATGCTATGCTAGCTAGCCCATGTAGACACAAAGTTGTTACGCTATGCTAGCCCATGTAGACACAAAGTTGTTATGCTATGCTAGCTAGCCCATGTAGACACAAAGTTGTTACGCTATGCTAGCCCACGTGGACACAAAGTTGTTATGCTATGCTATAGCCCATGTAGACACAAAGTTGTTATGCTATGCTAGCTAGCCCATGTAGACACAAAGTTGTTATGCTATGCTAGCTAGCCCATGTAGACACAAAGTTGTTACGCTATGCTAGCTAGCCCATGTAGACACAAAGTTGTTATGCTATGCTAGCTAGCCCATGTAGACACAAAGTTGTTACGCTATGCTAGCCCATGTGGACACAAAGTTGTTATGCTATGCTATAGCCCATTTAGACACAAAGTTGTTATGCTATGCTATAGCCCATGTAGACACAAAGTTGTTATGCTATGCTAGCTAGCCCATGTAGACACAAAGGCCTCATACCTTTACAAAATTAGGTTAAGATAAAGGCAATAATGTAATTTTTACTAATACTATCATTTAATATTTAAGCATCACTTCACACTTGTGTATCTGTATGACATAGTGAACTGTGTATCTTCGTAGTATAGAGTAAACCAGCACTGAGTTGGTACAGGTTTTCGGTTTTCAGGTTTTCAATGTCCCCGCAAACAGCTCTCATAATGGTCGGTTAAACACTTCTTTTGTTCGTCTAAATACAATCGTGCCGTTTTCAAGCCACTGTGTTTCTTAGACCATTGAATGGAATGAGAATTCTATCCGAGTTAACATAACCCCTATACTACTGTATTTCAATATGGACAACATCTGATAAGATATATCATTCACTACCATACAAGTAAATGACCAGGTTACCAGGTTACAAGAAAAACAATAAGGAACATGAGGTAATAAGGAATTTATACTGAAATATACAGTATGCCAGTATGCACAGTGCAGGTTCTACCATCTACAGTGGCAGTCAAATCAACAGGATTAAGTAGTAGGGTTTGCAGCCTGCCTCAAGAGAGCCTCAACATGGATAAACACACTGGCTATCGAATGGACTCTGTAACCAGTCGGCCCATCTAGCCACCCGGCCACCCTGCCACCCGGCCACCCTGCCACCCTGCCACCAGGCCACCCTGCCACCCGGCCACCCTGCCACCAGGCCACCCGGCCACCCTGCCACCAGGCCACCCTGCCACCCTGCCACCCTGCCACCAGGCCACCCTGCCACCCGGCCACCCTGCCACCCGGCCACCCTGCCACCCTGCCACCCTGCCACCCTGCCACCAGGCCACCCTGCCACCCTGCCACCCTGCCACCAGGCCACCCGGCCACCCTGCCGCAGCTCTCCTGTTTCAGGCAAGACTCAAGTCTCCATCAAATCTGTAGAACAGTACTGCTCTATCTATCTGAAAAGACCCAACTGGACTGCTTTTCCTTCTCTTCCATTTGTGTCTTTGTGTGAAAATACCCAATCAGACCATAAAGGAAACGGGCACTTGGCGCCTTGTTAAACCAACGGTCACACTGGAGCTCTGTAATCATGGCACACCGGGTCTCTCGCAGGACAACCCATCATTCCACTCCACAGCTGCCGTGGCCACAGACGTGTGATACGTTGCCCTATAGATGAAGATAGAGGGAAGAAGAGGGTGATGTATTTCTTCCACCACCCTGTGAAAGAATTTGGCTTGAGGGGGGAAACTGATTCAAGATCAGCCAGGCCCCGGGGGGCCGCACTTCTCCAAAGACGACGGCCCCCAAACTGTCTCTGTCCTCGTGACAACGGCTTACGTTGTGTTCTGTAGTAAATAGCAATACTATGGAGTGACTACTACTACCTGTTATGCAGCGTAGTTTGCCTTGACAGACAAGTCAGTCCCCCCGACGTAGATATGGGCCTCGTCCACCTGATACGCAGGGTTTTTTACTAATTAATACAGCCGACGTCACCGCTGGCCTCGTGTTGCCGACATCGGCCCGCACAGTCAGCGCTCCTGTCCTCGCATCCCGGGCCGCGTCGTCACTCATGTCTAATTCATGGCGCCGCGAGGAGCGTCTGACCTCCGGAGAGTCTCCTCCTACAGCGGACCCTAGTGAGGCGGTGAGGTGTGGTTAGTGAGGTGTGGTTAGTGAGGTGTGGTTAGTGAGGTGTGGTTAGTGAGGTGTGGTAGTGAGGTGTGGTTAGTGAGGTGTGGTTAGTGAGGCGGTGAGGTGTGGTTAGTGGGGCGGTGAGGTGTGGTTAGTGAGGTGTGGTTAGTGAGGTGTGGTTAGTGAGGCGGTGAGGTGTGGTTAGTGGGGCGGTGAGGTGTGGTTAGTGAGGTGTGGTTAGTGAGGTGTGGTTAGTGAGGTGTGGTTAGTGAGGTGTGGTAGTGAGGTGTGGTTAGTGAGGTGTGGTTAGTGAGGCGGTGAGGTGTGGTTAGTGGGGCGGTGAGGTGTGGTTAGTGAGGTGTGGTTAGTGAGGTGTGGTTAGTGAGGCGGTGAGGTGTGGTTAGTGGGGCGGTGAGGTGTGGTTAGTGAGGTGTGGTTAGTGAGGTGTGGTTAGTGAGGTGTGGTTAGTGAGGCGGTGAGGTGTGGTTAGTGAGGAGGTGAGGTGTGGTTAGTGAGGCGGTGAGGTGTGGTTAGTGAGGCGGTGAGGTGTGGTTAGTGAGGCGGTGAGGTGTGGTTAGTGAGGCGGTGAGGTGAGGTTAGTGAGGTGTGGTTAGTGAGGCGGTGAGGTGTGGTTAGTGAGGCGGTGAGGTGTGGTTAGTGAGGTGTGGTTAGTGAGGTGTGGTTAGTGAGGCGGTGAGGTGTGGTTAGTGAGGTGTGGTTAGTGAGGTGTGGTTAGTGAGGCAGTGAGGTGTGGTTAGTGAGGAGGTGAGGTGTGGTTAGTGAGGCGGTGAGGTGTGGTTAGTGAGGCGGTGAGGTGTGGTTAGTGAGGCGGTGAGGTGTGGTTAGTGAGGTGGTGAGGTGTGGTTAGTGAGGTGTGGTTAGTGGGGCAGTGAGGTGTGGTTAGTGAGGTGTGGTTAGTGAGGTGGTGAGGTGTGGTTAGTGAGGTGGTGAGGTGTGGTTAGTGAGGTGTGGTTAGTGGGGCGGTGAGGTGTGGTTAGTGAGGCGGTGAGGTGAGGTTAGTGAGGTGTGGTTAGTGAGGTGGTGAGGTGTGGTTAGTGGGGTGGTGAGGTGTGGTTAGTGGGGCGGTGAGGTGTGGTTAGTGGGGTGGTGAGGTGTGGTTAGTGGGGCGGTGAGGTGTGGTTAGTGAGGTGGTGAGGTGTGGTTAGTGGGGCGGTGAGGTGTGGTTAGTGAGGCGGTGAGGTGAGGTTAGTGAGGTGTGGTTAGTGAGGTGGTGAGGTGTGGTTAGTGAGGTGGTGAGGTGTGGTTAGTGAGGCGGTGAGGTGAGGTTAGTGAGGTGTGGTTAGTGAGGCGGTGAGGTGTGGTTAGTGGGGCGGTGAGGTGTGGTTAGTGAGGCGGTGAGGTGAGGTTAGTGAGGTGTGGTTAGTGAGGCGGTGAGGTGTGGTTAGTGAGGTGTGGTTAGTGGGGTGGTGAGGTGTGGTTAGTGAGGTGTGGTTAGTGAGGCGGTGAGGTGTGGTTAGTGAGGTGGTGAGGTGTGGTTAGTGAGGTGTGGTTAGTGAGGTGTGGTTAGTGAGGTGGTGAGGTGTGGTTAGTGAGGTGGTGAGGTGTGGTTAGTGAGGTGGTGAGGTGTGGTTAGTGGGGCGGTGAGGTGTGGTTAGTGAGGAGGTGAGGTGTGGTTAGTGAGGTGTGGTTAGTGAGGTGGTGAGGTGTGGTTAGTGGGGTGGTGAGGTGTGGTTAGTGGGGCGGTGAGGTGTGGTTAGTGAGGCGGTGAGGTGTGGTTAGTGAGGCGGTGAGGTGTGGTTAGTGAGGCGGTGAGGTGTGGTTAGTGAGGTGTGGTTAGTGAGGTGTGGTTAGTGAGGCGGTGAGGTGTGGTTAGTGAGGTGGTGAGGTGTGGTTAGTGAGGCGGTGAGGTGTGGTTAGTGAGGTGGTGAGGTGTGGTTAGTGAGGTGGTGAGGTGTGGTTAGTGAGGTGGTGAGGTGTGGTTAGTGAGGTGGTGAGGTGTGGTTAGTGAGGTGGTGAGGTGTGGTTAGTGGGGTGGTGAGGTGTGGTTAGTGAGGTGGTGAGGTGTGGTTAGTGAGGTGGTGAGGTGTGGTTAGTGGGCGGTGAGGTGTGGTTAGTGAGGTGGTGAGGTGTGGTTAGTGGGGTGGTGAGGTGTGGTTAGTGAGGTGGTGAGGTGTGGTTAGTGAGGTGGTGAGGTGTGGTTAGTGGGGTGGTGAGGTGTGGTTAGTGAGGTGGTGAGGTGTGGTTAGTGAGGTGGTGAGGTGTGGTTAGTGGAGCGGTGAGGTGTGGTTAGTGAGGTGGTGAGGTGTGGTTAGTGAGGCGGTGAGGTGTGGTTAGTGGAGCGGTGAGGTGAGGTGTGGCTGGCATAGACTAGCACAGACACTGTGTAGTTCAGGGGTTCTCAAACTTTTTTATACGACAACCCCATTTTATTTAGGAATTTTTTTGGGCGACCCCACACTTAATGTATCGCGTAATTTCAACGTGGAATTAAGGAATATCAAAATAAAAGCACACGTTGTTGAACTTGATCATGCATATTTATTAGAAAATGTCATTACAGCACTATGTTATCAATACACATTTATAAAACGAGACATAGTTAGCCAAAATATGTTGCCAGAACATTAAAAAAAAAAAAAAAAAACTTGCCAATGCGCCAAAGCCACTGTCACCTACCCACAACCCCACTTTGGGTCACGACCCGTAGTTTGAGAACCGCTGGTGTAGAGGAAGAGTGAGAACAGCCTGCCACCTCGCTCACTGCCTCTATCGCTCTTGTTTTCGCACGGTTGTCTCTGCTGCATAGTCAGCTGCTTTGGGAGTCGTTTACACAAACACTGCAGTTTACCCGCCAGGCGTCTGATTGTGCTGATGATGTCTCTATAAAACATACACCTATTTCAAAATATTTCAACAGAGGAGCGTTGAAACAACAGAGGGGGGTGGGGCTAAAAGAACAGAGGGGGGTGGGGCTAAAACAACAGAGGAGCGTGGGGGGTGGGGCTAAAACAACAGAGGAGCGTGAGGGGGTGGGGCTTAAACAACAGAGGAGAGTGGGGGTGGAGCTTAAACAACAGAGGAGAGTGGGGGGTGGAGCTTAAACAACAGAGGAGCGTGGGGGTGGGGCTTAAACAGCAGAGGAGCGTGGGGGGTGGGGCTAAAACAACAGAGGAGCGTGGGGGTGGGGCTAAAACAACAGGAGCATGGGGGTGGGGCTAAAACAACAGGAGCGTGGGGGTGGGGCTAAAATAACCGAGGGGGTGGGGTTAAACAACAGAGGGGGTGGGGCTAAAACAACATACGGGGGTGGGGGGTGGGGCTAAAACAACAGAGGGGGGTGGGGCTAAAACAACATACAGGGGTGGGGGGTGGGGCTAAAACAACAGAGGGGAGTGGAGGGTGGGGCTAAAACAACAGAGGGGGGTGGGGCTAAAACAACAGAGGGGGGTGGGGCTAAAACAACAGAGGGGGGTGTGGCTAAAACAACAGAGGGGGGTGGGGGTTAAACCACGACGCAGTGTGTAACACGATAAAGAGCCCCGGGGGACACAGAGAGGATACGGAGGATGAGACTGTTTGAAAGACAGATTCCACACGTCGTCCACCTGCCGCACTGAATGGAAGCAGACAGTGGGTTTAATGGTCCACCTGTTGTCGGCCCTGAGGCCTCTCCATCTCTCTATCCGTCTTCATTAGAGACGACAAGGTTCACCCCACCCAGCTCTGTTAGGCTCTGGCTTGGTAACGTGGCCTCGCGCCACAAAGGCCAGGGTTAAGATGGAGAGACAAAGGGTCTTCTGAGGATCGGTGGTAGAGGGATGGAATGAGGGGGGGGGGTTAGAGAAGGGGAAGAGAGGTTTCTGTTACGCCTTTAGGGTGATCAGAGAGGAAGACACGAGTGTGTGCGTGTGTGTGTGTGTGTGTGTGTGTGTGTGTGTGTGTGTGCGTGCATATGTGTTTGTGTGTGTGCATATATAACACAAAAAAAAAAGTCACTTGAAAAAACATAACTATGTTTTTGTATAGTATAGTTAGTATAGTTATATATAGTATAACTGTATATTGTATAGTATATTGTATAGTAGTGTATATAGTCAATCAATAAAATCCTTTATTTAACCAGATAAGCATCATTGAGATTAAAATCTCTTTTTCAAGAGCGATCTGGTCAAGCAAGGCAGCAGAAAGTTTCAACATAAAAAAGAACATCACAATAAAATACAGATAAAACATTCACAGCAAGCTCCAATTTCAGGCAAGTTATCAAACACAGTTGCACTGTCCGAGGGAACTGAATTCGTAGGATTTTAAAATAGCTTTAAATTCTCCGAGGGTGACCAGTCCTGGTAATTTTAGGTGCTCCTGTATCTTGTTCCAGGATGAAGGAGCAGCATATTTAAAAGCCCTTTTTCCCCAATTCAGTTCTCATATAGGACTCATTACATTTAATTCGTAAGCACTTAGCATTGTATTGTATTTTATTTTAGTCGTTTTATCATGTCTATTTTATTATCTATTCTATTTGATTCTATTATTATTTGTATTTTTTGCACAATCAAGGCGGCCATGGCCACCTTCATTTCACTACATGTCTCGTGTATGTACAGTATGTGACGAATAAATCTCTTGAATCTTGAATCTTGTGTGTGTGCATATGTGTTTGTGTGTGTGTGACTCTGGGCTCAACGGGGACGTCTCCTACAGACTCCTGTCTCCTCTCCAGGGCTTCTACATCCATCCAGACAACGGTGAGACCAGCTCCAAGGACGAGCGATGAAGCAAATGGGGACACATCTTCACAATGAATATGAACAGTGAATGCGCTGTAGCCTACAGATATTAAATAGGTTACATTTAGAAATGGTCCAGGGAGTATTGTAATTACCCCTGTCCGTTATTGTGTGTGTGTGTGTGTGTGTGTGTGTGTGTGTGTGTGTGTGTGTGTGTGTGTGTGCGTGCGTGCGTGCGTGCGTGTGTGTGTGTGTGTGTGTGTGTGCGTACAAATGTGTTTGTGTGTGTGTATGTGAATGCATGTGCATGTTTGTGTGTGTGTGTGTATGTGTGTGTGTGAGTGTGTGTGTGTGTGAGAGTGTGTGTGTGAGTGTGTGTGTGCGTATGTGTGTGTGTGTGTGTGTGTGTGTGTGTGTGAGTGAGTGAGTGCGCGCGCGTGCGCGTGTGTGTGTGTGTGTGTGTGTATGTGTGTGTGTGTGAGAGTGTGTGAGTGTGTGTCTGTGAGAGTGTGTGTGCGCATGCATGTCCTGTGGCCCTATTGTTGCAGCACTAAAACCTACCATATAAGACTCACAAAATACTGACTGGAGGAGACGTCTATCACGGAGAGAACCCCGGAAGCCCCCAGGTCCAAAATGAATAACATCCCCAACATCCCATAATGTCTAATACTGGAGGCCACGGCAAACGATTCTTTCTGCTGCTTTTAATCCCCTGTTGCTAACTTCCAGTTCAATTTCCTGAGTGCTGGTTAACCCCCATAGCGCTGAGGTCTTTCACTCACACTGTCGGGGCAAAGAGGTGCGTTTCACAGGGGATTTAGAAAGTCCTGCTCCGTCATCATCGCCACGGAAACGCTCGTTAGCGGCAAGCAGCTCCGTGGGGGGATGGCTCCTTCGCTGTCGAGCGCTGTTTGTTTTTGATCCGTCACGAGCACCTTGATCTCCGCTTGTCCAAACGGTGGAGTCGCTCAGGCACGGATGGTCTTTTATTGGCGCTGAAAGCTTCTTCCCCCCCCCCTCCTCTCTCATAAAATCTCTCGTAAAATCGTTTCATAGGTTACTTCAGATCCTGTGGCTTTATTATATTGCTTACATTTGCTGACGTTCAATCTTGTCAGATTGATTTAAAACATTTATTTATTCTCAAAATGAACATTGAGGGTTTACCCTCATTTGCAATGTTGTCGAGATTTAAAATGTAACAATTCAAGTACATATAAATAGGCATAAATAGGACAAAACACAGGTGGAAAGAGAAAGAACAAAGATCAAATTAAATAAAAATAAAACAGTTACATACTGAGGTAGGGAGGTTTGTGATCATGTTTTTAAATTGTTCATAAGATGGTGGAGTGTTGCTTTTTAGTGTGAGGTGAAGATCAGTCAAGGAAGCTGGTGCAGCGAAACAAAAGGACGACTTGCCAAGTTCAGACTGAACTTAACCCTTTCACTACCACACTATCAAAGGGTTAACCCTTTCACTACCACACTACCAAAGGGTTAACCCTTTCACTACCACACTACCAAAGGGTTAACCCTTTCACTACCACACTACCAAAGGGTTAACAATTTCACTGTGACAATACAGAAGGTTAACCCTTTCACTACCACACTACCAAATGGTTCACCCTTTCACTACCACACTACCAAAGGGTTAACCCTTTCACTACCACACTACCAAAGGGTTAACCCTTTCACTACCACACTACCAAAGGGTTAACACTTTCACTGTGACAATACAGAAGGTTAACCCTTTCACTACCACACTACCAAAGGGTTAACCCTTTCACTACCACACTACCAAAGGGTTAACCCTTTCACTGCGACAATACAGAAGGTTAACCCTTTCACTACCACATGACAAACGGATAACCCTTTCACTACCACACTACAGAAGGTTAACCCTTTCAATACCACACTACAGACAGTTAACCTTTCACTACCACACTACAGAAGGTTCACCGTCTGTAGTGTGGTAGTGAAAGGTTAACGATGGGTTATGTAGATAACCTAGTTATATTAGTATAGGCTAAGCGTCCCGCTCTGAGCCTTACGAGATACTCATATCTCCTGTGATACCTAATGTATCTCCCACGAACAAAAACACATGCACCCCACCTGTATGGGGCCCCGCCCCTTATGGTGGCCACCGCCCATATAACCATGACCCTGGTCATGAAACACCCTTCCTCGCCAAAACCCGTCCCAGGAAAAGATCCCTCAAGAGGGAACTCAGGGCGCGCAGAGCGGGACGCTTAGCCTATACTAATATAACTAGGTTATCTACATAACCCATCGTTATATATCGTATAGCATCGCGTCCCGCTCTGAGCCTTACGAGATAATGGGGAAGAGCGGGCGCGAGACCCGACAGATGTACCCCCTGAGGACCCGTAAGCCCACATCAAGGGGTGCGGGGAGCCCTGTCACCCCATCCTTCCTAACGAAGGGGGGGCGCAGTCAACTCCACCTGAATGCGAACAAGAGGGAGCCAGAACCCCTTGAACACACCGTACAGGCGGAACCACGTGTGACTCAACACACTGCGGCCCATACCCATACACTCCTGCTACCCGACCAAAGGACGGGAAGCAGGAAAGGCCACAGACCCCAGAACCGCCTGGGAGACAGAACCCCCGGTCATGTCCATGAGGAAAAACCTTACAAAGGAGCCCGGGGAGGACCATGAAGCTGCAGCACAGATGGCCCCCACCGAGGCCCCACCCAGGAGAGCGGCAGAGGCAGCCACCCCACGAGTGGAGTGCGCCCTGACGCCCCCAGGGGGATCCTGCCCAGCCAGCGTGTAGCAGAGGGTAACACCCTCGCACAACCAATGGGACAGGCGCTGCTCCGACAGTGCCTTACCAGCACGAGCCCCACCGTAACAGACAAAAAGCTGGTCGGTAACCCTGAAATCCTGAGTACGGCTGAGGTAAATCCCCAAGCACGGACTGGACATGACAGGTGAAGGCCCGCATCTAACTCACCAGTGTGAGGAGGAGGACGAAACGCCTGAACCACAATATCCCGGGAGCGGAAGGAACTCCGGATATTCCCAGGCACGAAAGCAGGATTAGGTCGCAGAGTGACACCGCAATCGGTCCGAAAAGACAGGCACTCTGGATGTACCGAGAGAGCACAGAGCTCACCTACGCGTTTAGCGGAAGTGACAGCCAGAAGGAACGCGGTCCTGAAGGACAGCTGTCCTAACGGCGCCCGCTCGAGCGGCTCAAACGGGGCCAAGGACAACCGACCGAGGACCAATTGAAGATCCCAAGTCGGAGCCAAGGAGCGTTGCACCGGCTTAACGCGTCGAGCGCCAAGCAGGAAACGCTTCACAAGAGGGTGGCTGAACAAGACATCCCCTCAAACCCCTCATGATAGGAGGATATAGCTGCTGCATATACCCTCACCGTCGAAGCCGACAGTCTATCAAGGAGAGACTGGAGGTAACTAAGGACAGCAACCAGGGGGCAGGAGACTGAGTCCTGGCCCCCCGCCTTACACCACACTTGGAACATACGTCATCTGCCCGCGTAAGCGCGACAGTGGAGGGAGCATGCGCATTCCAGATGGTAACACCATCAGGATCAAGAACCTGCGCCCCTCAACGTACCCGTCCCAACAACTGACCTAACAGATGTATGGGGAAGAATCCCTGGCGGCACGGCATCGGTCCCAGACCTGCCTGGCCATGTCCAGACGCAATCCTCACCCGTCAGGATGAGGGCCGCCCCGCGACAGTACACCTGCACCCACATTCTCCCTGCCGGGGATGTGGGGAGCCCTTAGGCCGCGCAGATGGAGGACGCCCATAGCCAGCCGCCCGCCGCCTGGTGCAGACAGGGGGAGCGTACCCCTCCCTGTCTGTCGATACACGACACTGACGTCGTATCGTCCGTCCTGATCAACACCATTTGTGGACCAGAAGGACCGCTTTCAACACCAACACATTGAACGTAGCGCAGACCGGGCAGCATGGTTTGCCAGCTGCCCCCTACTGCGTTGGCCCGACGCATCACCAGCGAGGGAGGCGTCGGTGAAAACGCGACGTGAGACAGCGCCGTAACCGTCCTAGGACGGAACCTCCCGAGCGTGTTGACAACACGCTCCGAGATGGATGCCCATAGCCCTCCAACCGTTGACTGGGAAGAGGAATACTCTACATCCAGTCTACAGCAACCCCAGGCTGGTAGAGACCTGCCTGGTACGAGACCTGACGATCCACCTTGACCGCGAAGGACCAGAACGTCATCAGGGCAGAACACTCCGTAACCCCGGATGACGCAGAGGCCCCAGTGCGGCCTCCACGCACTTGGTGAAGATGCGGGGAGCCAGAGAAAACCGAACGGCAGCCTCTGGTACTCATACGCTAACCCTGCAAAGGAAGCGTAGGTAAGCCCTAGGATGGAAGATCGGGGATGCGCATACGCACCCTACAGGTCTATGGAGGAGAACCAGACCCCCACCTGACAGTGTTCAACAGGTAGGAGACGATCCAAAAAATGCTGAACCTTCCCATGGGACAGGTCCAGCCTGGGTCTTACACCCCTCCCTCCCGACTTCTCGGGCAGAGAACACCGGGAGGAGAACGCCACGACGATGGCTTGCTTCGTCCACAGAGATTGGATCTCGTCGACCAGAGCTGTCCCTGCTGGAGACCCCGACAACAGGGTCTGTACTAGGGATGGGAATCGAAAACCGGTTCCTAATTGGCCGATGCCTGGAACCGTGTGGCTCCTGTGACTTTCGATTCCCTTAACGCTGCCAGGTTTTTCCTACAGTTGCGCGCGTTAGCATGTAGCCATGGCAGACTCTATTTGATTCCTTAAGGGCTCGAAATTGCCTGGCTTTTGGTCATATGCTCCCGAAATGCTCCCGCTGTTTGGCTACTTCTATGTGCAGTGAAAACTACTTGAATGCTTTCATTGATTTAGTTTAGGGTGAGCTAAAATTAGCCGCGGAGCTATCGCTAGCTAACGTGAGCTAACGCTATTTAATCAAGCTCACAAAGAGAGATAAACAGCTGACAGCGGATAGTACAGGTACAAATACAATAAAACAGCGGGTGGGGACTGTTCTGTAAACATTGTACTCTTTAGTTCACATATAATAAGAGCCGGATTGTTTATTTACTAAGTCCGTCAGACAGGAAGTACCATGGTGCAACATACAAATGTGTCCGTGTAGCAACACAAGCCAATACCTACAGGACAGGGGCCCGGGGAGGGAGCTCTGTGTGTCTGTGTGTGTGTGTGTGTGTGTGTGTGTGTGTGTGTGTGAGACAGAAGTCAGAGGAATAACGACTGTTATTCAATAGATTAAATTAGTTTAAGAATAAAAAAATAAATACATTTTAAGAGAATCTCAAATACATTATTTTATTTAAGTGTAGGCTATAGTTAATGTTTTATTTTTTACAGTTTTTGTATTTTTCTGACATGGTAAATGGCTGCTTTTTTATATAGCGCTTTTATCCAAAGCGCTTTACAATTTGTTCCTTACATTTTACCCAATCACTCACACATTCACACAACGACGGCGCAGGCAACCATGCAAGGTGCCAACCTGCTCATCGGGAGCAGTTAGGGGTTAAGTGTCTTGCTCAAGGACACATCGACACGCTGCCCGGGAGGAGCGGGAATCGAACCGGGAACCTCCGGATTGCCAGACGACTGCTCTACCTCCCGAGCCACTGTCGCCCCTGACATGGGGGCTCAACAATAAATGACAATCAGAAATGTCAAGTTGCATGTTGTTATTCTAACCAGCTTAGTTCTGTTGCATTTCCAATTTATTTATTTAAATTATAAATTGATCAGGTATCGATAAGAGAATCGATAAAGAATCGAATCGATAAGCAGAATCGATAATGGAATCGTATCGATAAAATCCTATCAATTCCCATCCCTAGTCTGTACCAAACCTGAAAACGGGTGGGGTTGTGTAAACACAAGTCCCCGCCTCACCATTCTCTCCATCTACCTCGACATATGGTACTGCCGTAGTCATATGTGACGACACTCCCAACGCACCCGCCGTCACGTGGCGCAGGTCGGCCAGGAACTGTAGATAGTTGGCCCGGTCCCCCCCGCTGTGCGAAGACAACCCTGGAACCGTGCGAGGAGCGCGTTCCGTGTCGGAACACCTGACCCTGACACCACCCACGAGGCAATCGCACCCAAGGGGGAACCCCGACAGAAAAGGGCCTGTCTGATACGGGGGGCTTCCGATCAAAAAAGCCCCCCCACTGAACACCCCTCCAGAACATGCTGAAGGAGTTGTTCTGCAGCCGGACATGCAAGGTGTAAGGCCCCCATGGGTTCCTACACACCGTAGCCCTGCAGTGATATCACTACCACCCCAAACCATGTGAGCTGCGACCACTTGCCAATATTCCAGGAGTGGGAGCACCAACATGATACCTGGCCTGGCGAAGGCGAGGCCGGGGAAGCCCGCACTGTGTGCCTCAAAAGGTTTCGAGCCCCCCTGCTGACAACACTTAAGTTGACAGACGTAACACCAGGCTCAACCAACACAGTTCAAGGTGTGGGAGCCGCTTGACAGCACAACATTCTCACGGACAGACCCAGGCTCAGCCATCAACTGGGTGTCAGCCCCTGTCTCCATGAGAAGCGAAGAATGGGGCCGCATACGCTTCAATGAAGGTTCGCGGCCCGCAGCCAAAGGAGAACGCTCAGAGCCCCGCTTCTGGGGATACCAGAGAGAGGATTGAACGGGGAGCGGGCTGCTCGCGGCAAAATGACGACGGAGTGGTTTACCAACACCGAAATCACCCAAAATGGCCGATCCCTCGGCCGCCAAGACTGTCGGCCTCGCGATACCCTGTCGATTCTCCAACCAGGGCACCACTGGCGGGGGAAACATGGCCGCCTGTCGAGGGCCCCGTCATCGCCGCTGACGAGGCCGTGCTCTCTCTTCTTCTGGCTGCACGGTGTGAGGCGGTGTAGGGCCTAGGACAATACCGCCCGCGCTCCAGCAGAAGACCAAAATCCCCTGCGGAGAGGGGAACCCTGAGCGGTTATAGCTTGCGGCTGGGTCAAAGCTAATAACGTCAACAACCTTGCGCGATGTGTCGACGTCGGCCGGCCCTCAAGGCCCCTCCACCAGACACCATTTCTTTAATAGAAAAAACACCAATTCGAACACAGTTCTAATCGTTGCCAATTCCATACCGTGGCGGTACAAGCCTTAACAGCCCACCAGCCACTCGCCAGGCCGACCCATGGTGTCGGCCGGGCGGGGCATTGTTTCAATATATCAAAAACAAAGGACTGACGTTAACATGGAGCACCAGTGGTGATTGCAAACAGCACCCTCCACTGTGGTGTGGACCATGAAAAGGTTAAATGAATAAAAGAGCTAAACCACAAAAACTGTAGAATGAGCAAACCCATACACACAAAGTTTAAGGGGAGACGGACCAGACCCGTCTTCATTCAAAATATTCACAACAGAACACCAGCCCTAGTTTAGCCCATTTACCAAAAAAGGTAAACAAAGCCCCCCCCCCGCACTACTCCCCCAGTATACCGATTGACCGTCAGTATGAATGGTTTGAGAGGAGAGAAAGCTGTAGCAAGACAGACCTTCTCATAGCAGAGTGACAAAATGAAACAATAGCCCCCTACACAGGGCCGCCCCAGGAGATGGGGGGCCTCGCGTCTAAAAACGCACAGGGCCTCACATTTCTCCCAAGCGGCCCTGCCCTTATACTACTGCAGCCTAACGCCAGGCAATGTGGAACCCAAGACAACAATTGCCTGTGCACAGACACGCAACATGTTTACCATGTCGGCTGGACCCATAGCCCCACTACCCGACGCCAACCCAGATGGGAACACCGTTCAACAAACCCCGCCGGAACACAAGGTAATACCTGGCTAGAACCTAGCCACGACCTACCCCGTTGTCAACCCATTTACCCGAAAAAGGTAAATAGAACTCAAAACCCCACAACAGCTACCGACTGACCTTCATTGATGAACCGGGCAAGAGGCGGGAGAGTGACAACATCTCACGGCGGAGACATTAAAACAGCATAGCAATTAGCAGTAGTGATAGCATGCGGCAGTAGCGATAGCATGTTAGCATAGCTTTAGATGTTTTAGCAGCACGCCCAAGACAGCTTGGAAACCGTTCCCTGCAGAGAACGTTCACCAAACCATCTTGCCCCTGGCGCCAACACACAACAAGGTTGTGTTAACAACACAAACCAGCATTACTAACACTAATACCCATGCCTGAAGACACAGGGCCTACCTGAGTACAAGCTGGCCCGACAGCCAGCCTTGTACAGCTGAACCTCGATGTGCAGTCATCAAACGAGGAACATCACAGGCCCGTCGTGTCGCCGAAAACATGCGTCGAAGATGCCAGGGGCCAGCAACCTCCGGTAAGCTTCCAACATTATTAATCTTCCTTAATCTTTTCATTCCGCTAGCTCGTATGGTGCACGCATCCAACACGCTGGGACGAAAATAGAGGAAGGGTGTTTCATGACCAGGGTCATGGTTATATGGGCGGTGGCCACCATAAGGGGCGGGGCCCCATACAGGTGGGGTGCATGTGTTTTTGTTCGTGGGAGATACATTAGGTATCACAGGAGATATGAGTATCTCGTAAGGCTCAGAGCGGGACGCGATGCTATACGATATATAACCGTCTGTAGTGTGGTAGTGAAAGGTTAATCGTCTGTAGTGTGGTAGTGAAAGGTTTAACCTTCTGTAGTGTGGTAGTGAAAGGTTAACCTTGTGTGATAATGAAAGGTTAACTTTCTGTAGTGTGGTAGTGAAAGGTTAACCGTCTGTAGGGTGGTAGTGAAAGGTTAACCGTCTGTAGTGTGGTGGTGAAAGGTTAACCGTCTGTAGGGTGGTAGTGAAAGGTTAACCGTCTGTAGGGTGGTAGTGAAAGGTTAACCTTCTGTAGTGTGGTGGTGAAAGGTTAACCGTCTGTAGGGTGGTAGTGAAAGGTTAACCTTCTGTAGTGTGGTGGTGAAAGGTTAACCTTCTGTAGTGTGGTAGTGAAAGGTTAACCTTCTGTGTGTAAGGTCTGAATGGCTTAGATTATATTAGATCAGATTATAATGTATTGTCATTATGCAGATTAGATTAGATTAGAATGTATTGTCATTATACAGCACAAGTACAGTACAACGAAAAATAGGTTTGGCATCTAGAGTGCAAATGTAGCAGTAAAAAAAATTAAAATTAAAAAACAGCAATATACAATGTAGTACAGGTGATTAAACTGGGTACAAAATATACAAATTAGTACTACTGAGTGTAGTGCTAATCAGATGTATCAGATGTATTGATTAGATACAGACCATAATTCCAATCAAGCATCATTGTGATATATGGTGGCAATTTTCCATCAATGGCCTTAAAAGATTGTTGCTAATGTTTTTTTCATATAGGATTAAGCAGAAAAAGTTGCAAAATTCTCATTGTAACACTATGTAGTTATGCTGGTATGTTAGGTACGGACCGTGTTGTAGCAGAAATCAATCTATCAATCAGTCATTTCAGTCTTTCACAGATCAGTGGAACTGTAATGGTCTAGCAGCCGATACATGAAGAGGAGAGCGCCTGCTCTCTGCCATCCGAGATGTACAAGACTTAACCCTTTCACTGCCACACTACCCAATGGTTAACCCTTTCACTGCGACAATACAGAAGGAACCCTTTCACTGCCACGCGACAAAGGGTAAACCCTTTCACAACCACACTACAGAAGGTTAACTCTTTCATTGCCACACGACAAAGGGTTAACCCTTTCACAACCACACTACAGAAGGTTAACCCTTTCACTACCATCTGTAGTGTGGTAGTGAAAGGTTAACCGTCTGTAGTGTGGTAGTGAAAGGTTAACCTTCTGTAGTGTGGTAGTGAAAGGTTAACCTTCTGTAGTGTGGTCCCCAGCGATATGGACCCTATGCAATTTGCATACAGGCCAAACAGGTCCACTGACGATGCAGTCTCCCAAGTACTGCACAGCACCCTCTCTCACCTAGACTGCCAGAAGGGGAGCTATGTGAGACTGTTGTTCATTGACTATAGCTCAGCGTTCAACACCATAGTCCCCACCAGACTGGTGGACAAGCTGATCGAGCTGGGTCTGAGCTCCGCTCTGAGCGCCTGCATACTGGACTTTCTGAGTGAAAGGCCCCAGGAGGTCAGGGTGGGGGGTCAGACCTCCAACACCATCACCAGTATCGGGTCCCCCCAGGGCTGTGTCCTGAGCCCCCTGCTGTACTCACTATACACACATGATTGTGTGGCCAAGTTCAGCTCCAACTCCATAGTGAAGTTTGCGGACGACACAGTGGTGGTGGGGCTGATCTCTGACAACGACGAGAAGGCCTACCGGGAGGAGGTTGAGGTACTGGAACGCTAGTGCCAGGACAACAGCCTGCTCCTGAACATTGGTAAAACCAAGGAGCTGATCGTGGATTTTAGGAGAACACAGCAGGGAACACACACACCACTGAGGATAAACGGGGCTACCGTGGACAGGGTGAGCAGCTTCAAGTACCTGGGGGTCCACATCTCAGAGGACCTGACATGGACAACACACATAGACTCAGTCGTAAAGAAGGCAAAGCAGCGCCTCTACCACCTGAGAAGTGCAAATCCAGAGCCTGCAGAATAATGAAAGACCCCCACCACCCCAATAACAGCCTGTTCCAGCTGCTGAGGTCAGGCAGACGCCTGCGAACCCCAGCTACTAGGACAGAGAGGCTTCGGCTCAGCTTCTTCCCCCAGGCCATCAGAGCCTTGAACAATGAACACTGAGTGCCACAGAACACTGAACTTCTCACACGCAAGCGCACATGAGCACACACGCGACACGCACGCTGTGCACGCTCACACACTGGCAGCCACTTTAACATGAGCGGGCACACACCCATGCCGCACACGCCCACACTTATGGCCAAAAAGGAAACGTCACTTTAGAAATAGTATAGCAACAGTAACAGTGTATTGCACTACCAAAGGACCCAGCATGTCCTATATGCTCTGTAAATAACTATGTACAGATACCGAGATGTCCCACCATGTTACCTGTTTATTGCACAATGTTGTTTTTTTATTGGATTCTATTATATGTTGTACCACTGTATTGCACATCATTGCGGGCAAGACCACCCGCATTTCATTGTATACTTGTATGCAGGGAGCGAAATTAACTTTTTGACTCACCGGCCAGTGGCGGGTAGATGGGAAGAGTCTACCCGCCAAGCATATTTCTTACCTGCCAATTTTTTTGATTAAAAAAAAATATATATATATTTTATATAAAAATTTTTTTTTTAAATAAAATATATATTATATAATCATACTTGTAGTTGTATTATCTGCGAGACATCGCCACCACGCAATAAGTCAAAATGCTTGCTATCTGCAAACAGCTCCACTGTCTGTGTGTATACTTGAGTAGCCTCCAGCTCCAGCAAGGATTCTCCGGCCCTGCAGCTAGACCCTATATTCAGCTAGACCCTACATTCAGCATGCAAGGATTCTCCGGCGATGCAGCTGGACCCAATTTTAACGTTACGGTTATTTTGTCAAATCACATTCAACATGCCCTCAGCTAGAATACGCATTCAATCAATGTTATAAGACATTGATATCAGGAGCTATCTGTAGCTACTGCTAGCCCGGTAGATAACGTTAAGACAATTTAGTTTACTGGGACAGATCGATCTAAGTGAGCTAGCTAACGCGAGCTAGCTAACGAGAGAACGGAGGTATTATGCAGCTCATGGAGGTCCGATCTAGACTAGAGCAGACTGCTACCATTCTGAGAGCTTAACGTTAGCACTAGAGCTGCGGGCGAACCGAATGCTGCTAACTGCCGGAGCCATCGATATTATGACTCTAGCTGCGCTTGGGCCGGAAATGAGACCCGCACAAATTTTCAAAATAAGAGTATAGTTATGAACTACACGTCCACACGCCACACGGCGGGCAGGGCTCTCAGTGGCAAGCGCCAAAGGTAAAAACTGAGCGCCCCTGGCGGGCGGCAGGCTTTAATTTTCGCCCCCTGCTTGTATGCCGTGACAAATAAAACTCTTGTCTTGTCTGAGACAGTTAAGGAAGTTCAGAGTATCGGGGAAGATACTCCAGTCCTTCTACTCCGGAGCTGTAGAGTGCATCTTAACTGGAAACATCACTGCCTGGTATGGAAACAGCACGGCACAGGACAAGAAGGCCCTACAGAGAGTGGTACGCTCAGCCGAGCGTACTATGGGTATTGCACTACCACCCCTGCAGGTCTTATATAACAAGAGGTGCAAATCCAGAGCCTGCAGGATAATGAAAGACCCTCACCACCCCAACAACAGCCTGTTCAAGCTGCTGTGGTCAGGCAAACGCCTGTGAAGACCAGTAACTAGGACAGAGAGACTTCGGCTCAGCTTCTTCCCCCAGGCCATCAGAGTCTTGAACACTGAACTCTCCACACACAAGCACACATGAGCACACACACAACACACACTGTACACGCTCACACACTAGCAGTCACTTTAACATGAACACACAGACACATATGCTGCACACGCCTTACACTATGGTCACTTTACACAATGAAAGGTCACTTTAAAAACAAGAACAGGAGTGGTTCTTGTATAGTAAATAGATGGATAGCAAGCTAGCATAAGGACACATAGTATAACTGTAGATTGTATAGTATAGCATTGTATAGTAGTGTACATAAGACCCAGTGCCCCATCCGTAGCTAACAGTGTATTGCACTATCACAGGACCTAGCATGTCTTACCATGCTTTTGAAAAACTCATGTATACCTATGTCTTCACTCTTATGACTTGTATTATTGCACAAATGTCGCATTCTCATCCCTTGGATTCTTATTATTGTATTATTGTATTACTGTACTATGCACAATCGTTGCGGGCAAGACCCCCCGCATTTCACTGTATACTTGTATGCCATGACAAATAAAACTCTTGACTTGACTTGACTTGTAGTGAAAGGTTAACCTTCTGTAGTGTGGTAGTAAAAGGTTAACCTTCTGTAGTGTGGTAGTGAAAGGGTTAACCTTCTGTAGTGTGGTAGTGAAAGGGTTAACCTTCTGTAGTGTGGTAGTGAAAGGGTTAACCTTCTGTAGTGTGGTAGTGAAAGGTTTAACCTTCTGTAGTGTGGTAGTGAAAGGTTAACCTTCTGTAGTGTGGTAATGAAAGGTTAAGCTTCTGTAGTGTGGTAGTGAAAGCAGGGAGCGAAATTAACTTTTTGACTCACCGGCCAGTGGCGGGTAGATGGGAAGAGTCTACCCGCCAAGCATATTTCTTACCTGCCAAAATTTTTTTGATTAAAAAAAATATATATATATATTTTATATAAAAAAAATTTTTTAAATAAAATATATATTATATAATCATACTTGTAGTTGTATTATCTGCGAGACATCGCCACCACGCAATAAGTCAAAATGCTTGCTATCTGCAAACAGCTCCACTGTCTGTGTGTATACTTGAGTAGCCTCCAGCTCCAGCAAGGATTCTCCGGCCCTGCAGCTAGACCCTATATTCAGCTAGACCCTACATTCAGCATGCAAGGATTCTCCGGCGATGCAGCTGGACCCTATTTAGAACGTTACGGTTCTTTTGTCAAATCACATTCAACATGCCCTCAGCTAGAATACGCATTCAATCAATGTTATAAGACATTGATATCAGGAGCTATCTGTAGCTACTGCTAGCCCGGTAGATAACGTTAAGACAATTTAGTTTACTGGGACAGATGGATCATCTAACGTGAGCTAGCTAAGCTAGCTAACGAGGGAACGGAGGTATTATGCACTCGAGTAGACTATTGCTGGAGCATTTGTTGATATCAGCAGCTACCAGTAGCTAGCCAGCTAGATACCGTTAGACAATGCCTCGTCATGTATTAAACTAAAAGTGAATAGTTGACTGGGTCATTGTTTAAACAGTAACGTTAGTTCATGGAGGTCCGATATAGACTAGAGCAGACAGAAGTAAACAAGCCAAATGGGAGCTTCCGATTGGTCATTTGCTTTTTTTTCTCATGAAACCAGTCACGTCACTCTACTGTGATTGGACCGTTGACTTGAGTGCAATGTGGGACTTGTAGTTTTTTAACGATCTCGCGGCGGAGAAAAAAAAGACGAGCGGCTATAATCTGTACTCGCACACGAGTATCGTTATATGAACTACACGTCTACACGCCACACGGCGGGCAGCCCTCTAAGTGTCATGCGCCAAAGGTAAAAACAGACCGCCCCTGGCGGGCGGCAGGCTTTAGTTTCGGTCCCTGAGTGAAAGGTTAACCGTCTGTAGTGTAAGAGGGAAAGGTTAACCTTCTGTAGTGTGGTAGTGAAAGGGTTAACCTTCTGTAGTGTGGTAGTGAAAGGTTAACCTTCTGTAGTGTGGTAGTGAAAGGTTAACCGTCTGTAGTGTGGTAGTGAAAGGTTAACCTTCTGTAGTGTGGTAGTGAAAGGGTTAAGGAAACTCACTCGGATACATAGCTGTGTATCAGTATCAGGCCATGTGAGCGGATCGGAGCGTGAGCGGCGCGGGGCGCGGAGCGGGCTGTTTTGACGTGAGCGAGGAGTGGGTTTTAAAATGAGTCGGCGCGACGTCCGGAGCGAGAGTTCTCCTCCGCTCCAATCCACTCCAGGCCGCTCACAGTGGTTTAACACTGTTGATGTAATATATACATGCAGTACAATGCCAAAGCAACAGATGGCGATGTACAAACATGAAGGCCATTTTCAACCAATGAGAAGGGTTCAGGCTTCGTCACTGTAGAGACGCCCACCATAGATATCTATGACGCCCACACTCACTCCTGTTAAAAAAAAGTATCGACGCCATTGTTGTTGACGTTAGCTTACATGCTAACGTTAATGGCAGCGACCATAGCATTGTGGCTCGGCTAGCCTATCATCGCTTAATAGAACTAGTGAATGGATAAACAACGTTATTTAACATTGCAGAATGGCTACAATTACAATGCGGCTCAATACAAACAATTGTTAAGGGGCCCAGGGGGTGTAGACTGTTGTAGTTTGAGCTCATTTACACCATGCTCCAAAAAAGAAAAAGAAAAACTGCCGAGCGATCTGGCGCGGGGAGCGCTCGATTCAAGGTGAGTGGGGAGCGAGCGGAGAGCGACTTGGGAGCGGGGTCAACATGAGCGATTAGCGGAGCGGACCAAGCTTTAAAGAGCGAAGAGCGGATTTCTCGGCCGCGCCGATCCGCTCACGTGGCCTGATCAGTATGGCTTCCTCCTCCCAGTACGACAGTTTCTCAGTAGTTTATGTGCAGGGAACGGAGGTATTATGCACTCGAGTAGACTATTGCTGGAGCATTTGTTGATATCAGCAGCTACCAGTAGCTAGCCAGCTAGATACCGTTAGACAATGCCTCGTCATGTATTAAACTAAAAGTGAATAGTTGACTGGGTCATTGTTTAAACAGTAACGTTAGTTCATGGAGGTCCGATATAGACTAGAGCAGACAGAAGTAAACAAGCCAAATGGGAGCTTCCGATTGGTCATTTGCTTTTTTTTCTCATGAAACCAGTCACGTCACTCTACTGTGATTGGACCGTTGACTTGAGTGCAATGTGGGACTTGTAGTTTTTTAACGATCTCGCGGCGGAGAAAAAAAAGACGAGCGGCTATAATCTGTACTCGCACACGAGTATCGTTATATGAACTACACGTCTACACGCCACACGGCGGGCAGCCCTCTAAGTGTCATGCGCCAAAGGTAAAAACAGACCGCCCCTGGCGGGCGGCGGGCTTTAGTTTCGGTCCCTGAGTGAAAGGTTAACCGTCTGTAGTGTAAGAGGGAAAGGTTAACCTTCTGTAGTGTGGTAGTGAAAGGGTTAACCTTCTGTAGTGTGGTAGTGAAAGGTTAACCTTCTGTAGTGTGGTAGTGAAAGGTTAACCGTCTGTAGTGTGGTAGTGAAAGGTTAACCTTCTGTAGTGTGGTAGTGAAAGGGTTAAGGAAACTCACTCGGATACATAGCTGTATATCAGTATGGCTTCCTCCTCCCAGTACGACAGTTTCTCAGTAGTTTATGTGCAGTAAACTGTCTGAGTGAGTCAGGAACTCCTCTCACAGTACTGGCTGATTTGATTATCGTTTAGAATGGATGGCCCGTGGTCTGCTATTGCATGTTTACACAACAACACGCACGTGCACACGCACACGCACACACACATACACACATATACACACCCACACACACACACCTCAGCTCGGAACTAGGCAGAATCTGCATATGGCTCGCTGATAACAAACTATCATTACACATGGGCAAAACAGAGTCCATTCTCTTCGGTTAAAATAACAAACTCAGCAAGACCGACGGCTTCTCAGTTACAGTGGGTGACAATATTGTCACAAGGAAAGACGAAATTGCATACCTGGGTTCCATCCTAGAGGCTAATCTTTCCTGTGACAAAATGGCATCCAATGTAATAAAAAAAGTCAACCAACGAACTCGATTCTTGTACCGGATCTCCTCTCTGGTAAACAAGAATACCCTGAAGACTCTGGCAGGAGCACTCAATCAAGGGTACTACGACTATGCTTGCACCTCATGGTACCAAAGCACCTCAAAGGCGCTAAAAACAAAATTACAAACATCACAAAACAAACTGGTCAGACTACTGCTTGACCTTACTCCTAGAACCCACCTCACCCCTGCCCACTTTGACTACCTAGGATGGCTTAGAGTAGACGACAGAGTACAGCAACTTGCAATGGGCCTGGTCTACAAGATACACTACACGACCAAGGTACCCATGTACATGTCAAAATACTTCCCAAAGGTCAGTGAATACCACGATCACAACACCAGAGGGAGCTCCACAAATCATGTTAAACCCAGATTCGGCTCAAACAAGGGACTAAACACGTTTCGCAATTATGCCACATCAATGTGGAACGCCCTACCCAAAGCTGTAAAGGAATGTGAATCACTACCCACTTTCAAAACCACTCTCAAAGAACACCTATGGGAGACGGCAATTCGAAACTGGCCCCTGTAAATGTCCTAACCCAACCCCCTCCAATGTACAGTAAATTACCAAGTATGGTTTTGTCAATATTCCAATGTACAGTTTTGCTTGTACAGTTGTACAGTGTTCCCCACCCACCCCTCCTACCCAACCCCCCCACCTAACCACCTCCAATGTACAGCCCCCCCCCCCCCCCCCCCCCCCCCCCCAACCCCACCCCACCTACCCAACCTCCTCCAATGTATAGTTTTTACGTCAAATGTATACTCTCTTTTCTGGACTCTTTTTGTATCACAAACAGTACTGTATTTGCAAATCTGGTATGTCATAAATGTATAGATGTAGCAGTACTGTCTATCTGTATGTCATGTATGTCATATATGTCCTGATGAATTGAAAATGGGGGACCCTGATGTAAACAAGACGAAAGTCTTTCTCTGGTCTGCATCCCCTTAACAATTGTGTGTATTGAGCTGTACTGTATTGTACCCATTCTGCAATCGGTTAATAAAGTTTTCAATCAATCAATCACACACACACACACACACACGTACACACACACGTACACACACACACACACACACACACACACACACACACACACTCACACACACACACACACACACACACACACACACACACACACACACACACACACACACACACACACACGTCACACACACACACACGTCACACACACACACACGTCACACACATGCTACATCACCTGACAACTGCCGGGATACCCAGACAATGGGAGCTATTTGCCAAGCATTCTCTTTCACAGGGAGGATATGAAATGACACTTTTTGGATGCATGAGGCAAACAGAGACAAACATGTAGTACAATAGTGCTACTAGGCAACCAAAGAGGTGTACCACACAGTATCATTAAGAAGTGACAAGAATAGCAACAATAATTCCTCTTTTCTCTCATGGGACTCCTGTTACGTCCTCTAGAGTCTAGAGACGATGCCTGTCAGGTCTGGTCCATCCATTTCATAAACCACCGGCATATGAATGAATCCTGCTGCTACACAATCTGCCTCTATTCAAATAGAGGCGAACGCCACCTGCTCTGACGGGGCTGAGAGGCGGAAGAATCGTTATCCGTGCGTCTGTGTCCTTTTGTCAGACTGTTGTTCTTCTGTACACCATTGAACAAACCACTGAGTAACCAGACTGTTACACAAGACACAATGTGTGAAAGGAATACAGTGGCAACGGAATACAGTGTGGGAGGTTATCTGGTTATCTGGTTGTCTTCAGTTTGACACCTCGCATGAACTCTTTGCTGTTGACACACAAACTAAAACCAAAATACTGACTAATAAATAATATGCAAATCTGAGACTAGAGGGAGTTGGGCAATAGCGTGAACAAAGTTACCATTATTCAGGAAATCCTGGACTTATCAAATACTTTAGAAAGATTGCGAGCTTAGTGCCTTGCATTGAGTCTGGCACTTTGGCAGAAGCAAGAAAACAAAACAGGGAGAAAACAAAGAATTTGAATAGTGATTCTGGCTGATTATCAGCGACTGAAGCTTCACAGCCTTCTGGGCAGCCCTAAAATTAAGTGTCCCGGTTGGAACTACTTTATAATAATATTATTCACATGATCCCATGAATAAAAATAATCCTTCCTCCAACTCGAGCCCTGGCTGTCTCTAAGAAGAGGCATTCATCAGCGCTGACCTCTAGGTTATACTTAGGTAAGACAGCTTGCACATACTTCTTAGGCCAATTAAATATTCAGAGCCTAGAGAGCAAACATGTGACTCAAATTAAATATGAATATTATCAGTGAGCTTCTGCTTCAAAGGTTGGAGGGTTTTCTACTGAGCCAATGTTTGTCAAATGAACACGTGATATCAGCTCTGATGGATAGATGACTTAGAACAGGGGTTCTCAAACTTTTTTATACCATGACCCCATTTCATTTAGGATTTCTTTTGGTGACTGTGTGTATCGCATAATTTCAACGTGGAATTAAGGAATATCAAAATAAAAGCACACGTTGTTGAACTTGATCATGCATATTTATTAGAAAATGGAATTACAGCACTATGTTATCAATACACATTTATAAAACGAGGCATATTTAGCCTAAATATGTTGCCAGAACATAAAAAAAGAAACTACCCACGACCCCACTTTGGGTCGCGACCCGTAGTTTGAGAACCGCTGACTTAGAACATCCATGCTTTAAGCCTCATCCATAGATACAAAGACATCAATGTGCAGATGTGTAACGTGCAAAGACATCATTCAATACTCTGTATAATACTCATTCAATACTCTGTATAATACTCATTCAATACTCTCATGAATGAATGAATGAATGAATGAATGAATGAATGAATGAATGAATGAATGAATGAATGAATGAATGAATGAATGATGTTTATTTTTCGGTCTTGTTTACAGACAAATCAAACACACCCGTGTGGAAAAAAAGGAATAGGCTGAAGCACATGCTTTATTTTTATCCTTTACAAATTCTTAAAAACTAAATATATTTTAATATAAGAAAGAAAAACTTAAAATATGCTGCAAGATATAATTTTTTGAAAGAAAAAACAAATGTTTGATGTTTTACTCAAAACTGTACTCCTGAATTATTTTATCCTTTAAGGCTTTTTTAAATCTCCCCTGAGAAGTACACAACTTCAACCCGTCACTAAGGCTATTCCATCATTTAACTCCCAAAATTGAAACACATCTAGCTTTTACATTAGTTGTTACCTTTTTGCATGTTTTAAGAATACATAACCCTCTTAAATTATACTTTCCTTCTCTTGGTTGAAAGAGACATTGAATACAAATCCATCATCATCATAAGTCTTTTGATCAAATACTGTCTACATTTCTTTCAGTGACTCCTCACTAAGTCAACCTTCATGAAAGAAAATCACAGCGCTGAGATTATTTGGGGTAACGATAACATTTTTAAAACAATATTTGTTATAACATGTTTTGCTGCAGTTGCAGCTACAGTAACAACAGCCACGGCAAGTAAATAACTAGGAAATATGTTGTGCTGCATAATAGTGAATCATGAACTCAACTCAACAATTGTTCACACGACTACAATCTGCAAATCAGCTTTCAGCAGATTATCAGTTTGTTATTTGTCTACAGCAAAGAAAATGGACCCTACTGAGGCCAAAGTACAGAATCCTTCAGATTTCTTGACGTGGATTTCTCAAAACCGGGTCTATCTCCCAGTAGTCAGCTGAAAGGGTTCTGAAAGGGTTCTGAAAGGGTTCTGCTGTGCTGGTTTCCACAATGTTATACCATCATCTGTTCAACATCTGGTTTTGCAACATGGCAATATATTGACTTTTTCCACAATGTTAGGGAGATAAGCTCTTATGAGTATTTCATACTAGAATTTTACATTGCCACCTTTTTTGCTATAAAGTATAAAAAATGTATCTATTGTGAAAAATAGTTATCTACATTACATTACAGCATTCTCCAAATGCATACAATGACAGTGGGATCAATATAGGTGGTCTAGGGCATGATGATGATGAAACCCACCTCTAAACTGTCCCCGGTGTGTCTCTCTGCCAATTGGCCCATAAATTTAACATGCTCCTATAAATAGACCGCAATTGAGTCTGTGTGCGTCGTCTGTGGTCTCTGTCAGGGTGAAGGAGGGCCGGTCTGTGGTCTCTGTCAGGGTGAAGGAGGGCTGTGGTCTCTGTCAGGGTGAAGGAGGGTCTGTGGTCTCTGTCAGGGTGAAGGAGGGTCTGTGGTCTCTGTCAGGGTGAAGGAGGGCCGTGGTCTCTGTCAGGGTGAAGGAGGGCCGGTCTGTGGTCTCTGTCAGGGTGAAGGAGGGCCGGTCTGTGGTCTCTGTCAGGGTGAAGGAGGGCCGTGGTCTCTGTCAGGGTGAAGGAGGGCCGTGGTCTCTGTCAGGGTGAAGGAGGGCCGTGGTCTCTGTCAGGGTGAAGGAGGGCCGTGGTCTCTGTCAGGGTGAAGGAGGGCCGGTCTGTGGTCTCTGTCAGGGTGAAGGAGGGCCGGTCTGTGGTCTCTGTCAGGGTGAAGGAGGGCCGGTCTGTGGTCTCTGTCAGGGTGAAGGAGGGTCTGTCTGTGGTCTCTGTCAGGGTGAAGGAGGGCAGGTCTGTGGTCTCTGTCAGGGTGAAGGAGGGTCTGTCTGTGGTCTCTGTCAGGGTGAAGGAGGGTCTGTCTGTGGTCTCTGTCAGGGTGAAGGAGGGTCTGTCTGTGGTCTCTGTCAGGGTGAAGGAGGGCCGGTCTGTGGTCTCTGTCAGGGTGAAGGAGGGTCTGTCTGTGGTCTCTGTCAGGGTGAAGGAGGGTCTGTGGTCTCTGTCAGGGTGAAGGAGGGTCTGTCTGTGGTCTCTGTCAGGGTGAAGGAGGGTCTGTGGTCTCTGTCAGGGTGAAGGAGGACCGGTCTGTGGTCTCTGTCAGGGTGAAGGAGGGCCGGTCTGTGGTCTCTGTCAGGGTGAAGGAGGGTCTGTGGTCTCTGTCAGGGTGAAGGAGGACCGGTCTGTGGTCTCTGTCAGGGTGAAGGAGGGCCGGTCTGTGGTCTCTGTCAGGGTGAAGGAGGGCCGGTCTGTGGTCTCTGTCAGGGTGAAGGAGGCCGGTCTGTGGTCTCTGTCAGGGTGAAGGAGGGCCGGTCTGTGGTCTCTGTCAGGGTGAAGGAGGGCTGTGGTCTCTGTCAGGGTGAAGGAGGGTCTGTGGTCTCTGTCAGGGTGAAGGAGGGCCGGTCTGTGGTCTCTGTCAGGGTGAAGGAGGGCCGGTCTGTGGTCTCTGTCAGGGTGAAGGAGGGTCTGTGGTCTCTGTCAGGGTGAAGGAGGGCCGGTCTGTGGTCTCTGTCAGGGTGAAGGAGGGCCGGTCTGTGGTCTCTGTCAGGGTGAAGGAGGGCCGGTCTGTGGTCTCTGTCAGGGTGAAGGAGGGTCTGTGGTCTCTGTCAGGGTGAAGGAGGGCCGGTCTGTGGTCTCTGTCAGGGTGAAGGAGGGCCGGTCTGTGGTCTCTGTCAGGGTGAAGGAGGGCCGGTCTGTGGTCTCTGTCAGGGTGAAGGAGGGCCGGTCTGTGGTCTCTGTCAGGGTGAAGGAGGGCCGGTCTGTGGTCTCTGTCAGGGTGAAGGAGGGTCTGTGGTCTCTGTCAGGGTGAAGGAGGCCGGTCTGTGGTCTCTGTCAGGGTGAAGGAGGGCTGGTCTGTGGTCTCTGTCAGGGTGAAGGAGGGCCGGTCTGTGGTCTCTGTCAGGGTGAAGGAGGGCCGGTCTGTGGTCTCTGTCAGGGTGAAGGAGGGTCTGTCTGTGGTCTCTGTCAGGGTGAAGGAGGGCAGGTCTGTGGTCTCTGTCAGGGTGAAGGAGGGCCGGTCTGTGGTCTCTGTCAGGGTGAAGGAGGGCCGGTCTGTGGTCTCTGTCAGGGTGAAGGAGGGTCTGTGGTCTCTGTCAGGGTGAAGGAGGGCTGGTCTGTGGTCTCTGTCAGGGTGAAGGAGGGCCGGTCTGTGGTCTCTGTCAGGGTGAAGGAGGGCCGGTCTGTGGTCTCTGTCAAGGTGAAGGAGGGCCGGTCTGTGGTCTCTGTCAGGGTGAAGGAGGGCCGGTCTGTGGTCTCTGTCAGGGTGAAGGAGGGTCTGTCTGTGGTCTCTGTCAGGGTGAAGGAGGGCCGGTCTGTGGTCTCTGTCAGGGTGAAGGAGGGCCGGTCTGTGGTCTCTGTCAGGGTGAAGGAGGGCCGGTCTGTGGTCTCTGTCAGGGTGAAGGAGGGCCGGTCTGTGGTCTCTGTCAGGGTGAAGGAGGGCCAGTCTGTGGTCTCTGTCAGGGTGAAGGAGGGCCGGTCTGTGGTCTCTGTCAGGGTGAAGGAGGGCCGGTCTGTGGTCTCTGTCAGGGTGAAGGAGGGCCGGTCTGTGGTCTCTGTCAGGGTGAAGGAGGGTCTGTGGTCTCTGTCAGGGTGAAGGAGGGTCTGTGGTCTCTGTCAGGGTGAAGGAGGGCCGGTCTGTGGTCTCTGTCAGGGTGAAGGAGGGCCGGTCTGTGGTCTCTGTCAGGGTGAAGGAGGGCCGGTCTGTGGTCTCTGTCAGGGTGAAGGAGGGCCGGTCTGTGGTCTCTGTCAGGGTGAAGGAGGGCCGGTCTGTGGTCTCTGTCAGGGTGAAGGAGGGCCGGTCTGTGGTCTCTGTCAGGGTGAAGGAGGGCCGGTCTGCTGGAGCTGACAGTAACCACTCTTGTTCTTCTTAGGTCTGTCCCCGACTACGGGTTTTGTATCTGTCGACTTTGATTGGCCAAAATGTGCAGATAGTCGACTGGTAGTCGACTAACCCCATGAATGCAAAAAATATATATATATATATATTATAAATATATATATTTTTATCATTCCATTTGGGCTGTGGGGGTGCTTAATGTCTGAAGGAGTCGACTGAAGGCTTCTTGTCCTCTGCGAAAGCATGCAATTGGTCCACTGATGGATACATCTTGATATTTGTCTAGTCTAGTGTGTTCATTAGACGGGTGAAATCCTCTTTCAGTGCCTCTGTGCCTGTTTTCTTAGGCAGTTAGCCTCGCTGGTATGTGTGCCTTTAGCGTTAGCCACACTTCTAGGCCTTTTTGCTTTTGGAAAGAATGATCCCAAAAAGATTTAAATAAAAAAGAAAATATTATAATATTTCTTTTTCTTTTTTGCATTCGACTACGGCTCCTTTCGATCAATTAGTCGACTATTCGACTAGTCGAGCCGAGGTCAGCCCTAGTTCTTCTATTTCCATTCGGCAGCCCAGTTATTCACCGCTACGCCTCCAGTTGTGCCGTTACAACTTGGTGAGGAACGTTGGAGAAAGGGGATACAACTCATATTATGTTCCGTTGACACAAAATTAGCTTTTTGTCACAGTTAATAAATCAAAAACTTCACCAAAACAATACAAAGGGAAACTGACAAAACACCTGGACAGACACAGTAAAAAAACCAAGGAATACAGTGTGGGAGGTTATCTGGTTGTCTGGTCGTCTTCAGTTTGACACCTCGCATGAACTCTTTGCTGTTGACACACAAACTAAAACCAGAATACTGACTAATAAATAATATACACATCTGAGACTAGAGGGAGTTGGGCAATAGCGTGAACAACGTTTACATTTCAATGCCTGCGAGCGGTAGGGCGTCTTTGTCATTTAGGTCAGTTCTCGTTTTCCATTTGCCGATAGCGTTAGAGTTAACCCTTTCACTGCCACAGCAGCCACACAACAGCCGGTTAACACTTTCACTGCGACAATTCACAGAAGGTTAACCCTTTCACTGCCACACGACAGCCGGCGACCGTCGGTTGTGTGATAGTAAAGGGTTAACCTTCTGTCGTGTGGCAGTGAAAGGGTTAAAGGCATCAGTTGTGGAACCAGGAGGAGCTGCTGAGGAACCAGGAGGAACCAGGAGGAACTGTGAGGAACCAGGAGGAACCAGGAGGAACTGTGAGGAACCAGGAGGAACCAGGAGGAACTGTGAGGAACTGTGAGGAACCAGGAGGAACCAGGAGGAACTGCTGTGAGGAACCAGGAGGAACCAGGAGGAACTGTGAGGAACTGTGAGGAACCAGGAGGAACCAGGAGGAACCAGGAGGAACCAGGAGGAACTGTGAGGAACCAGGAGGAACTGTGAGGAACTGTGAGGAACCAGGAGGAACCAGGAGGAACTGTGAGGAACCAGGAGGAACCAGGAGGAACTGTGAGGAACTGTGAGGAACCAGGAGGAACCAGGAGGAACCAGGAGGAACCAGGAGGAACCAGGAGGAACTGCTGTGAGGAACCAGGAGGAACCAGGAGGGTGGGGGAGCTGTGAGGAACCAGGGGGGTGGGGGAGCTGTGAGGAACCAGGAGGGTGGGGGAGCTGTGAGGAACCAGGAGGGTGGGGGAGCTGTGAGGAACCAGGAGGGTGGGGGAGCTGTGAGGAACCAGGAGGGTGGGGGAGCTGTGAGGAACCAGGAGGGTGGGGGAGCTGTGAGGAACCAGGAGGGTGGGGGAGCTGTGAGGAACCAGGGGGGTGGGGGAGCTGTGAGGAACCAGGAGGGTGGGGGAGCTGTGAGGAACCAGGAGGGTGGGGGAGCTGTGAGGAACCAGGAGGGTGGGGGAGCTGTGAGGAACCAGGAGGAACTGTGAGGAGCTGTGAGGAGCCAGGAGGGTGGGGGAGCTGTGAGGAACCAGGGGGGTGGGGGAGCTGTGAGGAACCAGGAGGGTGGGGGAGCTGTGAGGAACCAGGAGGGTGGGGGAGCTGTGAGGAACCAGGAGGAACTGTGAGGAGCTGTGAGGAGCCAGGAGGGTGGGGGAGCTGTGAGGAACCAGGGGGGTGGGGGAGCTGTGAGGAACCAGGAGGGTGGGGGAGCTGTGAGGAACCAGGAGGGTGGGGGAGCTGTGAGGAACCAGGAGGGTGGGGGAGCTGTGCCAGTGGAAGTGTTTGGTGGCTCAATTCCTCCCATTGATCCTCTGGACCATTAAAGAAGGTAAATCTACACTTGGTTGGATCACATTGGGATGCGGACAGTCAGCCGGTCCCAGCCGTGTGGTGGGACCGGAGATTTATCCCCGAGTTCTTACGGGGCTAAGTGGTACAATCTGTAAATTACAATCACTTAATAGGCTATTTGCACCGCTTAAAGTTGCATTGTGTATATATAGGGTCGGGCCGATGGACAACGGCCGTGACAGCCAATCGACACCTGAGACGACCACATTTCTTTTAATTCACAGGTAAATTCCGCAGTTACATCACTAGTGTCTCAAATATTAGTTATGATCAGATGTCTGCTTATTAATGAGGTTGCTTTTAGGCTACAGAGAGGAAAAGTAAGGAAAGACCGAGTGAGAAGGTTGTGAACGGGCTCAAATGTGCAATAAATTTAAATAGTAATTAACATCCAACATCCAACATCCAACATACATACATACATACATACATACATACATACATACATACATACATACATACATACATACATACATACATACATACATACATATAAAAAGTATAAAAGAAAGTATAAAATAAATTATATTACCTTTTATAGGATTAGCCCATAACCCCCCCCCCCCCCCCCCAATGATGATATCATCGTGCCATCGTGATGTTTCACTGTGGTCATAGTCATCATGTTATGTCATTGTGTGGTAAATGTAGTATGTCTTCTGACTGTACCCTCGCATTGACGTGTCATTGAAAACAGCATCATCTTATCATCCGGTACCTGAACTTCATACTTAATCCTTAAATGAGACACAACTGGATCAGCTACAGCTAACACAATAATTTCTATAATCATGAACAAAATCACCTTTAAACACCAACTCCTGGAGGTGTTATCGGTGTGTTCTCATGATGTACAGCAAGCCTGTCGGGGCAGACATTACACCCCCCCCCCCCCCCCCCCCCCCCCCCCTCACATGCACCATCTTCATTAACTCCGTGCCACTGGGACACCCTGTACCCTCAGCACATACTGCTGAGGCAGAAATAACCGCAAAATTACATTAAATCAGGATTGTCATTCATTTACCTTCCTCTCCTCGTAGATAAGAGTCTCTACCGCTGCCTCGCCACTTATCGTTGACAGCATGAGGGAATTAATAATGATATGGGGGACATCTTAATATATGAGCATTAAAGGCTGTAGAACCCCCCCCCCCCCCACACACACACACGATTGCGTAATGCACAGTCACATATCATATCAATCAATAGCTTACATCATCTCTGCATCAAAGAGCTACTGTACTGCCCCAATAGAGTCCCCCCCCCCCCCCCACGAGTACAAGTGCTGCCTAGAAAACTGACCATACCTTGTGAAACAAATAGAAACACCAACAAGAAAGGCAATGATGTGGGATTATTCTACCCACTCGATCCCCAAAAGACCCTGCAACTGCACGTCCCTCTCTACAGTAACACAAACACACATGCAGTCTCAAAGCAACCAAGGTGTGTTGGTAACAGGCTGTGCAGAAAGACGCAGGAGACCTCCGCGCAACATATCCCCCGGGCTTAGGATAAATCTGCTAATAACAGTCTGCGTCTGAAACAAGAGGTTTTCAGAATGAAAAGATTAAAGGTGCAAGTGTACAGAGAGCTGCCGGTCTGCTCTGTCATTGTGCGTTCAAAGGGGCAACAGGCGTGGGTTTGGCTAAGACCGATATGAATGACCAATGGCGGTCTTACCTGTAAATGTATGGGTTAATCTAAACTGTGCCTGTCAACATGGCTTGTGACTGAACTGTAGTGTACTCACGTGATCAAATGACGACAGTGACGACCCTACAGCCGGCCGACGAATGTGATTAAAGCCGAAAAAAGGTGTCAAATTTGATCCTCTTAATAATTGACTGAATGTTCAGAAACTCCTGCTCATGGCGGCTGGGTAGCGCAGTGGACTAAGCGCCTGCCTACCACCGCAGAGACACTGGGATCGAATCTAGCTGTCAGCGGTACCTCCGGCTTGGTCGGTCGTCCATACTAACACAATTGGCAGTGTTAGCGGGTGGGAAGCCGGTGGGGTATGAGTGTCCTGGTCGTTGTAGGCACCTGTTCAGCAGGGAGGGGATCTGGGGGAGGTAGTGTGATCCTCCCACGCGTTACGTTCCCCCAATGAGAGTCCTCGCTGTCAGGTGAAAAGAAGCAGTTGGTTGACTCCACATGTATCGGAGGAAGACATGTGGTAGTCTTCACCCTCCCCAGACTGACAGTAGGGGGCAAGAGCGCAATGACCAGGAAGGGAATTGGCAATGGCATAACGACTAACATTGGGATGGGAGAAAAAGTACGGAAAAAAGGGGGGGGAAAGATAATTTTTTTTTTTAAATAAAGAAACTCCTGCTCACTCCAAAATGCTCCAAAGAAAGGCACCACCTGTCAGAAACCATTGATCTACTTTGTAGCTCATATAAATTAATATAAATTATGCTGTTGTCACCAAAGATGAAACACCTTTCACTCACTTAACCCTTTCACTGCCACACTACCAAAGGGTTAACCCTTTCACTGCGACAATACAGAAGGTTAACCCTTTCACTGCCACATGACAACGGGTTAACCCTTTCACAACCACACTACAGACGGTTAACCGTCTGTCTGTAGTGTGGTAGTGAAAGGTTAACCTTCTGTGGTGTGGTAGTGAAAGGGTTAAGACACGATAGCCCTGGGCAAATACTAATACCTCTCTCTCACTCCATATGGCATCAGGGAAATATTGTCATGAAATTAAGAGCACTGCCAGGAGCACTGTGTAAGTATGTCAAATCACACACACACACACACACACACACACACACACACACACACACACACACACACACACACACACACACACACACACACACACACACACACACACACACACACTCGCACACACACACACACACACACACACACACACACACACACACACACACACACACACACACACACACACACACACACACACACACACACACACACACACACAAATGTATCGTAAAGAAGAGTAAAGAAATCGTAGAAAATAAACGAGGTATTATAAAAGGTAAAGCAGGAGGAGTTGAACCCATTCAGACAGAGTAACGGCTACGGTGGGATGCATTGGGACACGGGGGGGGGGGGTGCACCATCATCCACTGAGCTACAGATCAAAACAACGCTTTGAATCGTCCTCCTTTGTTCCTCTGTCAACAGGTGGCCGGTGTCTGGCCTGCAGCCGGAGATGGTGCTCCTCTCCATTCCCCAGCATGGCCTGGTATCCTGTGTTGGGCTTTTTAATTTTTTAGAAAACCCTAGACATGGTGTGTCAGGAATTGCTCCAGGGCACGTTTTGTTGTAGCCCTAACTGTTATCGTGTTTCACAGTCTAGCCTGCTGTGTGTTAAGCCAATTATTTACCATAAAGGCTTACAGATTAAAAGGCAGATCTCAGACCCACACCACCACACTTGGCATTAATGACACCCGTGAGATCGCGTGCAAAAAAGTCTTAAGGCGGTATTAAAGAAAACCCACGGTTCCTGATGCGAGGCGCAGGTTGTTGTGGTGACAAACGACGGTGAGGTGAGGAAGGAAGGGGGAAATAAGACGGTGTCTGGGGGAATACAGGGAGGGGCGGTGCCCACGTTGCCATGGCAGTGGGGAGCGCGCTGAGCCCGAGGGGGCAGAGACACACAGCTACACTGCTTAGCATGCACTGGAATAAGGAAAGGAAGCGCGGCTAACGTATATAACGAAACCATGAGCAAAACCTCAATACAACCCCAAGTACAATGTTTATAATATAGAGGCGTTTGAAAGGAATTGGCTGAGGCCGCTGTTATTTTAGTGCTGATGAATGCTAATATTTACAGACACTACAGGAATATTTGTATATTTGTCTGTTCAATCCGTCTGACCTTCTGTTTTGGTTCATATTTCTATTTCTAGAAAGTTTACGACAAAGAAATGCCCAAATTAAAAGTGTTTTAAGTGGACACACACAAAACAAACAAACAAACAAACCAGGACAAAAAATAGATTTTTGGTCAACAAAAACATTGTCGTTCAGTCTATACGCAACAACGATTCAACCCTCCCTCGCTAAATCACGCCCCCCCCCCCCCCCCCCCCCCCCAAATCTTCTCCTTCCTTTGGATGGCGTCAGAGAATTGGGTCCCCCCCCCCCCCCCCCTGTGACCCTCTGCCTCCACAGTAACAGGGGTGCTGCTGCTGCTATACCCTCCCCCTTGACCCGACCCCTTGGAGAAACTTTATTTCACCCGGGGCATTGTTCCCGGCACTTGAATGGATTGCCCCCTAATTCATCCCCAGCGTGTGAAACGGCACACAAAAGGACCAAGGAAGCCCACGGGGTCTGAGGCGCTGAACAAAACCAACACAGGCCGAGTCACAAAGCCGTACATGTGTGCACATGGGTTGAAGGGTCACCCTGGCCCTGCCACTGTTCCAGAAGACTCCACACACATCTCACAGAACCACCCTGGAGCTGCTCGTCCACCGGGTATAGAACTTATAGTTGAGGAGTAGTTATTTTGTGGAGGACGGTGTGCGTCTGCAAATTATACGTTTGTTTATTACAGTTGTAATAAAACTATTAATTTGTTGCAAACACCACTGGACAAAACCAACCTGTTCAATACAATAGGCCACTTGTTAAAAAAATAAACCCCATGCAGTTAGGTATGTTTTTTTTTCTTTTTTCTTTTTTCTCTCTCAATCAATTGATAATGAAACCTGTGATGTTTTGAAATGGACAGGACAATTAAGATTCACTACAATCTTCTATGTATATATGAAGAAGATTATGATGATGATGATGATGATGATGATGATGATGATAATAATAATAACAATAGACCTGCATCTATATAACAACAGCACTCTGAATCTTTATACAACTATAGTACAGCGTGTATAACAGTGATGTTGGTGTCTGCATTGCAGGACACAGCCTGTTGTTGGGACAACACCTTTGAGAAACAATAGCCTGGCTATAGAGTATATCCTATCCATAATAACAATAGAGGAATATGGACTGCAGGGTTAAATGGACATATCAGTTGAATTGGCGTAGAGAGAGAGATTCACATCAACTCCACACACCAACACGGGATGACTTTACACTATAGTAGTAGTAGGTCATCATTGTAACATCCACCACCGACAGCTGCAGTGAACAAGTGCCTCTCTAACGTTAATTGCGGAGATACTGATGGGTGGCTGCTTACCGGAGAGAAGAGGAGGAGGTTGTTGTCGGGAGGACTCGTAATCCGCTCGGGTAACGTTATAGTTAGTGGGAATACTTTTCAGAGGAGAAAAGGGGAAATTTATGTTAGGTTATTAGGCTGTTAGTGCACCGTTAGAAGAGTCCGTTGGGTACTTCTTCTGTCCAGCCCCGCAGACACACTGAAGGGCGACGGAGCAGCGGCAGCAGCAGCAGCATCCAGCCGGACTCTCTCTCTCACGTGATTGGCCCAGCAGGTGGACAAGGAACGTCCGCCCACCCCTTGCGTGCGCGCGCCATGCATGTGACAACTGGTGCAATGGCTCTTGTTGATAATCAGTGGACGATGCTATTATAATATATTGATAAATTACTTTGTTATACACCCCATTAACTGCATATAGCAGAAACTGCTATATTAAAACACTATTTAACACACTTTATATTGATTGGTAAAGAGATTTGCACTACAACTCATACCTCATTGCACCTTACCCTAAATTGTACCTCATCCCATTTCTGCATTGTACTTTATATTGTATTGTAACTCAGTTACTTTTTCTCTACTCTGCATTATATATATGTATATTGAACACTTTTGTTTACACTCGTTTACGTACTTGACTTTCTATTTTATACTTATCTATTTTTATCTAGCACACTCTCAGGAGTCAGGAGCTAAACAGAAAGAAGCATTTCATATAAAAGTGTTCTGTATTTTTGTATGACAACTAATAAAGAAACTTGAAACTGATAATACTTGTATGGAGCTCAATCAAGCCCCGTCTTGTATACTACTTGTATACTTGGACCCCCGTTAACCCTTTCACTGCCACACTACCAAAACGCTTAACCCTTTCACTGCGTCAATTCACAGAAAGTTAACCCTTTCACTGCCACACAACAGCCGGTCGTCGGTTGTGTGATAGTAAAGGGTTAACCTTCTGTCGTGTGGCATCTCAGAAGTTTAACTTTCAACACGTCTTCTTGTTTTAAATAGATTGAGGACTGGGGACCTATTTTCAGGCAGATACTATTAGAGGTAAGTTGATGGCTACAGTCAAAACTATTTGGATTTGAGACTCTAATGCTTTTTCATAGTCAGCCTCATTTCTAAGTGAGCTATTCACCCCTATCTCATGTGACATTTTTAATGTTACTTCACTGCACTGGATATATGGATTCATCACCGGTGTGTAGCCCTAAAACAGAACAAATGGTGTGTAGCCTACTGTAAAAAAAAAAAAGTGCAGGCTATGGCAGGGATTCACACACCTTTTAATGTCAAGGACCTCTAAATGAACACCCATTTTGCCACAGAAGCACATTTGATACGCTTTGTCTCCATCTCGACTGCCTTTGAAACTGAAGTCTGCAGAAGTCCACTTACCTCTGTCGCTACTGCCACTGTGCGACTTATTCTTGTCTATCGGAGTTTAAAACTATTACGGTTCTTGGTTGATAGGGTTTTTAACGCTCTAAAAACAGACCAAACGTATCACGAAAGAACCATTCATGGTTCTCCCACGCTCTCCAGTTACTACGGTTATACCATAGAATGACTGAAACACTTGTTTCTATGCTTTCCTCAAACTATTATAAATGATTTATTGAAGGATGCCCATTAGCTGAAAGCACCGCAGCAACAGTCAGCTATAGTCTTCCCGGATTCCACACAAGACATGATGATGCATTAGGCTTACACCATTCAGAGGTTCAAGTGACTGCCCAAATGTTACCCTGGGGCTAAACAAACCACTGTTCACCCACAAATGAACCCTGAAGAACAAACTTCTTTAATTTATTTTGAATCACTTTAACCGTTGATTTACAATAACCATAACACAACCCCCACCACCCCCTCTCACTATCATAACATATATTTCTATGGTTTTTATCATCATCCTCTTTGTGGATTATCAAGATTCTGAAATGTTTACCTTTGGGGCGTGGTGGGTATAAAATACAAAATGATATCCACCCGCACCTGGATTTGAAACGTTAGTGCTTTGATTCACCCCATTCATCCGAGGGATTACAAAAATCCTCAACACTCAATTGTAAGGGAAAGGGTAACCCCACCGCTAACAAAACAGGTGCTGGAGGACTGTTTTACTCTCAGGTTAACAACTGAGCTCTTGATACAAGGACTGACCACTGACAGTATGAGTCAGCTACACTTACTGCATGTTATAGTGCTCTGTTGACATGTGACACACTGGAGTAAAACACAGACGATTAAGAAAAGTATTAAAACTCTTCAAAAACACAACTTTCAGATGATCAAAAAACTAATCTAATTGGGCCTCTAAAGGGGCAGTTCACTGAAAAACAATGCAGATTTATTTTGTCACACGGGACCACAAATTAGGGTAGGACAAATTATTATTAAAAATGTTATAATTTCCCAAAACACTAGAGCCTCTTCTCATGCACATGTTGCCATCTTATACCAGAGAGGACACGGCCACAGGAACATTTCCAATGAAAAGCAATACTTTTATTTCCCCCAAAGATGTTACACAACATTCAGAACTTTTCTTTTTTTACTCAACATCTGCTAATGTTAAATTATTACAAAGGTATCGCTCCACTAGTAAAGTCTCAAAGAAAAACAATGCCGAATGGCAGCATTCATTATATACTGCATATATTCAAGGTAAAATAAAGGAAATTACAAATATATATATATTCATCTATGCATCATTTCAGGAACACCAGATTGATGTACAATTCACACACTCTCACACCATTATAGTGGGCCATAGAGAAGATTGGTACAAATCAACAATATGACAGGGACCTTTTAGCTGGTTAGCTAAACCAGTACGAGTTCCCTTTGAAAAGTTAAAATTCAACCCAAAGAGGTTAGCAGCTGGTCTTTCCTATTTAGTAACTAAACGTTTTTTTAAATCAACCCCATTTTGGTTTAAATTTTATATTATATACATTTAAAGAGTTTCATAATTTGTCTCGAATGCATAAGTGTGCATATGTGCAATATGCATAAATATCTTTGAGAGGTAAGAAAATATGAAATGCCTTCAAATTATTTCAACTTCTGAAGGTAGAGGCGTGATTTCTATGGGTATGGTTTGTGTTGGTTGCAGAGTTACACGGTTAAAAAAGGTGTGTACTGTAACTGTACTTGGTCTGTGTAAAGTGTGTATGTGGTCCATTCTACCCCTTTCACTGCCACACCAAAGGGTTAACCCTTTCACTGCGACAATACAGAAGGTTAACCCTTTCACTACCACACAACAGACGGTTACCAGTCTGTAGTGTGGTAGTGAAAGGTTAACCTTCTGTAGTGTGGTAGTGAAAGGGTTAACAGGTAGGCATTGAAGCTGGTAATGAGAATGTCTGTTTCGGAGTACAAGACCAGACAGGAGAGGGGTGAAGAGACATAAAAAAACAAGGCACATCATCAAGTAACGTGTAAGGCTGGTACTTCAATTTCTCTGTAATCAATTTCTCTGGAATTACAAAGTGTCGAAATTCATGAATGGTCATAGCCCATGATATGACCCCTATAGACAAAAAGGGTAAAGGGTGATCTGTACTGTAAGGAACATCAGTTCAGGATAACCACATCATAAAAACATGACAGATACTTGTGATTGAACACCAACATGACTGGTAAGTGTCGGCTTATATACTGCACCTCAAAACTGGTAGTGCTGCCGAATATGAGCAACTTCATGAGCACACTGTTAACCCTTTCACCGCCACACTACCAAAGGGTTAACCGTTTCACGACAAAGGGTTAACCCTTTCACTACCACACTACAGACGGTTAACCCTTTCACTACCACACTACAGACGGTTCACTTTCTGTAGTGTGGTAGTGAAAGGGTTAAGGCATATACAGTTGGAATCCACCGCTTTTCCTTATGTTTGAGAAAACGGGTGTCAAGTCAGTTTGCGAGGCATTACACAATATAAGCGGTTTTCTGGAGCTGGCTGGCCAGACTTAAAGCAACGTAGCCCCATTTCAGATATTTTTTGAAAAGCAACAACAATGATGCCATGTCAAGAAGATGGCAGCCACCTTATCCCACTGATGCAGCAGCAGAGCCAACAAGCAGGGATACGACATTCATACGCTGGAATAAAAAAGGCCTTTTTACACTTTTCTAAATGTATTCAGCATCTCCTGATCCGCCAGATTTGTCAAATTGTACAAAAGTGCATTTCCCATGATTTGAAGAAGAAGCTGTAAAAGATAACAGTGAGTCTCTTCATGATTAAGCAAAAACATCAGACAATCTCAAGCAGAGAACAGCGGTACAGTAAGAATGAACTTGGGAGTTTATCAACTGATATCCATATATTTTCTTTTTTGCTTTTCGTTAAAGTTTTACTATCCTTAAGAGATTGAAAGGCGTGGAGGAGAGGAGTGGAGAGAGGTGCGTTCCCGTAGATTCAGTGGACTTTTGGAATCTTCAGTTTCCTGTGAAACACTTCCAGCCTGAGCCACTGAAGCCGCATGAGGACGAGTGATTAGTGCTCTTCCAGCCACGATGGAGTGCCGGCACCAGGCACTTTCAACTTGATGTGGAACTGCTTCAGCGTCTGTTCAAGCTGCTGTTGGTTCCCTGCATAGTACGCGGCGATGGCGTTGTGGAAGAGGACGAGCTGGTTGTGCAACACCTTCACCTGATGGTCGAGAGAAAAAGAGACGAGAGAATGAAACCCAGCAGGACGGCTTCGAGCTGCTGACATTTAGGGAATTTGTTGGGATAACAAGGCTAGAAGTGAGAATCAAACCTGTGATGCCAGCATCAGGTATTGAGTGCAGGGTTCCCACAGACATTGCAAAATGAAATTCAAGGACTTTCAAGTACTTTCCTAAGCACTATTTTTCATTTTAAAAGGTAATTTAAAAAAGGATAGTTAACTTTTAAATGGTTTTTTTTATAGAAAAAAAAATGTGATCCAATACTTATGGCTTAAAACCAATTTCTTTTCACCTATATCTCAGCGTGTCCCATATGTGTGTGTGTGGCTGTGAGTGTGTGTGTGCTGATCAGGAAATAAGATAATTTCTCTAGCGTGCATAAGTACACTATCGATAATCTAGCGTTTATTTGAAAACGATTCATAAATAGGCCGAAAAATTACAACGTGTTTTGTGTATACTAGTAAAGCGCGATTCCGGCAGAATATTTTTTTGTTTTGTTTTTGGACGTTTAAAAAAACGAGCGTTTTTCAAAATGGTATAAAACGGAAATGAACCGATTAAAAAACAATCCGTTTCGACAATGTTGACTGCAAACAAGTCATTGATAAGCGACGGGCGTATTAGACACAGCCATAATTTAAGATATAGTTTATGTGTTCGGAAATGTGCTCGCCCTCCCAGTGTTCGACAACAGAGTATGGTCGCAGATCTGCTGCTATAAAAACACCTATGGTCGTTTGTTATTGCTTTGGCCCGGTCTGAATTAATAGCGAGATGCTGCTTGAATGCCACAGGGAGCTGGGTTTGCTTCTTCCGTGTACCAGTGATATTCATATTCGGGTAATGCCGTTTCAAATGCGTGATAAAGTGGGTTGGTAGGTAAGTAGAACTAGCCTCTAGTCTACCTTGTTTTCCTAGGTTGGTTAACACTTTGGCTGCCATGGGTTAAATTCATTATCAACCGTAGGTTGCCGGCTCTATTTGTCTATAGAGAAAGTCCCCTTCTTTGCAGGGCTATAACTTTTTAAATTCTATTGCTACATTGCCATTATTAGGGCCCATTCAAAGTCCTATATGTATTGTTCATTGTGTAGCAACGTTAAACTTTTTCATTCACATATTCATAGTAAAGTATGGTCTAATGTATAAGTATGTTTTCATCTCTTTCTGCAGCTTTCTCCAGAACGTGATCTATAGCCCCAAATACATTATATTGATGACGCAATACAGTTTTATGGCAATCAGCGCGATATAAAAAATTCCAACTAGACGTACTTCTAGAAGTTACTACACGTCATCTGATGTTGACCGGATGGGCGAGGGGGCGTTTATAATTCCGTGGGCAGCGTTATACCAATCATCTAATGTGGGTCAAATGTTGATAATAGCAGTTAGTATCGAAGACGGTAACTTTACACGCTAAAACTCACCCCAGTCTCCGCGCGCCGTTGGGCGATCATCGTAGAGTAGAAATTTTATCATTATGGGATGTAGATTTACCCGGTCCATTTCCAGCTTGTATAATGGTATATACGTCCAAATCATGTTGTTTATCGAGTTATTGGCAATCGATCGCTATGTAGTGTGTCGAGATCGAGTCCCGGAACCTATAGCTAGTGCCCGGAAGTAATACGGTCGACCAGCACAATCTCCGTAGCACTTCCTGTTAAGCGATTGCGCCGATCGGCCACCAGATGGCGCTCCTGAACCGCCAGAGAGTTCAGTGGGTCCTCCTGGTGGATCTCAGGCCAGCGGAGGGGAAATATGAATCCGATCCCAGATTTATGAAATATTGATATTAAAGACGCTGTAAGGCGTCTTCGGCAACTTGAGCATGGCCGGGAATGACGTGTTTAGGCGTTTTCCGGCAGCCAAAGTGTTAAGTAGCACTAGGTTTTAATCTACCTTGTTTTCCTGGGTTGGTTAAGTAGCACTAGCCTCTAGTCTACCTTGTTTTCTTGGGTTGGTTAAGTAGCACTAGGTTTTAATCGACCTTGTTTTCCTGGGTTGGTTAAGTAGCACTAGCCTCTAGTCTACCTTGTTTTCTTGGGTTGGTTAAGTAGAACTAGCTTTTTATCTACCTTGTTTTCCTAGGTTGGTTAAGTAGCACTAGGTTTTAATCGACCTCGTTTTCCTGGGTTGGTTAAGTAGAACTAGCCTCTAATCTACCTTGTTTTCTTGGGTTGGTTAAGTAGCACTAGCTTTTAATCTACCTTGTTTTTTTGGTTAAGTAGCACTAGCTTTTAATCTACCTTGTTTTTTTGGTTAAGTAGCACTAGCTTTTAATCTACCTTGTTTTTTTGGTTAAGTAGCACTAGCCTCTTACCTTGTTTTCCTCCAGGAACTTCAGCTTGATGGAGACGTCATTGCGCATTCTCTCATACTTGTCGCGGTGGATCTGGAACTGCAGCTGGGACTGTTCTATCTTGGGCATGGTGGTGGCGTCACGTGGCCCCAGGTTCAGCTCCTCCAGGTCTGTACGGTATGCATCATACTCAATCCTACGGGGGTTAGGGATGTGCATGACTGACCAAAAGAATTTTCGAATAGTCTACTGTTCTTACATTTTTTGTTATTTTCTGTTTCAGTTTAAATTCAGTTCAAATGTTCAGTTTCAGTTCAATTCAGTTATTCTTTTTAATAGAATGGATCATTAAAATCAAAGGGTATTGCACATAAATAGGCACTTCAGATAATCCTTCAGAACGTTGATCGGCTCAGCTGACCGACAATAGATCATAACGACACCATTCACCATCGTAGCCTATAATAACAGCATTGCATTGGCCTATCAACCGGTTTTAATAAACAAACAGTAGCATGTGCATCTTTTAGATCAATTAGGCTATGAAAATTAGACTGCCTCTAAATATAAAAATGTATTAAATAAGAATAGCTTGCTTCCCTTAAATAAAAGAAAAGAAAATATTATTATATATATTTTTCGACTCAGACATGAAAATCTAATGTGGAGACTGGCACGAATATTGTAAAATTCAAACTCATCCCTAACGGGGGTAGGTGCACAGTTTTACAAACTTTTTTTTATTTAATGATCTTTTCCCCCCTCCTTTTTCCGTTTTTCTCCCATCCCAATGTTAGTCGTTATGCCAATTCCCAATCCCCTTCCTGGTCGTTGCACACTCTACTCCCTACCGTCGGTCCGGGAGGGCGGAGACTATCACATGCTTCCTCCGACACATGTGTACCCAGCCCACCACTTCTTTTCAACTGGCAGCGCGGACTCTCACTGGGGGAGTGTAACGTGTGGAAGGTCACACTACCTCTCCTAGATCCTTCCCTTGCTGTGCAGGCGCCCCGACCGAACTGTAGGAGTCGCTGTTTACAACGACCAGGACACATACCCCACCGGCTTCCCACCCGCTGACACTGCCAATTGTGTCAGTATGGACGGCCGACCAAGCCGGAGGTACCGCAGCTGGATTCGATCCCACTGTCTCTGCGGTGATAGACAGACGCTTAAGTCCGCTGCGCTACCCGGCCGCCCTTCAGGTTTACTAAATTAAATAGGATAAAAAATGGGCATCATGCATATGCATAGTATCTACTTTGGTGAGAAAGTGGAACTCTTGGGTCAGGGTTCTCTTTCAGGTGTGTACGTATTACCTGGCGGTCTCGTACTGTTTGATGTTAATCATGGTGTCTTCGATGGTTTTGTCCACCAGGGTGTTCACACTGCAAATGAAGAAGTTGATGGCGGCTAGCAGTGTCTCTCCATTCTTGGACAAGAGCTTTTGGGTGTCAGCATTGTAGCCAAACTCCTCCTGAAAGATAGAATTAAACTAATTTCATATAAGTCATTAAATTGTCGGACACCATTATCCATCGTCACTGAGGAGAGTGAGCGTTCCAGTATCAGAATCTTCTAGTATGTGAGGCAAACACCCTGACATCTTTTAAATCAGCCCTCAAAAGCCACAGTCATGTATTATTTTTGTTCCGTTTTTGTTTTGCCATAGTTTTGTTTCTTCTACCCATGTAAAGTGTCTTTGAGCATCTGGAAAAGCGCTATATAAAATAGATGTATTATTATTAGTATAATTGCACTTTCTCAAGCCCTGCCCCCTTTTCCTGACACTCCAATCACAACAGTTTTTTCCTCAGTCAAACAAAGATGTGTGTATGACAAGCATTGCTTTCCTCTGTCAAGCTAAGAGTGTAAAACTCAGGAGTTATCATTCTCGTAGAAAGGTCCCTAGCTGAGGTAAAATAAAGATTGTTTAAAAAAGTTGTTGTGGGAAAGTTTGAAAATGACGTGCATTAAATGCATTCTGCTCTCAATCAGGAGTACAGGTAAGGTAATTCCAGGTTCCCACTTCAGAACACCATACCATATTATTCAGTTTGGTCTTTAAGTCCACATACAGGAGATACACACTCCTACTAATTCGGTAAAGAATACAGTAAGTACAAGGACATGGCGAAACAACTTTTTGCTGGGGCCAAACAGGAAAAGATCCTAATCTTATCTCACCGTATCTCAAGAGCTTACTGGTTTAAAAACATGCCGACTCACGTGGAGTTCTGGTGACTTGAGGCTGAGGTCTGCGAAGGCGTCTCCCAGCTGCCTCTGCGTCTGCATCATCTGGGACAGCTGATTGGCCAGTGTCTGGGCCAGCTTGACCACGTGCTCGTACTTCCTCTTGTTGTCGCGCAACACGTCGATCTGAGCCTCCAGCTCCAGGTCCACCGTCCTCGAGCCCCGGCCCAGCTTCTCAGACAGGATCTGCCTGGTGCACTGTGGGGGAGAGTTAGTTAACCCTTTCACTACCACACTACAGACTGTTAACTACAGATAACTACTACTACAGATGGTAGTGAAAGGGTTAACCCTTTGTGGTGTGGCAGTGAAAGGGTTAACCTTCTGTATTGTCGCAGTGAAAGGGTTAAACAGGGTTCCTGCTGGTTTCAACAAGTTAAATTTAAGACTTTTTAAGACCCTTTCAAGACCACATTGAACATCATCCAATACCTATGTCATTGGCCATACTGGCAAAAAGGTATGAAGGAAAATTACTATGAAAGAATAAATTACTATGAATTATTGAGGGGGGGGGGGTCTGGTTTTGATATGGCTATTGATATTAGACCACAAAACCATATTCAGGCCTAAAATTCATATTATTAAATGAAATACTTTTTCTCCCATTTTTCCATATTTTCTCCCATCCCAATTTCGTATCATCCAATTCAACCCTCCCCTGTCACGAACGCTGTTTCTTGCCTCCCACAAGCCGGCTGCAATGTGGACTAAGTCATACATAGCACAAGTCCCCTCCGGTACTTGAGGTAACAGCAGTCGCATCTTTTCACCTGCGCAGCTCGATCTCTCAGTGTCGAGGAGTAACGCGTGGGAGGCTCACGCTGCCCCCGACACTTCCTGATTCTACTGCGCAGGCGCACCAACCGACTTGTAGGAGTCGCTTGTTCACAACGTTCGATCCCCACCCTTCAGTTTTCCCTCCCCGCAATACGGCCAATGTGTATTACTGCGGACGACCAGCCAAACTGAAAAACAATGTGGAGAGCTGGATTCGAACACGCGAATCCTAGCGTCTCCACACTGGTGGCGAGTGCCTTGCCCACTACACCACCTAGCCGCCCCTAAATGAAATACTTTTAAAGGAATTCCAGGCCTTGGCTTTTTTGTCAAAAATCAAGCACTTTAAAGGAAAACTCCAACATTTTGGGAAATTTGCTTATTTAACATTAGACAAGAAGATACATACCTTTTTAGTCTCTCTGCATGCATTGGGCTTAGGGAACGCCTGGACCGTTAGCCTAGCTTAGCTTCATGACTCGAAGTGGGGAAGACATCTAGCCTAGTTCACTACAGTCATATACAATCAAAATACAACTCCCAAACGTTCCTGTAAACATGTTGTGATGACCTGTGTATTTACCACGTCTCTCAGTGACACAAGTCACACGAGTCTCCCAGTCACACAAGTCTCCCAGACACACAAGTCTCCAAGTCACATGAGTCTCCCAGACACACAAGTCTCCCAGTCACACGAGTCTCCCAGTCACACAAGTCTCCAAATCACACAAAAAGACTGGGAGACTTGTGTGACTTGGAGACTTGTGACTGGGAGACTCGTGTGACTTGGAGACATGTGTGACTGGGAGACTTGTGTGACTGGGAGACGTGGTAAATACACAGGTCACAACACGTTTACAGGAACGTTTGGGAGTTGTATTTTGGAGTATATTTCCTGACTGTAGTGAACTAGGCTAGATGTCTGCCCCACTTCCAGTGATGAAGCTAAGCTAGGCTAACGGTCCAGGCGTTCCCTAAGCCCAATGCATGCAGAGAGACGAAAAAGGTATGCAGCTTCTTGTCTAACTCCAGGGAAGATGTTAAATAAGCTCATTTCCCAAAATGTTGGAGTTTTCCTAAGCACTTGCGAATCCTGTATTATACCTGCTTAATTGATTTATCTCAAGATCTGACTGCATTTATACTTGAAGAATGGAGACAGAATGGAGACAGAGATTTACTTTATATGTGTTGATGCTCCACTTCCTCACAAGCTCCAGCTTCTCCATGGCCGGGTTCTTCAGGTCGTCTGCCAGGACCATCGCCCCGCTCTGTTCTGGGCCTGGATGGACAATAACAACCACTTTACTAAAGGAATCACTTCAGTTATGATCTCTTGGTTGACTAGAGCAGTGGTTACCAAAGTGGGGGTCGCGAGCAGCCGCGGGGGGGGGGGGGGGGGGGGTCGCGAGATGATTTCCAGAATGTATTGATTTCATAAAAAGAACAAGAAAAGTAATCCATCAAAACCAGTGTTGTTGCTAATCATTTACAACATTTGTGATGCCATCACACACATTTAAAGGGTACAAATAAAAAAAATTCCTGCACTAGAATGCAGGAAATTAAGGCTTTGTAACAAAAATCCTGGTGGGGGACCCCCCCTGCTTAAAAAGTGGCCTGACTGGGGCTATATTTAGCACTATATTTCCTGGCCTGAAAGATTTCCCCAGTCCGGCCCTGGTTAAAAGTCTCCAATGCTTATTAGTGCGTGTGCGTTTGAACATTTGCATGTTTCAACCATAGTTTCTTTTTTAAACTTTTTTTATACCACCCCTATAATAGTGGGGGTCGCGGCTCTCTGACAGTTATTTCAGGGGTCGCGGCCTGAAAACTTTGGGAACCCCTGGACTAGAGGTATGGATCAGGGAACTAACGTCACAATATTAATGTAATGTGTAGGGCTGTACCGAATAGTTCGAAGCTTCATTCATAACGTTGACATTCGAATTCTAAATTCAATTAAAAAAATTAAACGTTGTGATTATTCATTCTGTTTAAACAAATAGGGTTTTTCTTCACAGTTGCAGATAAAGATTAGGCTACACTAATATTATACGTAGGGGTGGACGGTATAAACGGTATGAATTTGCGCTACGGTATGGATTTTGACTATACCTTGTGACCGGTAGACTAGAGCAGCTAGTCACAGCAGTAGCAATGACGTTAACGTTACTTGGCAATTCACTCTACGTTTGCAGTGGTCGTTGCATAGTGTTTAATTGTACTGAGTTTTTCCCCACTTGCTCACGGACCTTGCCATATAGTTTTGGCATTTCAATTTAGCTAAGGAAGCTGAGAGGAGACTTGCTTTAGCGCAGCAACGGGCTAATGTTAGCCGATAAGCTAACGTTCTAACGTGACTTTGTGGCACCAGTTCCATTAGTGAGGAAGGGGGGGGGGGGGGGGTTGACGAGGCTTGACAACAGAGGTTCAAGGATAACTTCACATTTATTCGCTATTCGTTTCTTTATATCGCTTTATCCATCGGGCTGCCCCCGTTTCCAACTCTGTGTTGACAATGACATCCTGGTGTGACATCATCAACTACGGCATCTTAGGATGCTCAAACTCAAACCTATTACATCACGCTCTCTACGTTGTCAAACATGTACACTAAAGTTAAGTTATGTTAAGAGTTTTATTGTGATTGAGTTGTTTGAGGGAAAGAAACCTCCTGTCCTGCTGTAGTTTTTATTTTCACTTTGTGCCGCTTGATTTTATTGTATTTAATGAAAAAAGTGTTTTTCAGAGATGGAAGTAACTTGAGAAAAGATTTTGCATTTTTCTATTGCAGTTTTGCACAATAAATGTTAAATGTTCTTAAAATACCTATGTGAAATATGTCCTAGTAATACAAGAGTACAGTAATAGCTGCCATACCAGTGTTTTACCCCTTCAGAAGCATTTGTATAGAAATTTTATACTGTGATATATACAGTTACAGTCTATGCTTCAAATTATACCGTGATATAAATTTTAGACCATACCGTCCAGCCCTATATTATAGTATATGACTCATTATAAAAATGTAAATAAAACATTTATAATAAATGATGTAGCCTATCTGCATCCACTTGGCGCTCCATCAAGACGACACTAGGGCTGTCTTAAATACTTCGAAGCTTCGTTCGATGGGCATGGGATTCGAATATGAAAATAAAATTCGATTATGTAAAAAAATAAAATGTTTTTATTTTTTTGCAAAATCAACTCTGCCTCTCTTTGTTAAAGGCCAACTTGCAGGTTGTATTTTTGTTCAATAAACAATGTGACTAGGGCAACGGTGACTTTCATGAAGAGGGGGAAAAGAATTATCGAAATTGACCCAGTTTTAGCATTTTTATCAAACATTTTGTCTACCAAACCACAACCTCCACGCACATGCATATTGTAATCCATGGTTCATAACGTGCGTGTGTCATCTTAATGATGATGTCACACCAGGTATCAGGGCAGCGAGGGGCTCTGAGAGTCACAGCAGGTAGTGGCAGGAAGCAGAGAGCATTGCTACTACTAGCCGAGGAGCTAGTCTCTGTTTCACCTAACACTATTGCTCCGTGATCATAGCCATTCATCTCTAAAGCTAACCACTATTTGTAAAAGCCACAACCACGTACATATTTGTAATAATGTAAATCATTGTGTCGTTGTACATAGTGTATATAACGTTAGTAGCTAAGTTAGCTAGCTTGGTAGCCAGCATTCTCGAAACTCCTAACATCACCCGATTTAAAATAGTTCTCTCCTCTTTGTATACCTTTGTCCTCACAAGTATTCTGCCAGGGAACTTATGGACACGACAATAGTAGTAGTTATAAGGTGTTTGAGCTTGTAACGTTAACGTTAGTTAGCTAATAGCTATCGTGGTAGCCCGTTTCGTGACTGTGATGCACCGAGTGCTATCCGAGTGGCTGCTATCGTATCAACATGCCGTGACGTGTAGCTTGCTAGCCGGCATGATGCGTGTGCAGTGCTTTGCCCCACAGGTCTGAGAAGAGGACTTGCACATTTTACTCGTTCCCCAAACTCTTTTACATGGCCCGATTTAAAATGGTTCATGACAGTAGACATAATGCTAACGTTAGCGGGGTAACGTTAGCCAGAGCCATATAGCCAGTAGTGTACTATGACCCGGACGGGCATAAGGCATAAGTTGCCTCAAGTGACGTCACGGCCCTGCTAGCGTCTGATAAGCTTTTTCATTTGCTCCGTACATGTTATTCGTGCATGGACCTTTTTTAACCCTTTCCGAGTGGCATTTCCGGCGTCAAATGGAAATAAATAAATAATGAAATTAGATACCAATGATGTAAACTACCCATAATTGAAGAGTAGGGTTTAACCTGCAAGTTGGCCTTTAAATACAACAAGCAATGCTGTTTGTTATTTAAGATGAGGTCGGACTCGGCACTGACAGATATGTGTTCATTGTGCTGCTTTTATAAAGCCTCAAATGACGGCTTACAATATTTCATGGAAGCAAAGTGTTTAGTTGTCTAAGATTTAAAAAGGTTTCAACTTTACAGCACTGACAAAGTTGAACAAAGGGCTGTACAAGTCCCACAACATAAAAAATAAAAAAGTAATAATAAAAAACTTTAATTTTTTTACATTTTATTTCCAAATGAAATGTGTATAATAGGTATTATGTTTCATCATGAATGCATGAAAGGGGAGGGGGGGGGGGGTAGTTTTTTTATGCCACCACAACAGATGCATCGGGGGCATTTGACGCTTCTCAATGCGATCGGGATACCCGCTCGACCCGCCTGACAAAGAAAACTGCGCCCGGAGACATTTGAATGTTGCTGCACAGGCCAAGATATAAGGTTTCAAAGGGATACTGCCACCTGGGAGGATGCGGCTGGTATTGCATTTTGGCATTCTCAGGATGATTCCCCATGTTAACCCCGAGTCTGTGTGACTGAAATTAATAGAAATATTGAATAAAAGAAATAACGATGAAAACCCGACTATACTCGGGTCTGGCGCTGAACGGGTGGCGAGATAACCCGACTATCCTCGGGTCTGGCGCTGATTGAGTTAAAGATAGTTAATTTAATTAAAAAAATTACTAATTTAATCAGATTAATTACTTCAAATTGAGTATTTTTATTATTATTATAATATATATTTTCTTTTAAGATTGTCATAAAATATGATGACAGACATTCGAACGAAGCTTCATTCGAAAACTTCAATAGAAGCTTTGAATGTAAAAGAAATTACATTCGGTACAGCCCTAGTAATGTGAAATATCAAATGGTATAATGGGATTGTGACATCACTAAGTATATCAATGCCTGAACATGGGAACAATGTTGATTAAAATAGAAGCATTTAGGGGATGCTAATGACGGCTATGATGATTGGAATCAAAGTCAACCTCAATTACAACCTTTAAAATGTCCCCTTCAAAAGATTAGTCGTCAGTTACAGTGAACACAGTATAGAAATGAGAAACCCTTTTATTGCAGTTTTGGGAGAACAGGCGATGCTGAAAGACAAAAGGGAGTGTAGTTGTGCACGGGATGGAAGCAGTAAGACCCACATCAGCTTCTATGAAAGCAGTCATTCTTGGAGCTTGCAGTGCAAGTGCCCCTTGTTGCATGAAGCATTTACAAAGCAAAGGTTAGGAGAATGTCACCACTGGGCATTAGCCATTATAAAAGCACACAGCTAGCTCAATTAGTGCCACATTATAGGAGGATGGAGGGACGAGCAGCAGTTCTGAAAAGTTAAAAAGGAGATCATTGGTGTTTGGCACAAAGCCAGTGAGAACAAAGGGAGGGAGAGAAGCCGATGGAAGGAGAGAAATAGCAAGTTGTTGTTAGTTTTGTGTAAATAGTAATATCATCTCGTCTGAAGTCCATCACCGTGGATACCTTCGCCGGCCTGGCTATCGCTGACAGAGCGTGCCAGTCGGCCAGCCACGGCCGAGCTGGGCGCTACAGGTGTCACGGGAGACGTGGGCAGGCTCGCTGACCCTGGGAGATATTCAGAGTTACCATTTATTAGCATGTTGGAATCAGTATCCCACCTACACAACTAAAACATGGGGCATTTCTCACAGAGGGTTGCCTGCCTTTGCATTTTCTTTTTAATATGTTATAGCAGAGTTTGGCTACGAGCTAGGATCAAACAGATAGGAATCTATGATCATGTACAGACACCTGCATGCACACACACAATATTGCCTACAGTACTGTACATAACATACACTTAAGAGCAGTCACCATACAGTGTTAATTGTTTGTGTCAATTAGTCCTGTGTATTGTCATGTCAGAGTTTTGTTGTATTAACACATTGTGCGCCAAAAAACGTGATAATTAGTTATTGCCCGCCATGCGTTGTGCGCCAACAACGAAAAAACACGTTTTTGGGATCAATATTTCATTTTTTCACCATGGCATTCATAATTCATCCAGCCTCCCTCCGGGACTGAAGCTGGACCCCGTCTGATATTGCAACGTTACAATACCGCCGCCTGGTGGATGTCGGGCGAGTTACACTCCAAGCAAAACCGGAAGTGGCGCTCGGTGCATCGAGGAAATTCCTCCGGCAGTAATATATTGTAACGTGGATCTAGATACATACTTGAGTGCATGGGATCGTTTTCGAAACGCAATAATCAATATGATGTCGGCGTTTATTGCGTCATACAAACGGGAAATGGATCTAGCAGATCGACGTCAAATAATTGGAATATTTTTCATCCAGTCTCATCGGCGAACGGTAAGAGGAATATAACGTTATTTTCAGTCCGATTGTCTATTCATTTCACGGCAATCCATCTGATCAATGTATCAACCCATACTAAATAAAGACGATCAAGGAATTATAAATGACCCCCCCGCCCCTTTCCTTCACGCATGATGAAGCATAATGTATACCGATCATATCCATTTGAATTTTTTAATATAGCGTGTATAGGAAAGAAACGCCAATTGATAATCTATCATATGCGTCAGGGCCTATAACTCGCGTTTTAGGAATTACTGCAGAAAACCTTAAAAACATACTTATATTCTCGACGGTACTAACACGACAATGTATGAATGAAAAAATATAACGTTCCCACATCCAGAACGATAGATACCTGATGTTGAATGGGCCATAGTAATGTGGATATAGCTATAATATTTCAAAAGTTATAGCCCTGCAAAGAAGGTAAACATCTCCATAGGGTTACAGCACTGGCAGACTGGGCATAAGGATGGGTACAATGCATGGCAGACAATGTGTTAACACAATGGCGCCCAAGCACGTATATATCCGGCTTTCGATTCCACCCGTTGTGGACAGAAGCACGGATAAATCCGTGGCAAGTTGTTATTGCTTTTATTCCATATTAATAACCTATTCAAGGTCACCGAGCGGCACTGCAGATTTACCCTACTCTATGAATTTGAGAAGGTGCAATACCGGCCAGATCCTCTTAGGGGCGCTATCGCGATAATGCAGTGTTCCCTGTGGCAGAACGGTGGACACTTTTTTTTTAAATGTTTTTGTGTTTCGTGTACATTCGTTTGTTTTTGTTGTTTATTTTGTCCAGCATGTAGTCTTTGTACTGCCTGATTATGTACATTGTTTATTGTTCATTGTCTTTGTATTGCATGTTTTACTGTGCACACCAACCTGCAAAGAGACTATAGATGGAAATTAGCTTATAGCTACAACCTGGCATGTTTACATATAAATGTTCAATTCATGTGCATTGTCCCCATCTTTAAATACAATTTTTTTAATTAATAATAATAATATAGTTACAATTCTAAATGTCAATTTACTGCCTCAATCTAAATGGAACCCAACATGTCAAAATTATCCTGAAGAGTTGTCATGGCAACATTAGCCTCTGAGAGAGGTGTGTTTATTTGCATGTTTGTGACAGGGACACAATGGTGAACAGGAAAACAGAATGACATAATGGAGATCAGAGGTAATTAATTCAAACTCAATTGGACAGCCACCTTTACAAATATCAGCCTCTCCTCCACGTCGGTCCCCCTCGTCAGGGGAACAGCCTGCAGTGACACACAACTGAAGCACCTGACATTTCACACATGCTGAAACTGCAGCACTGAGGGACATGATGCAAGCCCTTCAAATCCCACCAATAGATAGCAAATCAATGCCTTCAAATCTTGACTCAAAACCCACCTGTTCTCCAGAGAATTCAACCTTCCCTACCCTACTATCTATAGTGTATATCAATAGTGGTATGAGCAGGTTAAACACCTTTTTTTGTTGGTAAATCTATTCCATCATTTCCGACCTACAAACCACTCTTATATGTTGTGTAGACGTTCGTGTAGATGTGGTGGCCGCTAACGTTACATTTGTTCCTAATGTGTGCTCAGTGTGCTCAGTGATGATGACACGACACAAATAATTATTACTCTTGTGTGTCGTGTCGTCATCACATACATACTGAGCACTGAGCACACATTAGGAACAAATGTAACGTTAGCGGCCACCACATCTACACGAACGTCTACACAACATATAAGAGTTGTTTGTAGGTCGGAAATGATGGAATAGATTTACCAACAAAAAAAGGTGTTTAACCTGCTCATACCTTATTAAAAGCGTGGGGCAGGAGCAGCACGGATAACTTGTGCTTCTATTCAAACAGACGGCAACACACGTGACGTCAAGTCTCACTCGCGTGAGACTTCCTCTCTAGATACTCTTCAATACCTGGCCAGGGTACTCCTGGGTCCTAGTGCCCCCCGATGTTACACTATATGTCATGCACATGTATTTTATATGTTAATAAAATTGCATTTATCTTTAGTCCTAATTCTGTCACTGTTTGATGTCACAAAGAAGGGTGTATCCGAAAGCTGTCTACAACATTTGTAACATGTGATGAAAAAGTAAACAAATAATTAACTGTATTAGACACTTGTTAATGATGAATAGGCTTCACTTTAGATTGGCCCCCACGATAGCATCTGCAAATGATTTATAGATGTTTTATGAATGTCTTAACAATGTCTTAACAAATCATTTGTTGAACATGAAAAATAAATGGATCCAGTATAGTCGTTTTTTCATATCCATTTTTCAAAGCATCTACAAATGTGTTACTACACATTAAACAACATTATTTAATGATGAACAAATCAAGTACAAACAATGTTGATAATGAGTTATAAATAATGTAGAACTAATCTGTAAATGTTATACAAATAGTTATTAAATGGTTTGTTCATGATTAGTTCATTATCCACTAATGCGTTATAAATACTTTGTAAATGGTATACAAATAGTTATAAATGATTTAATAATAATTTATGAATGTATATAAATGGTTTGTTCATGATTAGTTCATTATCTACAAATACCTTATAAATGTATTATAACAGGGTGTTATTATAAAGTGCTACCGGATTATCTTATCTTATAACCACCCTCCTTCAACCTACCACCTGCCTTTCCCTTTCCCTACCTTCTCTCCTCTCCTGCCCCTCCCCTCGGTTTCCCTTACTTCCCCGATTGTAAGTAAGGGAAGTGGCTTCTGTATTTGTTGTTTGTTTACTCATGGTTTTATGTTCTTTTGTAATCATATTGTTCCCCGTTTCACTGTGGTTCTATGTTTCTTTGTTCTTGCCTATTGTCATTTACTTTGAAAACCACTATACAAAATAAATAAATTATTATTAATTACTTCTTGGTTATCCATAACAAAAAATAAATAAATAAAAAAGCAAAAGAAGAAAGAAAGGTTAACATAATAACATTTCAATGATTTTTTTTACCTTTGTATGGACCTGATTCAATGATGCCTTCTGCTGTAGAAGCAAAGTTGCTGGAGGTGATGCAGGATTCGGAGAGGTGTAGAGCAGGAGGACAGGGGAACGGGTCCTGTGGACCGAGATAAATAGGTATTAGCCTAGGAATTACAAAATACTAGGCCTGTCCCCGACTAAGGATTTGTATAGTCGACTAATATATATATATATATATATTAGTGCAGTCAATCGATTAAAATATTTAACTCGATTAATCACATGATTGTCCATAGTTAACTCGCGATTAATCGCAAATTAATGTCTTTTTTTTCTTTTTTAACCGTAAACGGATATTTTTCAAGTTCCAAGTTTTAATACTCTTATCAACATGCGAGTCAACAAATGCTTGCTTTATGCAGCCATTTAACACAAAAGGATGACCCTCATGCATTGCAAATTTGCATCAAATTCAAAACAGAGTGATGCACAAAATAACTTAAGAAAATAATTATTTAAAACAATGAATAAAGTGTGCATGAAATAATAGGGGAAAGAAAACGTTAGGATCTTGTTACATTCACCCACACAAGGGCTGAGTAATCACACACCCCCCCTCTCACACACACTCTCCCAGCTCTCTTTCTCTCTTGCCCCTTCCTCACCACACACACACACACACACACACACTTCAGAAACAAACATAGTATCAATGAGAGCATCAATAATACACCTGAGTGAAGTCTAGTATTATAAAATAAAATAAAAAAATAAAAGTTAATCGTGAGTTAAAATAAATAGTGGCGTTAATAGAATCGGGCGATAACGCGTTAACTTTGACAGCCTTAAAGTGGAAATGGAGCAGTGAGCAATGTGATCCTAGTTTGTTTGTTGTGTACCTTGTGTAAGACAGGGTTCTATAATCAAATGTGAAATCTATCTTATTTGTCTGAAAAATCAAATATAATATCCCTGTTTTCAACATGGGCGCCGCCATTTTGTTGCCGACGTCATGGCTGACGTCATGCCACTGGTTGGGTGTATACACGGCTGGTTAGCTGCCTATAGTGAATGGGTCAGTCAGTAAATAAAATGTTGCCTACAAAACAACGGGACCGCGGTGGTTCCGTTTGTATTGCTCCTGGCTGTTCAAACTAATTTTACCATGTGAGAGAGAGGAAAGTTGGTTAATTTCCACAAACTACCAGTAAAAAAAACAGTGTTGTTGGCACGTTGGCTCAGGCTGGCTGCACTCAGGCGGCGCGACCAGCCTGTTGGACAGGGAAGGAGGATCTGCAGCGAACACTTCATTGCCTCGGATTATGTTGTTGGGGGTGGAAGGTTTGTCCAGAAGACCACTAATCAGCTGAAGCGGTTCCCTCGGTCTTCGACAGACAGACCGGCGTTAGCTCTCGGGAGCGATCGCTAGCTAGTTGGCACCAGCCGGGGACCGGAGTTAGCTCTCGGGAGCGATCGCTAGCTAGTTGGCACCAGCCGGGGACCGGAGTTAGCTCTCGGGAGCGTCGCGGAGCATTCAGCCTGCTGGCTACCTAGATCCACTTCAACCAGCCGAGCGTCGGGAGCTCCAGCAGCTTGTTGATGTGCTAATAGCCTGGAGCCAGCTACCGTTAGCTTGCCGAGGCTATTAGCACACCGACAAGCTGTGTAGCCAGCTACCGTTAGCTTGCAGAGGCTCCAGCACACCGACAAGCTGTGTAGCCAGCTACCGTTAGCTTGCCGAGGTTCCAGCACACCGACAAGCTATGTAGCCAGCTACCGTTAGCTTGCCGAGGTTCCAGCACACCGACAAGCTGTGTAGCCAGCAGGCTGAATGCTCCGCGACGCTGGTTGAAGTGGATCTAGGTAGCCAGCAGGCTGAATGCTCCGCGACGCTCCCGAGAGCTAACTCCGGTCCCCGGCTGGTGCCAACTAGCTAGCGATCGCTCGCGAGAGCTAACTCCGGTCCCCGGCTGGTGCCAACTAGCTAGCGATCGCTCCCGAGAGCTAACGCCGGTCTGTCTGTCGAAGACCGAGGGAACCGCTTCAGCTGATTAGTGGTCTTCTGGACAAACCTTCCACCCCCAACAACATAATCCGAGGCAATGAAGTGTTCGCTGCAGATCCTCCTTCCCTGTCCAACAGGCTGGTCGCGCCGCCTGAGTGCAGCCAGCCTGAGCCAACGTGCCAACAACACTTTTTTTCACTGGTAGTTTGTGGAAATTAACCAACTTTCCTCTCTCTTACATGGTAAAATTAGTTTGAACAGCCAGGAGCAATACAAACGGAACCACCGCGGTCCCGTTGTTTTGTAGGCAACATTTTATTTACTGACTGACCCATTCACTATAGGCAGCTAACCAGCCGTGTATACACCCAACCAGTGGCATGACGTCAGCAACAAAATGGCCGCGCCCATAATGCTAAATGCTTCAGAAATGCACACAACAAATCGTTTTTTCTTAGAAACTGCTTATTTTTCTAACGTGATTTCTTCTGTGGCTTATCTAAATACTAATGTGATGCTATGAATATGTATTTATCGCACTGCTTCATTTCCACTTTAATATATATATATATATATATATATTGGATCATTCCATTTGGGCTGTGGGCGGTGCTTAATGTCTGAAGGAGTCGAGTGAAGGCTTCTTGTCCTGCATGCATGATGGATACATCTTGATATTTGTCAAGTGTGTTCATTAGATGGGTGAAATCCTCTTTCAGTGCCTCTGTGCCCGTTTTCTTAGGCAGTTAGCCTCGCTGGTATGTGCACCATTAGCGCTAGCCATGCTTTTAGGCCTCTTTGCTTTTGGAAAGAATGGTATATATATATTTTTTTTATAATATTACCGGTAGATTTATTTTCCTTGGTCTAAATTCTCCGCCCGGACGACATTAGATGTGACACACAGTGTGAAATAAGGTTTCAAAGGGTGGGTGATACTGCCACCTAGCAGGATTTGGCCGGGATTGCACTCTCGGGGTCTCAGAATGAGTTCCAATGGTAACACAGAGGTCCGTGAGACTGTAATGAATTAAAAAAAATCGAACAAAAGAAAAAAACGATGAAAACGATCGAAAACCTGACTATACTTGGGTTTTGGCGCTCAACCACTGGCGAGATAACCCGACTATAGTCGTGGTTGGCCGTGAATGAGTTTAGAGGTTAAACAATTTCCAACAATTTGTTACACTTTAAATAAAAAAAATTATATTTCTTGATTCAGAACAATTTTATTATGGATGAACAAAACTTTCAATGTGAATGGTTGATTTGAATTTCAAGGACTTTTTAAGCACCTTGATAACACATTCCCGGCCATTGGGATCCATCTAATCTCACTCTATGAGGCCAGCTTCTCATAACAAAGTTTCACTGTGCGTGAGGTTGTTTGTAGAGCTAAATCTATATTTTATATTATTGCTATGTGTCCATTGTCCTTGTCAATTGACAGTATAAACCTTCCCTTCAATATGCTATAAAGAAATATTTTTTTCATCAATACGTTCCCATTTTATAGCGTCGTGAATATGAACTATATACCAGATTGGACTAGGGCAGGGATGGGCAATTAACCTTTACAAGGGGCCACATGAGAAACCTGAACTGTGTTGGAGGGCCGAACCAATGATAACTTGAACTTAATTCTGCTCAATATTCATTATCTCCCATTGAAAAATTTACCACGGGCCGGACACTGGGCTGGAAGTGGCCCGTGGGCCGTAATTGCCCAGGTCTGGTCTAGGGTAATTCCTGCAAAGAAATTCCTGCAAAGAGGGCACTAAGCTAATAACGTTAAATCGATGGCGTTTCGGGCCTACACAAGCTACAGTTAAAAATCAAAATGCATATGATCTGTATCATGGTCCACCATGAATGCATGAAAGGGGGGCGGGGGAAATCGTTTCTGATGATTGATTACCAATAACGGCATTTGTTATTACAACAACATGCACTGATCGGGGGGGGGGGGGTTGGCTATGATAACAAGGCCCGGTCAGGCTGAAATTGACGTCAAATCGCCCTTACCTGTGGCCGGTTGGATTCCAAAAAGGATTTCCCAGTTATTGATCGCCATCTGGTAGATCGATATGTCCATTGGCTGATGCTATATTCCTTTACTGCATACTGAATTCGGCGTCGCAAAAAGTATTCCAGGCGATCGGTTGAAGCCATAGCTTCAGGCTAACAGAAAAATGTACCCGGAATGAAAAGAAAGTGACACCAGGCCTGAAACAAGGATTACTCCATTCTCGAGACAGCGCCACTACCAGGATCTGGCCGGTAATGCACTTTTCCGAATCCCAAAGGCATTTTCCAGCCAACATACAGCTCCGTGACATTGAGTAAGATATTAAAATGGAATAAAAGCCAAAACGAGTCAATAACGTATACGTGGTTGGCCCTTTAACACTTTGGATGCCACTGGTGAACATGGTAAAAACATGGTTGAATGCCAGCAGCACCCACTTCAATGATAGCGTTGTGAACGCATAATCTATGTCTTAAATTATGGCTATGTGTCTAATCTGGCCGTCGCTTATCAATGACTTGTTTGCAGTCAACATTGTCGAAACGGATTTCTTTTTTTTTTATCGGTTAATTTCCGTTTTATACCATTTTGAAAAGCCCTTGTTTTCTTGAAAGTTTCAGGAAAATATAAACATTCCGTGATAAACGGCATTTACTGGAATATTCTGCAATACACAAAACGGCCTATTTATGAATCGTTTTCAAATAAACGCTAGATTATCGATAGTATGTGTACTTGTGCACGCTAGAGAAGCGAGCTTAAAAATCTATTCTCTCATTTCCTGATCAGCACACACACACAGGGCAAACGCTGATATCTGTGAAAACAGATCCGATTATCCTAAGACTGGTAAAATAGATTCCTTACCTCAGATCAGATGTTCTCCAAAAAAATTATTCCAATTCCTGATCGTCATTCCAAATATCGATTGCATTTATTGATTCAGCTGGGTACTGGAAATATGTATTCCACGCTGTTTTCCGGCTCTTTTTTTTAGACTAGATTGATGAAATATGAATTCAAATCGCTAATAAATTAAAAAAAGACAAACAAACGCTATATAGCGTTGCTGGCATTCACCGGTCGGCATGAACTAATGACATATAGCGTCGTTGGCACTCAAAGTGTTAAGCATGGAGCCCAATAACATATATATATACGTGGTTGGCCATGAAAGTGTTAAAAAATGGGCTGTTTAAGGAATTCCAGACCTTGACTTTTTTGTGTGTCAAAAATCAAGCACTTCAAGGACCTTGTGCGAACCCTGCCAACCAACCAACAGAGTGAGCTACAGAGCTGCTGGTCGCAGCTAAAATGCAGTTGTCGTCATCTGCATCGAAACAATAATGATCTGCCCGAGCAAATCTCTTCTGTTGCAACAGCTGGTTCAACCGACACATCTTCATTCAGTGCTGATCAGTGCTTTATGTTGCAACACTTCCATGGTGAGGATTTCCTTAGGCTACCTATTTCACAACACTGGTGTTACGCTGCTGTGTGCGTTGAAAGAGTCTACACTATGCCATGTAGGCCTACAACAGGGGTTCCAAAACGTTATCATGGTGTAAGTTGCTAGGGACCTAAACATTTCCCAGTCAAGGATGTACATTTTAATAGGTTCACTTCCTAATTGCCAATTGTAATAAAAGCCAATTGACATTTTCTAAATTAACTTTACTCAAACTGTCCCTTGTGTGATTGGAATCTAAAAACAACTAAATGATAGGGGTGGACGGTATGGTCTAAAATTTATATCACGGTATAATTTGAAGCATAGACGGTAACTGTATATATCACGGTATCATCGTTTTTGATAAAAATAAATTTTTTATTTTATATAATTTTTTTTTTTTTTTTATAAAATATATATATTATATAATTAGACTTGTACTTGTATTATCTGCGAGACATCGCCACCACGCAACAAGCTCCACTGTCTGTGTGTACTCTAGTAGCCTCCAGCTACGGCCAGGATTCTCCGGAGCTGCACCTGGACCTATACTCGAGTAGCCTCGAGCAGAGCTACGGCCAGGATTCTCCGGCGCTGCACCTGGACCCTATTGTATTGGTATAACGTTAGCAAGCCCTCAGCTCGAATACGCATCGAATCAGTGTTATAAGACATTGATATCAGGAGCTATCTGTAGCTACTGCATATATAACGTTAATACAACGCCTCAGTGAATTATTTAGTTCAATGGGACATTTCGTTTTGAACGGTGAACTAACTTGCGTTAACGTGAGCTAACAGGTAGCATACACGTCTCTAGTACTAGACTTTGTGGAGCGTTTGTTGATGTCAGGAGCTATCGGTAGCTGGCCGACTAGATACCGTTCGGTTAGACAATGCCCCATCATGTATTAAACTAAAAGTGAATAGTTGACTGGGTCATTTTGTAACGGTAGCTAAGCTAACGTTAGCTCAGGGAGACGCCGACAGCTCCCGTGTCCCGTCCCACTAGACTACTAGACCCGTGTTTACATGCGTGCGGTAGGGGCTGGCACGCCCACTGCGCGAAGCCTCCTAAATAACTTTTTCCAGTTCGCACATATCTATTATCTATGACTAATTCTATCTATTTTTAGGGGCAAATGCGAGTGAAATAGTCGCGCTGTGGTTACATGACATCATTGCTATTTTAGAGCTGCACTACCGGTTACACGGTATAGTCAAAATCCATACCGTAGAGCAAATTCATACCGTTTATACCGTATACCGTTTATACCGTCCACCCCTATTAGAGAGGATACCATCATCATGTGTCTAGCTTGCAGATTTACTGTATGCATTCTGCAAGTAGGGCTGCCCCCTCATAGTCCATTAACCGATTGATAATAATAATAATAATACATCAAATTTGTATAGCGCTTTTCCGAATGCTCAAACAAAGACACTTTATAGAGCAAAATAAACAGTTTTAGTAGAGAAAATAAAAAAATTGTAATTATATATATTGACCAAGACTCAATTATTATGCTTTTTACCACGTTGAACGAGTCATTTCCTAAAACATATTCTCTGGTAAGCACTAGAAGTCCTTCTGCATTATTGCATGTGGAAAAGTCCTATGAGACATTGAGAATAACCCTGTTGGCAAGGAAGTGTCCCTAGCCTAGCCCAGTACTTCTGTGTTCCCACAGACATTGCAAAATTCAAGGACTTTCAAGTACTTTTCCAAGCACTATTTTTCTTTTAACACATCCAGTGCCATTCACCAGAGGTCGCTGTGGGCCGTGTGTGCCAGCTCTTTAACACTTTGGATGCCACGCCCGAGATTTCTCTGGTTTACCCCCCCCCCCCGACGAGATTTCTCTGTTTTTTTTTATTTATTTTTTTATTAGCGATCTGAAATCATATTGCATCAAGCGAGCCTACCGTTGGATATCCAGGCACCGCCGGCGCTCAGATGTGAAAAATGCACCCCCTATCGTCTCCCAGATGGTAAATCACCCTTTTGGATTGGACTCAATGAAAGTGAATGGGAGAACGGATTTCTGACTCCACATTTTACTTCTCACTGATGTAACCGGGGTCTACCAGAGTTCATTCTGGAGCCTTGGTGCCACGGCGAATATGTGTTCTACTGTACACACGGTGGATCAATACAATTATCGATTTTTTCTAATGGCGATCGGAAATTGGAATAAACCATTTGGATACCATCTGACCTCAGGTAAGGAATCTATGTTATCAGTCTTAGGATAATCAGACTAGTTTTTACAGAGATATAAGCGTTTCCACTATATGTGATATAGCTGTTTTGACTGTAAAAGCCATCAGGAAATAAGAGCAGCGATTATCAGCGTGCGGCACGAGCGTGCGTGCGCACACATACTATCGATCATCTAGCGTTTATTTGAAAACGATTCATAAATAGGCAGACAAATGACAACGTTCTGGAATATTCCAGTAAAAGACAATTATCATCATAGGGTTGTTTTTTCCGCGAAAACGAGTGATTTTCAAAATGCTATCAAACGGAAATGAAGCGATAAAAAAACAATCTGCCTTGACAATGTTGACTGGAAAATGAGTCTTTGATAAGCGACGGGCAGATTAGACACATAGCCATAATTTAAAACATAGATTAGGCGATATTAAGTTAACATTGGAGTGGGTTTGGGCATCATGGGGGTAAAAAGGAAAACACGGCGTGGCATCCAAAGTGTTAATGAATGGGGATACATGCCGGTGTTTGCAATGCTAAAACTATATTAAATATTATAGCTATGGATCTAATAATATAGTCGATTGTCATTGAGTTTCTTCTGGTCAAGATGCAAAAAACAATTTTTTCATCCATACATTCCCGTTTTATACAGTGGTGAATATGAGTATAGTTTTAGAGTAATTCTGTGTAATCCCAGGAAACACCGGTAAGCAGCGTTTACTGCATTTCACTATAAATCGTGCCATTCCTCGCTTGGATCAACAATCAATCTGAAATCAACGGTATTATCGGTATTATGTTTAATCATGCATGCATGAAAGGGTGGGGGGGTTATGCTTCGATCGTCACCAACGGCATACGTTGTGGAGTAACATTACAGGACACACGGATCAAAATGAAGGCATGCTCGGGTCAAGCAAGATTGATAACATATAGCCCTTACCTTGACTAGGAGGTACTGCAAAAAGAATATTCCAATTATCTGATCGCCATTCCAAGTATTGATCTCGATCGTGTTGCCAAGATAATCCACCAAAATACATGAATCCACGGTGCTTGGTTCTCCCCAGTCCATGTGTTATAAACGGTGCTACTGCCCGAGTAGGAAAACCCAGACTGGATTTGTTAGATCAACATACAGGCTGAGCCAGAGTGAATCCAAGGATGTGCAATAGCGGCCGCAAGGCGTTAGGCGGTGGTATTGGACGTTTGCGATCTCAGACCCATTCAGGACAGCCTGCACAAGGTGCCTCGATGGATTATGAATGGCAATAGCGAATAAAAGAAAAGTTATTTGGCACTGAACCGTTGGGCCACAGAAACGAGAATTCTCGTGAACGGCAACCAAAGGGTTAAATGCTTCTTTTTTTATAGGAAGAAATGTTATCTAATATTTATGGCTTAAAACCAATTTCCAACTATTAGTTACACTTTAAATGGAAACATTTAATTTCTTGATTCAGAACAATTTTATTTTGATTGAATTGATTTGAATTTCAAGGACCTTTTAAGTACCTTGTTAAGAAATGGGCTGTTTTCAAGGAATACCAGGACTCAAAAACTTTTTTTGGGTCAAGAATCAAGCACAAAATCACCTGTTCTCTCCCATCGTCTTTCCACAAACCGTCTGTGGGACCCAATCCATATTTTGTAAACCACTCGCCTACACTATGTATGCCTAACTATTAACAGTATATATGCGTTTTGAGATCAGTTTGTTCATTGACCATATTCACATGCCGACCATTTTGCTCTTATGTCACGCTCAGGGTTCCCACCTCAGGTGTTGACCAAACGGTCACTGTGTGAATATGGAGGTTGTGTGTGTGTGCGGAGGAAGCACTCAGTCCTCACCCTCTGGAAGCCTTCCTCTGGGCTCTGGTCCAGCTCTCCATTGCTGGTGACTGAGATCTCTGCGGCTGGACTTCTATGGGGCTCGTCGGCCATAGTGCTTTCCTGTATGGAGAGAGAGAAAGAAATGGAGCACATTCATTTCCTCAGCCTTCCTCAAAAAGGCAACATTCTTGGAGCTGTGTTTGTTAGGGGTAGAGAGCTGATGTAGGCTGCCATCTTGTGGACATTACCGGAAAAGGGCTGTGCATTAGGCGGCACAACACCGTGCTTTTTATAATATATTATCTGTAGAATAGCTTCTAACAGTAGCCTATGTTTTTTTGGTATGTCATTGTCCACCTTTTGTCAGTCGGTCGGTTCATAATTTAATACATTTTCCAGATGTCAACAGGCCCCAATAAGTGAAGATTTTAAGGAAAGAGATAAAAGAGTGCAGCATTGCAAGATTCAAGATTTTGGAATTCCCAGTCAAGTGCAACCACTGAGATACTTTTGTTTTGTTTCCCCCCCAATCAATTTTAGGTTTTTATAGCATAGCAGGCTGGAGATGTGTAAGCAAGTGCATGACATTTTCTTCATCCTATTAATTATATAGAGATGTTAGGTTTGGCATACGTTTTGTATTTAGCTTAACCCTTTCACTACCACACTACCAAATGGTTAACCCTTTCACTGTGACAATACAGGTTAACCTTCTGTAGTGTGGTAGTGAAAGGGTTCAAATGTGTCTTGCATTGGTTCCTGTACATTCATTACCCAACTATTTCTGAGGCTATAGGCAACAATGACTCGCCACCTTATAGAATAAGACAATTTCCACTGACAGTAGGGACCACACACACATACCAACCCAACATTTGTTGTAAAAAGATTGTGATTTAGACTACAATAATAAAAAATTAAAAAGAAGGCTGAGTCAAACCAGTTGATTCAAATATTCTATGACCTCCATTAGCAATGCTTTATGCAGTACATACAATTTCCAGTCTTCCATCCTTATTCACTGAGCCAATGTCTGGTCTGCGGAAAATGCAGGGTATTCTTACTATGGCGGTCATTATTTCAGACCAAGGGAAACTATGTCGGTCGCACAATAAGCTTAGTCATTACACTATATCTGTGGTATGGCTGAGCTTAAACAATTACCAAGGAATCTGGGCTGTGACTCATTCATCAAACTCTTGAGAAAATGAGAACACAACACATCAGACTAAGCTAATTCAGTGTTATTAACCCTTTCACTACCACACTACAGACGGTTAACGGTCTGTAGTGTGGTAGTGAAAGGGTTAACCTTCTGTATTGTGGTAGTGAAAGGGTTAACCTTCTGTAGTGTGGTAGTGAAAGGGTTAACCTTCTGTAGTGTGGTAGTGACAGGGTTATTAACCTACAGAATTCGGCCGTGCTGGACTGTGCCCTTATCAAAAGGTCTGCCCTTCAAGCCATAAGGTACAATAACAACACACATGTCCTCTAGTGGCAATTCACCAATCTTAAACCACACCCTCTTTTCTTGATCATCCAATCACAACTTTGTTCACTCTTCTCTGCAGCGCCACACTGAGGGAGTCACTACCAACCACAGGCCACTAGCAACAGGCTAAATACACTGTTCTGTGCATGCAGCTAATGTGTACAGTATTCGAATAAGTATAAAGAGTATTAAAAGTATTGTCAAAATAAGATCCAAGAAACCCTTGTGGTAGAGTAACAATCGTGGAAAAAAGGTGTGGTTACAAACCATGTTGATGAAACCTAGGGCTGAACACTTCCAAGCTTCAAATCATTGCTGTATCCAACCAACTTACTGCTCATCTCTTACAGAATGACCTCCTAGACCCTAATCAGTCAGGCTTCAGGACTGGTCACTCCACAGAGACAGCCCTCATTGCGGTCACAGAGGCACTTCACTTAGCAAAAGCGAAAGGCCTCTCCTCTGTCCTGATTCTCCTAGATCTATCTGCAGCCTTCGACACAGTCAACCACCAGATCCTCCTTGCGGCCCTCGCAGGAATGGGAGTGGCTGGCTCTGCGCAGACATGGCTGTCATCATACCTCAATGACCGCTCCTACCAAGTGTCATGGAGAGGGACCCTGTCGGCCACCCGCCCCCTGCGGACGGGTGTCCCCCAGGGCTCGGTTTTAGGACCCCTTCTCTTCTCCCTCTACACTAAATCACTGGGTAACATTATCACGTCTCATGGCTTCTCCTACCATTGTTATGCCGACGATACTCAACTCTTCCTCTCCTTCCCTCCCTCAGATATCCACGTCTCTGAGCGGATCTCGGCCTGTCTGTCCGACATCTCAGCCTGGATGACGTCCAACCACCTCAAACTGAACCTAAGCAAAACAGAATTGCTCCACCTGCCGGCCAAATCCTCCCCCCTAACCGACCTTTCAATCACAGTCGAGAATGCAGCTGTGACTGCGTCCCCGACCGCCAAGAACCTTGGTGTTGTCCTCGACGACCAGTTGAACTTCTCTGCTCACATCGCAGCGACGACCAGAACCTGCCGATTCCTCCTGAGCAACGTCAGAAGGATCCGCCCCTTCCTGACAAAAGAAGCCACCCAACTCCTCGTCCAATCAACAGTCATCTCCCGCCTCGACTACTGCAATGCACTGCTCGCTGGCCTCCCGGCCACTGCCACTAAGCCTCTTCAACTCATTCAGAACGCAGCGGCCCGCCTGATCTCAAACCTACCGAAGTCGGCCCATGTCACCCCACTTCTTAGGGACCTGCACTGGCTCCCCATTGCTGCACGAATCCGCTTCAAGGCCCTCGATCTAGCATACCGTGCGGCAAAGGGAACCGCTCCCGCCTACCTCCGGTCAATGGTCTCTAACTACACACCCTCAAAACCCCTACGCTCTGCATCTTCTGGCCGCCTCAGACCTACTCCTATCCAAGCTCCGGGAGGGTCATCAAAGAGAAGTCGCCTATTCTCAGTCCTTGCCCCACAATGGTGGAATGAACTACCCACCCCAGTTAGGACAGCCGAATCACGTCCAATCTTTCGCCGTCGACTAAAGACGCACTTCTTCAACCATTATCTGAATTAAAATCGAACCCTAACTAACCGTACTGTCATGCACTTGTCCTAATAAACTAACCTACACTGTAGCACTCAACACTTTGATGAACATTGTTGCTCAGCTGATAGAGTTGTGCCCTTCCTGATGGCTTGTCGTACAGAACTTGTAAGTCGCTTTGGATAAAAGCGTCAGCTAAATGACTAAATGTAAATGTAATAAACACCAAAATCATTATTCGAACACTTTATTTTTTTTACACCTCCAAAAATATTAATTATTTTCAGAAAACCTACCTATATAGCTCTCGTCTACCTGTGAAACTTTGTGCTTCTCAATGAGGCTCCATTATTTGTCCTGTCCGTCGCTGTGCCTCGCTGTCTGTGCACTGGTGATAGTGTTTCCCACAGGATTTTGTGAGACTGTGGTGGGTGAACCTCTGGCCCTCTAGGGGGGTCCGGGTGCATGCGCCCCCCCCCCCCCCCCCCGGAACTTTTTTTTACGTATGAACGTTAAATGCATCAATCTGGAGCAAAATAAAGAGGCTAGATCTATGATGAACTTTGTGCTCAAAACACAAAATCGACTAGAGCATACATTTGAGCCATCAAATGCCTGTCTCTTTTTGTTGTTGTTGTTGTTGTGAAGCACTTTGAGCTGCAGTTTCTGTATGAAAGGTGCTATACAAATAAAGTTTATTATTATTATTATCAAAGAAATGAGGCAAAAGTGGTTACCTGTGTTGAACTGGTTTATTTTTTTGAAAATAAAATAATATACTGGATTACTATTACGACTACTACCACTGCCAATACTACCGATACATCCCTATTGGCAAACTTTATATTTATAAAAAAAAATTAAAAAAAAGTTTTATTTCATTAACACTTTCCGTGCCAGGCCAGCCATGCGGAACCCCGTTGCGTGGCACACTGGCACCACCCACTTCAATGACAGAGCTCTCATATTTGCGAACACATAAACGATATCTTAAATTATGGCTATGTGTCTAATATGGCCATCGCTTATCAATGACTTGTTTGCAGTCAACATTGTCGAAACAGATTTTTCTTCTTCTTAAAATCGGTTCATTTCCGTTTTATACCATTTTGAAAAACGCTAGTTTTTTTTAAAGTTTCAGAAAAAAAATTAAGATTCTGTGATAAACGCCCTTTACTGGAATACACAAAACGTGTGTAATTTTTCGGCCCATTTATGAATAGTTTTCAAATAAACGCTAGATTATCGATAGTATATTATGTGTACTTATGCACGCTATAGAAGCGGGCTGAAAATCTATTATCTTATTTCCTGATCGCACACACACGCTGATATATAGGTGAAAATAGCTTGGATTATCCCAAGACTGGTAAAATAGATTCCTTACCTCAGATCAGATGTTCTCCAAAAAGATTATTCCAATTCCTGATCGCCATTCCAAATATCGATCGCGTTTATTGATCCAACGCTGGGTACTGGAAACACATATTCTCCGCTGTTCTGGTGGTGGGCAATGACTTGGATCGTCTCCGGTTACTTGTCTGACAAGTAAAATGTGGAAGCAGGACTTTTTTTTCTCCATGTGTTTCATTTAATCCAATCCAAAGGGGTGCAGTACCATCCGGAGAGACGATAGGGGGCGGTATTTTCCCTGTTCGAGTTCAGACACTGGTAACGTGAGGCTAGAAATCGTCGATAATAATAAAAAAAAAAAAAGATTAAAAACTAGATCTCTCGTCGGCTGGCACTCAACGGTTGGCATGAACTAACGAGAAATCTCGTTGTTGGCACTGAAAGTGTTAAAGATGTTTGGTTCATTATAAAACTGTGGCGGGACCAATTAGACTGTAATTAATGGGAAACACTGGGTGATATCTCGCTTGGGCAGAGTAGCTCCCGTGTTTTCATTAACCGTTTAAATACGTCCCCTTGGCTTCCACGGTATTGACAAGCCTCTTGTCTTGAGCAATGAATGAGACTACAGCATCAGTTATGACTTACTTTCTGTTATCTGTAAACGGGCTTCATCATCATAGATAGAGACATGCATTTTTTGTAAGACGCCTGTGGTTGATATTTTTTTTATATTTCTTCCATTGATGCACCCAATAACATAAGGAACTGGAAGACTTTTTTTAAAAGACAGGCCAAAGATGGATTCCAGTCCTCTTTAGTGGTGGAGAAGAGGGCACTTGTAGAGTGCACATTTTGGTTTTATAGAATAGAATAGAAATCATTTAATAATCCAAATTCGGCACTACAGTTAGCTCACATTGAACAACAATAAACATTTAGGTAGTCAATAGGACTAAAATAAGAATAAGAATATAATAATATTAAAAATAATAAAATACGGTCCGGGATATACATTCTGGTATGTATATACCACGTCTAAAATCTTAAATATAAACTATCCAGACAAAAATATACAGAAATATATTATTGTAAGCCTGTTGCCAAATAATGTGGACATGTTGGTCTTTCTGTCACACAACGTAAAGTGGCTTGAGGACTCATATCATTCAAAGCACCAGGTATGTTAGTTTGTGTTAAGGCTTAGACCACAGAAGCTATTTCCATGTTTTCGCCTAGTTTGATCAATGCACACTTAAAGTGAAGGAAGGCATGGTTTGATTTATTGCTTTTTCATGTGCATTTATTGTGCTTTTATTAAGCCTCAAAGGAAAACTCCAACATTTTGGGAAATTAGCTTATTTGCCATCTACCCTGGAGTTAGACCCTGGAGGAAGACGTTGGGAACTAGGCTAATGGAGGAACCTACTTCCAGTGACTGGCACTAAGCTAGGCTAACGGTGCATGTCTTCCTACTCCTACTGCATGCACAGAGAAGAAAAAGGGTATGCATCTTCTTGTCTAACTCCAGGGTAGATGCCAAATAAGCTAATTTCCCAAAATGTTGGAGTTTTCCTTTATCACTTTCTTTTTGTTCATGTTAATCCTAAGGCAACAGAAGCAATTCCGCTAATTATTTAAGATATCATGTCAAGGACTACACTGACGTAGGGGTGGGAATCACCAGTTTCATCATGATACGATACGATATCGATTCTTTGGACAACGATACGATATTTGCCGATATCACAAAGTCTCTCACGATACAATACGATTAGATTAGATTCAGGTGCCTGCAATCGATATGAGATGATATCATATGCCCATTTAACACAATCGGTAACATTTAGATCAACTAAAAAAAAGTAACGAAAATATCATTTGACATTTGTATTTTTGAGCTCTTCCAGACATTTAAAGGAAAATCAATTTATTGTTTTTAATACAAATAGACCTCCTGTTCACTGTAAAGTGCCACGTTTTGATATATTGAGCTTTAAACTTTAAGCTCCATTTTTTGGAACTCAAAACTCAACCTAAAACCCCTCCCTACCTTCCTCTCCCAAACTGTTCCTACAACAATTTGTTGATGTTGCATGATCATGTATAGGCCTACATTTATTATGCATTATATTGTTTATGTTTAAATAACATTTAAACATCAAACTCCTCTGACCTCATCTGGTCTTTCCAAAGACGCGCGCACACACACAGAAAGGGAGAATGCTATGCTGTAACGTCTACACACACGGAGCTACTGCTGTTGTTCTTGGGCGGATATGAGACTCGCCACAGGATTTTCAAAATAAGAGTATCGATATGAATCGATCTTATTACATTGCATCGATCCGATTCGATCGTTGATAATTACATCGATGTATCGATCTGGATCGATGTATCGTCCCACCCCTACACTGACGGGGCCTTATTTATTTTCATGAGCAACTTTGATTAGACCTGTATAAAGAGGCTATTTTGATCGACTATAAGCCCATTTATGTTGTGGATTAGCCTACTGCCGTCTTTAGTTTATGTAACAAAAATTCAAATACAGTAATAAAAACAATTATATAAGACACTGTCATAGAAAACCATCATGTCATTGTAGCACCAGCTTAGATAAAAGAAACCTTCCCCATTATGTTTTTGAACCTGTAAAGGGTTCAGGTTTGCTACCGTAGCTCTGGTGTTCTAACTTCTTAAAGCAATTAAGTCAAGGTAACTAGAGGCTCTACCATTTAAGTTGGATATGACGTGCTCCATCCTCAACTGGGATTAGGGATTTCCTATCCAGTAATCTTGCCCTCCTGGCTAGGTATCTAGTTCTGGCATTTAAATGGTCTAAAATCGTATTCAATAAAGAACTAGTCCAAGCTGCTTTCATGTAATTTCTATAGGACAGAAAGAGCAGAGGCCCCAGCACACTGCAGATCACAGGCATGGGACAGCACAACAACCTGTGGAAAGGCTAAACTAAATATATCCTAATTGCTTCCATCCAGACCCTGAATCACCAATCCCTAGTCCTGCCTAATTTTATCAGGCAAATATCCAGTTCAGTTCAGAGTTTTATTTGCCACATGGAATCAATACAATCAGAGTTTCTTCATTACACAATCATAAATATCATTCCATGGACAAAAGGAGCAGGAAGAATAATAAATCTTATAGTTACCTGCCCCTTATTCCTAAACTAAACAAGTATTTACTTAATGGTCGGCGTACAACCTAATTTACACAAAATAATAATTTATACCATTATACAAGAAACACACAATCCAGTTAAACAAGAAAGAAATTGACATTGATGTATAGCTATACTCTGTCATTGTCGCAAAATAATTGACCTTCACTGCGTTTAGAAGAACTCTGTGTTCCAGAACGCTGTGTCGGTCAATTATTTTGTGACATAGACCTCGTAGCTATACATTATCCCTTACTTAATTTACAACACAATATGAACCTGACACCACTTATCCCTAAAGCTAGCCTATATCCACTGGCAAGCAATTGTGGTCTAACAGGACCAAACTGACACAAAGACGTACGAGCTGAACACCCCTGACAGAAATGTTCAATGAACCGTGTCAAATATAGGCCTAGTTTAATTATGGTGATTCATAAAATATTGTAAAGAATAAACAAGTCACTTAGGTATGAATGGTACGTGTGCTATATTCTGTTCCTCTGCATGAATGAACCCATCTCAAACACTCTATTTTCTTGATCCTCCAATCACAACAGTTGCTTCCCTCAAGAAAAGAGGGCAGGGTTTTGACATGGGTAATTTCAGGGTATAATGGAAAAAGGCTTGCCTCTCTTTAGAGACGTGTTAAACTAGGGACAGACCTGAAACTACCCGTTTATACAGTTTCGTCAGTGGGAATTTTCCACACATTCCCAGTCATTTTGAACACATTTCCTTCTCATCCCTTGTAGAGATGGGGCCTAAAAGAAAAAAAAATTGTTTCCGGTTGCCGACTGACCCTGCCGATTTAGGTGCGACCCAATTTATTTTACGAGTTAAAAAAAATTAAATTACAAAAAAATTATTTAACAATAAAGTTTCATAAAAATCTTAGTCAAACCTTTAGTATTATGGATATTAAACATGCTGGCAGAGTACATGCATCCATGTTGTTGTGAACATTTTAATTAAATAAAGAAATTCCCTATCCATAGTTGCCGTGGGAAAGAATAAAATAAAAAATTAAATTAAATTAATTCCCTACCTACCCATGGCATTAACTGACAACCAACAGGAAACAAACAATATTTTCTTTTATGCCTGGTATCACATATGAGGCTGACTGTGTGTTTCCTGATTCTGGTTGTTCCCACAATTGTCTGGACGCAGGTCCATTACTATTGTGACCATTATTAATAGCTCTCTGTAGGGCTGTACCGAATAGTTCGAAGCTTCATTCAAAAACGTTGACATTCAAATTCTAAATCAACATTAGAATATTATTATTATACATCTTTTTTAAATTATTTCTTTTATGAGTCTATTCATTCTGTTTAGTAAACCAATGGGGTTTTTCTTCACAGTTGCAGATAAAGATTAGGCTACACTAATATTATAGTATACGAGTAGTCATAAAGTGTTTAATAAAACATTTATCAAAATGATGTAGCCTATCTGCATCCGCTTGGCACTCCATTTAGACGTCACCATCACTTCCATTTGTTTGAGGATATAAAAAATAATAATAATAATTGAATATGACGACAGACATTCATTCGAAAACTTCAATAGAAGCTTCTAATGTAAATTCAATTCAATATCCTTTTCCACTGCTATGCAGATGATACACAGCTGTACCCAACCCTAAAAACTAACAACTCAAACAAATATTCAATTGGCCTTATTGACAGCCAAAGTAATCCGAGAAGGCTGCAAACCTGCGTCCCTTAGAAACCAGACAGGTAGCCAACCTGGAGGCTTCATACATAGCAAATTGAATACAGATGTAGGCAATGCTTTATACATAACAAGTAGGTTCATGAATTGTTATGTAAGCCCGAGAGGAGACAAGCTGAAGATGCTGATTTTGTTTGGGTTTTGGATGTTGCTAAAAATAACATGCTACTCCCGTCTCCCGGGCAATTGATCATATTCACACACACCAGCCATTTTGCTCTTATGTCATGCTCAAGGTGGAAAGTGGAAACTGGAAAGGAACCCAACCTGAGAATGATATAAGAGCAAAATGACCACTGTGTGAATATAGTCAATGAAAGGCAGAGGCCATTTTAGGGTTTTATCTGTCATAATATGGCATATTCAAAAATCCTGTTCCCAAGATAACTAATTCAAGAAAAGGTTTGTGAAATTATCTGGCATTTAGCACAGCGTGCTAACAGTGTAGCCAGACAGTAGCTCTGGTGTCAGGTAACAGTAACACACAACATAAATACTTCAGGGACACACAACGCCCCAGTCACCCACATGCAGGCACACTGTGGTTTTTACTAACAGTCAAGGTAGATAAGACAAGCCGCCTGCCTGATACTCACTACAAAACTGATTGTTCTACATCTCTGATTATATATATATATATATATATATTAAAAATGGAAAAGAAACAAAAATACCCCAAAAAGAATCTGAGGTTCTGGCAGGAACTGACTTAACTTGCTGACTTAACCCTTTCACTACCACACTACCAAATGGTTAACCCTTTCACTGCAACAATACAGAAGGTTAACCGTTTCACTGCCACATGACAAAGTGTTAACCCTTTCAATACCACACTACAGGTTAACCCTAACCATCTGTAGTGTGGTAGCGAAAGGGTTAACCTTCTGTAGTGTGGTAGTGAAAGGGTTCAACAATACAGAGGTTCTACAGCACAGAAGTAGTCGTGTGACTTCTAAGAATGCTAAATTAAAAAGGGTGAGGTGTGTCATGTAGGAGAGAGTGTTGTCTCTTGGGAGCACAGTAGCATGGAAACAAGCTGCCGTGAGGGAGAAGGGATAAATAACAGCAGCCAGCGACCTTGTCATCCGATAAGCTACCCTCAGCTTAAGCCGTAGAAGAATCATGCACTTTCAACCTGATAGAACTTGATGATGCAACATCAAAGTGCAATGAAAGATGGATGAAATCATCCCAAATCCATGCATGAATTACGATTCAAAACATGGGCTGTTCCCGACTTGTTGACTAATGAATTTGTTGATTTAAAAGCGACAAATCTGTAAAATTGCATTTTTCCATAATGTAGTCATCATCTTTCGACAAATCTGTAAAATTGCATTTTTCCATAATGTAGTCATCATTTTTCTGGAAATAACTAATTCAATATGGGGGGGGGGGGGGGGACGACGACATACAAATCAACTAGCCTAATTGACTGGGGACAGTCACAATCTGCAATTATATTTTTATTTTCTTTAGGCTAGATGTGTTTAACCCTTTCCCTGCCGCACTACCCTTCACTGTGACAATACACAGAAGGTTAACCCTTTCACTGCCACACAACAGCCGGTTAACCGACCGTCGGTTGTGTGATAGTAAAGGGTTAACCTTCTGTCGTGTGGCAGTGAAAGGGTTAAGCTTTACGATGCAACATTGGGAATGTGAACCATTTCCATGTATCGATGCATCGTTACACCCCTAGAACCAACCGCTTGAGTGCTCACTCAGACATATCAGCAACCCTGCCGACCTGGGACTGCGTGGGAACTAGGGCTGGCCAGAATGCCATTTTTTAGGGTTAGGAGGATGTTCGTTGCGGTTTACAAACGAAGCTCCGAAGGTTCGCGCTCTCACAGAAACATGTTAATAAATCAGGAATACCATAGGCAGCGATGAACCATTATTTTTATCCGATTATCGGATTCCAACTTAACAGATGTTTAGTGGCGTTGTGACATTACATGCCATATTAGAAACCTTGTTAGTTCATCAAGCATGGACGACGTGCAACGCAAGGTAAACACAGACACATGCCTCAGTCAGAGCGAACACACACACAGATATGGTGACTCACAATGAACAAACAGGACAGTCAATCATTTAGCAAAATGATCTACACAGAATACAAATTAAATGTTTAAATAAAAATAAAAAACCTGAATCATTCGAATCCTGAATTGAGCTTCCAATGTCAAAATAACCAAAGAATTCCTAACCATTGGAACGTTTGGGGCCAGCCCTACTGGGAACGTGAAGGCAGGAGTCCAAATCCCACACCCAGTTTACCCTGAGACAACCTGTTGAATTCATGAGCTCTATCCACTCACACAAGCTACACACAGGAAACACTGGAAAGGAGAAGGACTCATCGTTGCAGAAATAAGTAGTGCGTGCAACACACACACACTTCACAGCCATTGTCAAGGAAGTGGAGAGAAGTTACTGACAACAGGAATCGTGACTGCTGCTAATCAGCAGCAGAATATGACTCAGACAATGACGGCAAAGATAAATCCAACTTGGCATTCATTCCATCACTTTTACATGAGCCGATATTGACATGAAGCAGAGGGGGGAAAACATGCAGTGGTTCAATCGTACAATACAACATAAGATCACCACCATTTTCACCGCAATTACAAGGAATCAGTAAGAAACCCACCAAGCAGAACAGAGAGGAAAGGTCCATTTTCTAAAACCACTACAATCCCACCAAAAGGTCAAAGAAATCTCAAACACAACTACCAACGACAATTCTAAAAACTAAAATCTATACAGTAACATAACAACCAATTCACTGCAATTACTCAAGTTCATGTTATAGGCTATTTAAATGAAGTTGAATATAAAAATTCCAACTAATATTCAACAAACAATATCATCATAAGAAAGTAGCACCACCACCACAACTATTAAATGAAAGTAAAAATCGACAACATGCAACATGAACAAGAGCACTGCAATGAAAGACCAAAAAGAGGACGATAGTTAAAAAGTGAAGATAAAACGTCACCTTTGTTTGAGTGTGAGAATCTCCTTTTTCCTCTGGCGTTTCAGCTGTTTCAGGATGAAGATTTGTCCTGTGTTCCCCATTGTCTACAACACTGGCAGCCATGGGTAGAGCATCGCCACTGGGCTCCAAATGCACATCAATGTTGTACGCGTGTTCCTGATCGTCTACACTGCTAGGCACGGGTACAGCATCCCTACTGCGCTCCATATTTACATCACTGTACGCGAGTTGCCAATCGTCTACACTGCTAGGCACGGGTACAGCATCCCTACTGCGCTCCATATTTACATCACTGTACGAGAGTTGCCCATCGTCTACACTGCTAGGCACGGGTACAGCATCCCTACTGCGCTCCATATTTACATCACTGTACGAGAGTTGCCCATCGTCTACACTGCTAGGCACGGGTACAGCATCCCTACTGCGCTCCATATTTACATCACTGTACGAGAGTTGCCCATCGTCTACACTGCTAGGCACGGGTACAGCAGCGGCACTGCGCTCCATTATATTTACATAACCGTGTGCGAGTTGCCCATCTCCTACACTGCCAAGCGTGGGTAGAGCGTCACAACTGTGCTCACCGGTCATATCAGTGTGTGTAACTTCACTTTCTCCCTGAGCATCCTCAACAACACTTCGGTCAAAATCCTCGTCACTGTTTTCAATATCGTCCTCGACACTGGGAGCGTCGCTGTCAAAAAGCATTTCATCTCCGCCGTCTCCATCACTATCATAGCTATCTGCGTCCGCATCTCTTAGAGCCCCTCCTAGTGACGCCTCTGTATTACCAGCCTCCTTACAATCCACTCGCAGGTCCTCGGCTGAGGTCCTCCCAGAGTCAGCCTCAAGACTAACTTCAGACATACCTGAAAACAGACAGATAGAAGAGAGTGAATAGGTTCTATTGTATCTGAGTTGCCTAACTGGAGTTGTCAGGATGGATCCCGGCATCTGGAAAAGGGGCGAAGTGACAGAATGGCGAAAAAAGAAAACATTATATTTAATATAAGGCACAGGCATAAGCTGCTGTGTTAAACAGAATTCAAAAGTGCGTTATGATGACAGCCATGTTTCTGTGAACCGTGAAGTGTACTTGGCCCCATTTAGTGAGACAGAAGCAGGAAAACATCAATAATAGAACCCTACGGGACTGGAGAGGTTAGGTGCCCTTGTTGATATATAAAATATATTTTCTCTACCAATAATTGAGCAAGGTTCTATAAACATCACCAAGATGTAATCCCCATCCCCCACAAACCAGCTTTTTAGCTCTTTGGTGTAGTGATATTTTACCCATGATAACTGATTAGTTTTATGACATTTATACCTATAAGAGTACAAGGATCTTCCTTGTGCATTATAGCAGGGTCGATTTAACTACCAGTTTACAACACTAGATCTCTCTAACACACACACACGTCAAAGTTCAATGGCAGTAATCCTGCAAGATGATGTTGTAAGCAGGTACTTGTTGGGAGGAAGTCCAACCAATACAGTTCAACAACTGCGACAAAGGACGTCAATAATGAAACATCTAATGTTACGTTGTTATCTCTAATGTCACGAATGACAAAAGGGGTGTCTGATAGTCAGCCAACAGTCCATGTTTGTTACCACAAAGCCCCAGACCATGTTTTGTTACTTACTGTACTTAACGTGCAGTAGTTGTTGGTTGGAATAATATTTGATTGATTGATTGAACATTTTATTAACAGATTGCAGAATGGGTACAGTACAGTACAGCTCAATACACAATTGTTAAGGGGATGCAGACCAGAGAAAGACTTTCGTCTTGTTTACATCAGGGTCCCCCCTTTTCAATTCATCATAACATATATACATGACATACAGATAGACAGTACTGCTACATCTATACATTTATGACATACCAGATTTACAAATACAGTACTGTTTGTGATACAAAAAGAGTCAAGAAAATAGAGTATATACATTTGACGAAGAAACTGTACATTGGAGGAGGTTGGTGGGTGGGATTAGCAATATTAATAGTATCTAACGTTATCTGAAAAAATTAAATAAAAGATGATATCTGGCACGCCAGGGCAGTGACGTCACAAGTCGTGAGGTGTTAACTAATACTAGCTAGATAACGTGAACAGAGACTAGTGATATTATCGACCATGTCACACTATATAATAAATGAGGTAAGCTAGCTAACGTTAACTGCAAGAAGAACAAGTGTGCATTTCAACGACCCAGCTATAATAATAATAACGTTATCGTCAACGTTATTACCAAACTCGACCAGGAAAGGTTGGGCGAGGTTAGCTGTAGTAGTAGTTTTGTGAAATAAAACAAACTACACACACTCGCTCACTTAGCAGCAGTCTAGCAGCACGTCGCGTCGTTAGCGAGAGAGAGGATGCGGATCAGAAGTTTACCTGCTGCGGATGTAGTAGTTAGCTTAATGGTTTGAATCCTTAACGGACGTAGATAACGTTACTTCTCTTGTCTTAACAACAGCTAACGTTATACAAAAATACAATACAACTAGAGAGAGCTGTTGTTAATTCCGCGCCCATTGACTCCCAACAGGCTGCTGTCGCCACGACTCGTCTCTGTCTGGACCCGGAAACACCAACTCAACGCTCCATCAGCAGCCAAGGCGAGGTTTGCTGCACGCGCTCTCCCCCCGCCGGTTAAAATACAGTAGCGCGTGCAGGGTAACCGTCAACATTGTTTTGGGGGGTAGGATTTGAATTTTATTTAGTTTTATTAGGTTTGTAATAGGGTGCATGGTGATGTTAGGGTTGGGTATTTTGTTTTGTTTGTTGGTTATTCTTTATTATTTTCTTTTCTTTGCCGGGTAGCAAATTAGGGCAGCAAATTAGACCCAGGCAACTACCGCCCTCCTGATGAATTGAAAATGGGGGACCCTGGTGGAAACAAGACGAAAGTCTTTCTCTGGTCTGCATCCCCTTAACAATTGTGTGTATTGAGCTGTACTGTATTGTACCCATTCTGCAATCTGTTAATAAAGTTTTCAATCAATCAATCAATCAAACCCTGTTTCTATTCTTACCTCCATCTCGAGAGTCATGGAAAAAATAGTCTACGAACAGGTCGAAAAGTACCCAGCGGGGGAAAAATCAAATCTACGAATTCCAATCTGGCTTCAGAACATCCCACTCCACTGACACATGCCTTCTCTATGTAGTATATTTTTGATTGGTTATTAGACATTATAGCATAATCATACTGTATAGTCTGAAACCAGACAATAATGTGGATTTAGCCATCTGCCCCAAACGGCTGGAACCAACACTTACTCATCAAACCGGTTCCCCAGAGAGAGCCCCCATCTGAAGGCCAAAACCAGTTGGGGTGTGACTGAATGACCTTTTGTTTCTAGACTGACAGAAACACACACGGGTTAAGTGATCATTATATGATATTCTGTATCCGCAAAAAGCTAAAGCAAAAGGCTGGCTGTCACAAAACAGTCACATCTAGAGACCTCAAAACCTACTCTAGCGAGGCCTTTAACCTTGAACTGGAGAGCCTGGACTGGTCAGATGAACTCAATGGTACACTGGTTGAAGAAACCTGGCTTGGCTTCAAAACCAAATTCTCAACAATACTAAACAACATGGCCCCCCTAAGAACCACCAGGGTAAAAAATCGCGCTGAGCCGTGGATGCACACTGAAATACTGACCGCTATGAAAGCCAAAGACAAAAAATGCTCTGAGTTTCGTAAAAGTCAGTCAAAGCTTACCAAAAGCACGAGCAGTGAACTCCAAGCCCACGTGACTGAACTCAAACTAGAAAGAAACAGACTAAGAAATGACGTAACCTCCATGATAAAAACTGCAAAAAAAAATTTCATCAATGACAAAACTGAGGAAAAGAAAAATAAACCAGTGAACTTTGGAAATTACTCAATAATCAACTAGGCTGCAGTAAAAAACTTAAAACCAGGTTCTCAAACATAAACATAAAGACGGACAACACGCTCATCACAGACAAACTGGATGTAGCCAATTACTTAAACACTTTCTTCACAAACATAGCCACAACACTGGTAAACAAACTACCCTCCCACTCAGGGAAGTATGGGGTAGAACACATAGTAGCATACTACAAGAACCTAGGCGTCCACAAAGACGATTTCAAACTGGAAATGGTAACTACAGATGAGGTACTCAATAAACTGAGCGCCCTCCAACCGAACAAGGCCACTGGCCATGACAACATCCCCTCCAAATTCCTCAGAGACTCAGCAGCCGCCATCACCCCAGTCATCACACACATAATAAACCTCTCCATAAAACAGGGACACGTCCCCAAGGACTTCAAAATAGCGAGAGTAACACCCCTGCACAAAAAGGGCAGCAAATTAGACCCAGGCAACTACTGCCCTGTTTCTATCCTTACATCCTTTACGATGAATTGAAAATGGGGGACCCTGATGTAAACAAGACGAAAGTCTTTCTCTGGTCTGCATCCCCTTAACAATTGTATGTATTGAGCCGTACTGTATTGTACCCATTCTGCAATCTGTTAATAAAGTTTTCATTCATTCATTCATTCATTCCATCTCGAAAGTCATGGAAAAAATAGTATACGAACAGGTCGAAAAGTACCTCACGGAAAAAAATCGAATCTACGAATTCCAATCTGGCTTCAGAACATCCCACTCCACTGACACATGCCTTCTCTATTTGAACGACCACATCAAGCAAGAGGTGGACGCGGGCAAATACTGCAGCATGGTCATGCTAGACCTACAAAAGGCCTTCGACACTGTCAATCACACCATTCTGATTGACAAGCTAAAAGCAATTGGTTTTGATAGTTTATCAGTGAGCTGGATACAATCCTACCTGGAGGGGAGAGAACAGATGGTGGAGGTAAATGGTACCCTATCCCCCCCCCTCACAGTGAACTGTGGTGTTCCACAAGGAAGCATACTAGGACCACTACTGTTCCTAATTTATGCAAATGACATGTTGTCAGCTTGTGACTGCAACTTGTTCCTGTTTGCGGACGACTCAGCCCTGCTGGTCTCTGACAAGAACAAGTTACAGGTTGAAAAAACCCTCAGCTCGGAACTAGGCAAAATCTGCATATGGCTCGCAGACAACAAACTATCATTACACATGGGCAAAACAGAGTCCATTCTCTTCGGTTCAAATAACAAACTCAGCAAGACCAACGGCTTCTCAGTTACAGTGGGTGACAATATTGTCACAAGGAAAGATGAAATTACCTACCTGGGTTCCATCCTAGAGGCTAATCTTTCCTGTGACAAAATGGCATCCAATGTAATAAAAAAAGTCAACCAATGAACTCGATTCTTGTACCGGATCTCCTCTTTGGTAAACAAGAATACCCTGAAGACTCTGGCAGGAGCACTCATTCAAGGGTACTACGACTATGCTTGCACCTCATGGTACCAAAGCACCTCAAAGGCACTAAAAACCAAATTACAAACATCTCAAAACAAACTAGTCAGACTACTGCTTGACCTGACTCCTAGAACCCACCTCACCCCTGCACACTTTGCCAACCTAGGATGGCTTAGAGTAGACGACAGAGTACAGCAACTTGCAATGGGCCTGGTCTACAAGATACACTACACGACCAAGTAACCCATGTACATGTCAAAATACTTCCCAAAGGTCAGTGAATACCACGATCACAACACCAGAGGGAGCTCCACAAATCATGTAAAACCCAGATTCGGCTCAAACAAGGGACTAAACACGTTTCGCAATTATGCCACAACAATGTGGAACGCCCTACCCAAAGCTGTAAAGGAATGTAAATCACTACCCACCTTCAAAAACACTCTCAAAGAACACCTACGGGAGACTGCAATTCAAAACTGGCCCCTACAAATGTCCTAACCCAGTTGTACAATAAAGACCAAGCATGGCTATTCCAATGTACAGCCCCACCAAACCCCACCCCACCTACCCAACCTCCTCCAATGTACAGTTTCCATGTCAAATGTATGTCAGTATTCCAATGTACAGTGTCCCCCCCCCCTACCCAACCCCCCCCCCCCCCCCCCCCCCCCCCACCTCCAATGTACAGCCCCACCCCACCTACCCAACCTCCCCCAATGCACAGTTTCTATGTCAAATGTATATACTCTTCTTCTGGATTTTTTTAGTATCACAAACAGTACTGTATTTGAAAATCTGGTATGTCATAAATGTATAGATGTAGCAGTACTGTCTATCTGTATGTCATGTGTGTCATATGATGAATTGAAAATGGGGGACCCTGATGGAAACAAGACGAAAGTCTTTCTCAGGTCTGCATCCTCTTAACAATTGTATGTATTGAGCTGTACTGTACTGTACCCATTCTGCAATCTGTTAATAAACTTTTCAATCAATCAATCAATCAATCAATCAAAGGCTGCACTGAGATCAAGCAATAAGAGCACAGAGGTGAGGTTTGAGTCAAGAGAGAGCAGTAAGTCATTTCATCATTCAAATCATGTCAAACCCAGATTCGGCTCAAACAAGGGACTAAACACGTTTCGCAATTATGCCACATCAATGTGGAACGCTCGATAATCCAATGTACAGTTACCCCCCCCCCCCACCCCACCCACCCAACCACCTCCAATGTAGTTCCCCCACCCCACCTACCCAACCTCCTCCAATGTACAGTTTCTACGTCAAATGTATATACTCTCTTTTTTAGACTATTTTTGTATCACAAACAGTACTGTATTTGTAGATCTGGTATGTCATAAATGTATAGATGTAGCAGTACTGTCTATCTGTATGTTGTGTAACCCAACCCCCTCCAATGTACAGTAAATGGCCAAGTATGGCTTTGTCAATATTCCAATGTACAGTGTCCCCCACCCACCCCCTACCCAACCCCCCCCCCCCCACCTCACCCACCCAACCACCTCCAATGTACAGTTCCCCAACCCCACCCCACCTACCCAACCTCCTCCAACAGTACTGTATTTGCAAATCTGGTATGTCATAAATGTATAGATGTAGCAGTACTGTCTATCTGTATGTCTTGTGTGTCATATATGTTACGATGAATTGAAAATGGGGGACCCTGATGTAAACAAGACGAAAGTCTTTCTCTGGTCTGCATCCCCTTAACAATTGTATGTATTGAGCTGTACTGTACTGTACCCATTCTACAATCTGTTAATAAAGTGTTCAATCAATCAATCAAGTGTATGTCATATATGTTATGATGAATTGAAAATGGGGGACCCTGATGTAAACAAGACGAAAGTCTTTCTCTGGTCTGCATCCCCTTAACAATTGTGTGTATTGAGCTGTACTGTATTGTATTGTACCCATTCTGCAATCTGTTAATACAATTTTCAATCAATCAAACTACATCGGATGTTCACATGCATTTCACCAGAGGGGCAAGTAGAGGGTTGATTAGTTTAGGTAAAGGATGGGTACATTTGTGTGGTTTTAAAACGAGTAACACTTTCATTTACATATTTCTCATAAACTATGGATCATTCTTTGTGGCTCTTGTAGGCCGACAGGGCACAAGAAGAAGAAAACACCATTCCCCAGAAGGCCCCGCGCGGGAGGGACGTACTGTTGCGTTGGAACGCCGCCGCCGCCGCCGAGCCCCGAGAGTCTGAGAGGAGTCCAGTCAGTAGCAGCCATATTGGAATCTCTCAAGTCGGCTGGGCACTTTGATGGCACTGAGTGTCTGTCGTCTTCCAGAGTCTCTAAAACATCGCTATCCTCATTTTATATCGGGAGGGGGGTGGGGGTGTTCAGTCAGACATTCCAACCCGAGACTCTGCCACTTCTGGACGGCGAGTTGTCTCTGAGAAAAAAATGAGTCCAACCGACGCTAAACGGGGAGCTAAGCGCAGGAAGAACAAGCGGGGCGGTGGCAGTAGCTGCAGCAGCACGGTGTGCAACAGCAGCGGGGGCAAGGCCGGGGTCGCCTCGGCCCTGGGGGGGGCTCAGGGGGGGACGGCGACACCCGCCTCCGTCGTGAGCTTCCTCTCGCCGGGCGGCAGCACTGGGAACGGGAACATGGGCTCCTCCATCGCCGGTCTAAACGGAGAGGTGAGAGAAAGTAGTAACGTCACACCGTGGATGTCAGAAAGAAGAAGGCAGGGCGGATAGCATTAGCAGCAGCAGCAACACAGCAACGATCACACATCTGATCTGGGCCTGAGCCCGAGGCGAGGAAAGACGGCTATACCTATAGCTAGTTATTTGGATAATTAACCCCCAGTAGTTGGTGTACTATACTATACTTCACTGGCTGGTTAAGCCTGCTGGCCAACAAGCTAGTTAACCCCGCCTTGCGGAGTTATAGACCGCTCTCGTTGTCTCGGCCTGATGTTATTATGTCTTACCATCGCCCCACTGATAACGTTACTAGCATAAAGCTAGCTGGTTGGAACCACCCAAACTTTGACAGTTTGCAGCCACAACGCTATAGCAAACTAACCAACGTGTTATAGCTAACATTAGCTATACTGTCCTCTGGCTGAACTGCTATTTGCTCAGCTGAGTTGGTCAACAACAGCTCGCTGCACAGGCTAACATATAACTAAGCTAATGCTTGTTGTGGCTGCTGCGCTTTAGCGTCAAATTCAATCCAATCTGGCCTTGGTTTGTCACATAGATGTTTTGTTGTCTTTAAGCTAAACGGGCCTTCGATGTTTTGTAACCTCTTGAGTTTAGCTTTGAATTTACCCAGCTAACTATGGTTAACGTTAACAAACGGGGACGTTTCTATCAGCCATCCGATTATCTTGCAAACCCGTTTACTCCTATCCAAGCGATGCTGATTTGATAGCTTGCAATGTAGTTAGCTTGCTCACTGTTTTGGCCCCGGTGTTTGCAGTCGTACCATCTCATAAAGATAAAGATCCATTTCACTCAGGCCATATGGCATCAACATCAACCATACAATTGACCACAATAGTTCGTGTTCAACAGGATGTTTTTAATTTTTTTTTATCTTGAGTTCCTTTTCTAATTACCCTTGTGTTATTGTATGGGGTCTAATTGTAGAAAGGATGAAAAACATCCAACAGTCAAACATGGTGATCATGTTTGTTACACAAACTCATAGCTGCCTAACAAACTAACCCAGTCTATATTATTAGCTGTAGCTCCAAGTAATTTCTTAATGTGTTGTGTGTAATTGACACAAACATGTCTCACACACCATTAGAATTACTTGACACTTAATCCCTAAACCAACCCTTCAAATTTTAGAGAGGGAAATTTGTGCAATATTTGTATTGTCTTTCCATTGGACTGTTTTATATTGATGTGTCCTCTGATAAGGTGCTGCTATTTATTTTGTGTGTTGTCATGTCATATCAACGGAACAACCACAACAGCAGTTGGTTCTTGGCTGCCGACTTTAAGTTAGAACTGAACAACTTGTAGCATAACCTCACATTACCCAGTTTTTCTCATCCAAGATGTGAGTGGACTGTTTCTTCCCAAATTGTACTGTAGTCACTTCATCTGTATATATTTTTTGTTATCCTGAAATCAAATGTTAGTGGGTTTTTTTCAGTTTAGTTGTGTGTATTGTTTTTCCCATTTGTTGACACTGAATGCAAACTCTATCAATCATATGATGGCACATTGTCTGTTTACTAGTCTATCCATTTCCAAACTGTAATTATGTAACCAATCCATCCACTCACTGTGAACACATGCCTGTTCAGTAGGTGGTGAACTCAAATGACCATACCAATATTCACCATCATGGCTGGCTAAGCAGTAATATTCTCCTTGGCTAAGTAGTAATATTCTCCTTTGCTAAGTAGTAATATTCTCCTTTGCTAAGTAGTAATATTCTCCTTGGCTAAGTAGTAATATTCACCATGGCTAAGTAGTAATATTCTCCTTGGCTAAGTAGTAATATTCTCCTTGGCCTACTACTTAGCCAAGTAGTAATATTCTCCTTTGCTAAGTAGTAATATTCTCCTTGGCTAAGTAGGGGTGGGACGATACATCGATCCAGATCGATCTATTATCAATAATCAAATAGGATCGATTCAACGTAAAAAGATCGATTCATATTGCGATACTCTTATTTTGAAAATCCCGTGACAGCGACGTCATCGCCCCGCGCCCAGTGTTTTGAAACTCCGTTTAACATAAACAGCACACAGCAGTAGCGTCTAGAGCGTCACTAGAACAAGACTAGTGTGCCTATTCTGTGACCCAAAACATGTCCCTGCTGTTTAATTCCGCAACGGGTTCAATGCATCTAACCTGCTTTGCAATCCTCGCCACTCCGTTATGCCCACGTCGCGTTAAAGATCGAAGATAACGTTACGTTAGCGTAAGCTAACAAGCTAACCCAGAGCCGAGCAAGACTAGTGTGCCTATTCTGTGACCCAAAACATGTCCCTGCCGTTTTATTCCGCAACGGGTCCAATGCATCTAACCTGCTTTGCAATCCTCGCCAGTGCCACTCCATTATGCCCACGTCGCGTTAAAGATCGAAGATAACGTTACGTTAGCCTAAGCTAACAAGCTAACCCAGAGCCATAGGCAGAGAGAAGTGGGGACTGGGAAGGAGGGTGCATTCTCGGGATAGCCCCACTAACAGGATCTGGCCGGCTTTTCCAGCCAAAATACAGCTCTGTGACAGTGAATAGGATATTAATATAGAGAAAAAAAGAAAAACGAACCAAAAACAGTGAACAGGTCTATTTGTATTAAAAACAATAGATTGTTTTTCATTTAAATGTCTGGAAGAGCTCAAAAATAAAAATGTCAAATGATATTTCCATTGCCTTTTTTTTTGTTGATTTAAATGTTACTGATTGTGTTAAATGGGCATATAATATCGTCTCATATCGATCGCAGGCACCTGAATCGAATCATATCGTATCGTGGCAGACTGTGTGATATCGGATAATATCGTATCGTTGTCCAAAGAATCGATATCGTATCATATCGTGATGAAACGGGTGATTCCCACCCCTATGGCTAAGTAGTTATATTCTCCTTGGCCAAGTACTAGTAATATTCTCCTTGGCTAAGTAGTAATATTCTCCTTGGCTAAGTAGTAATATTCTCCTTGGCAAAAAATAGTAATATTCTCCTTGGCTAGGTAGTAATATTCTCCTTGACTAAGTAAGTAATGATAGGTAATTGTATAATAATCAGATTTACATACTCTAGGTCTAGGGTCATTGCTTGTTGGCCAAGCTGCAAAGCCGGAACTCGTAATAATTTTCACCTAGAAAGTTCTATATAAAGCCGTCAAACAGCGACCCCTAGGAAAATGTACCCCACTTCATATATTGCACTTGTCTTATTTTTTTGTATACACTTTTTATGTTTTGGTCTGATGTGTAGGTTGGACTTAAACAAAACAAAATGAACAAAGTGAAAATACCAAGCGGGGCTCTTTTGCCTAGAGGTCACTGTTTGACAGCATTACAGACTCTACCCTTAACCCTAACCTTATTGGAGACCTCACCACTAACCAAAAATAGACATGTTTAGTCAATTACATTTTGTAGGCGAAACTTTTTTCCAGAACCAAAGCGAGCGATGCCAGGGACATGCTGGTTTGGGGAGCAACTCCAGGGACATGCTGGATGAAAATGTTTGCACGCACAGGTGTTTGCTGTTGCGGTGGTTTCATCCAGAGACTGTCCCTAGAGACCGCTGAAACCAGATTGCATGTGCATTCACAGAACATCATCACTGTTTACACTTAGTAAAGGGTTTATTGAGATGACGATAACAAGCGAGGACCACTATGTCATAGAGTGCATCAGTCATGCAGTCTAGTGCAGAGAACGTCTTCCCCATTCTTGGAACCCATATATAACACAATGATGGTACTCTTCAGAGTAGTTTCCAGTAGGGCTGCTCGATTATGGCAAAAATCCTAATCACGATTATTAAACGTGATTACTCATTGATTTGAGAACATCATATGACGATGACTGAATATGTTTGACCTCTCTACTCGACCAAAGGCTACCTTTCCGTTAGCAAAGACGTTTCAAAATAACAGGAGAAGCACGCTGTGGCTCCCTCCCTCCTATTATTACCTTTATTTAGCCAGATAAAACATTAAGAACAGGTTTCTTATTTGCAATGTCGATCTGGTCAAAGAGGCCCCAACAGGAATACAAAAATATATATATATATTAATAATAAAATAAAAACAGTTTAAGAATCATACACATAAACACATGCACCCACAGCCTATGTACAAAAAAATATAAAACTATTGTTTGGGGGAAGGGGCAGAGCACACCGCTGTGAAGGAAGTGTGCGCTGCATTTACAACACAAGACAAAATGAGAGCAACACGGCATGCGGCACAATAATAATTTATCTTGTTTTCATGATCGTGGCCAAAATCGTAATTGAAACTTGATTAATCGGCCAGTATTTCCAGCAATTTAGATCCAAACTAACTGCCAACCAATCGTCAGGAGTTTGCCACTTTTGATGCTGATGTTCAAAACATTTTAGAGGGAAGGGTTTTGGGCAATGTGACCAAATGAGATCCAAGAATGGAGTACAGCTGGCTAATGAGCTATTAACATGATACGTCTGATGTCTTGTACCTTTTGAACTTTTGACGTACATTTTTTTTTAAACTTTAAAGTCAGTGTAAAGCAATAATAAATGTGTTCTGAGTTTCTCACACCACAGAAATGTGTTATTAACCACTCAGCCAAAATTGAATAATCACTGAGTTCATAAAATTAGGTATTTTCAAATTGTGAAAAAATAAGCACGCTGAAGGTGCTGAAACCACGCCTCAGCTCTTCTCTCTCTCCCTGCCTCTTCTCTCTCCATGTCTTTCTCTGTCTTAATTTCACCTCAGTGAAATAACACTATGTATGTATTGTATTAGGGATGTGCATGCCTGACCAAAGTCATTTTAGAATAGTCTACTGTTCTCTTAACTAGTTCAGCGCCAGAGGTAGGGTTGTCACGATACCAACATTTTAGTTTCGATACTATACCAATATTACTTTCGATACTTTTTGATACTTTCGATACTTTTCCTCAAAATCAGGGAAACGCTCTCAGATGTCTGAGGATAGAGCCATATGAAATCCGTTTTATTATTTTCCAAATTCCATTTTATTTTTTCCCAAATTCCATTTTTTCCGTTTTAATATTTCAGAATTCTGTATTTTGCCTTTTATGCTCATTTTACCATCAGAAATAGTGTCTAATAAGTGGGAATGAATAAATGTCCACAATTGAATAAGATATAACAGTCCATTTAATGTTTTTAAGTGCTGCAACTCAGAAATACAGTTCGATTTTACACAATATTTTTTAATTAATATTGTGTCAAAATAAAAATACATATTTCAAGTGTAAACAATAGATACAGCTAGCTACTACTGACATTATCACAATGACAATGTCAGTAACCTAGCTATATCTATTATATTGTGATGAAATATAGTAATTAGGCACCTTTAGTTTAGTTTATTTCGTTTATAAAGGACAGTGTATAATGGCAATCGTTTGCATTAAACAAATGGATGGGTGCACTAGATTTAGCAAGAAGCTATCATTTCCATCTATAGTCCTATGTACTGTAACGTTTCATAGCTATTTAAGTTTATTTAGATTATAAAGGGCAGTGTATAATGACAATAGTTTGCATTAAACAAATGGATGGGTGCACCAGATTTAGCTAGAACTTCTAGAAGCTATCATTTCCATAGATAGTCCTATAACGTTACATAGCTATTTACGTGTATTTAGTTTATAAAGGGCAGTGTATAATGACAATCGTTTGCATTAAACAAATTGATGGGTGCACTAGATTTAGCTAGAAGCTAAACGTCCTAACGTTATAGCTATTTTTGCGGGTCCAGTCCACGGAACGTTGACAGAATTAGCAAAACACCATATCACCGGAGGCATAAAAGTCATTAGGATACTGTTCTGCTCTGAATTGAGGGCTTATTGTGGAATTGTTTAGCTTATTGACGATGTTAACACTGAAGCAGCCAGACGCTTGAGCACCGCGGCTGTGTTGTGTGTAACACGCTGTAGAGTCCCCGCCTCCCCGGTCGCGTGTGCACCAAACGTTCCACCCAAAAACGAAATTTCAGTCCAGATTAGGCCAAATTCTGCAATATTCCACGTTTTGCAGTTGATTCCATTTTTATTGGTTAATTCCGCGATTCCGTCCGCGATTCCGTGAACGCGGATTTCATATGGCTCTAGATGTCATTGTTCTTTATTTTAAAACACAACAATGAACAATGACAAGAATAAATAAATAAAATTAAAAGCAATGGCATTCAAAATGCTGGAGAACTTTTTTTGCACTCAAAACAGTTGCTGTACAAGGTTTCTGAACCCAGCTTTCTCAACTGTATATATATTGGAACTTGGTCCATACAGATGAACTCTGTGACTGCCCTGTTGATCCTTTTATCATCTTTGGACTAATTTGTGTACTTAATATGCTGCTCAAAAAAAGCGGAGGTTAGGTTGCTTCTGAGTGGGGGGAGTCACTCTGTGAGCCAAATGCAGCAGACTTCTGTAGTTAAAAAAAATTCAAGGGGTAGAAAAAGTATGGTTGTATTATTATTATACATTTGTCATAGCAGAGGGCCTAATTAGTTTGAGATACCATAAGTTACCTAGAAAACATTTTGATGAGTGAGACTGATTATAGCCTATCATAATCTAGAACTAGGTTACCGGTATGTCATATTGTAGGCTCTTTAACAAAAATAAAATAGATTTCCGTTGTCTTTATACAGTATGTATGAACCATTAATGGGCAATTGTCAAATGTCTCTGTATAAATCATGTTTGTGACTAAGCCATAGAGATGCTGTGTTTACTAGCTTTCAGCACGGCAGTTTAGGCTATGTATAGCTTATTATTAGGCTTTTCAATTTATTTTCTATTCTTGCGAATAGCATTGTGGACATTTTCTAATGTTGTATTCAGGGTTTCCGTTAGAAAAAATTGTTGCCGGTCTCCGTGACCTGCAAGATTTCAATCTACCGGACAAATGAGATTAATTCCGGTCATAGTTTATTGAGCTTTAAAACAATTGATAGGTAGGCTATATAAAGAATGTCATCCTCAAGGCATGTCGATTTATAATATTATTACTTAAAACTAGGCTACTTTTGCGTATACAGTCATTAATATATTCCAAATAAAATAAGTCCCTCGATACTCCGTGCTGCTGCTGACTTGAAATAAAATAGACCGCGTATGTGGGCAGTCGGTCCGACACTAAACAGCAGTCTGTTATAATCACATTTTTATGAGCTAACGAATTCCGTTATATTGGACATTTGTATTAATTATATCAAGCGAAGAACTGAGAAAGCAGAGAGACGGCAACATTATCGTGGTTTGCGTGACGACGCTCTCCACCTCGCAACGACTTATTTGCAAAGAGTATGGCGCTGCAGAGCAGCTCATTTAGCTGTTATTGGCTCTTTTCTGGGAACCGCACAGCAGCGCCCCCCACCCAACATTGGCTGAAAATGGCTGAATTGGAGTACTGCTGGAATACTGCATTGTGCTGTTGTTGCTCTGGCTCTGCAGCTTCACAAAAGTTTGCACACCCAGCAGTAAGCTCTCGCTGACAACGTCGTTGTCATTATTAGAAGCAACGAGGAAACAAATGTAATGATCGTTTCGTTCATCGCATAGGCTATTTAATTTTAGCCTATTTTAATACAATTCAAATAATCAAATTGTGCTTAGACTCAGGGAATTATTTTCACCGGACATTAAGACCGGAGAGATTACATATGTCGGACTTCAACAGATTTTGCCGGTCAAATACCGGTAATTACCGGCTAACGGAAACGCTGGTTGTATTATATAAGGAACTGTAGTCACGAGAGCTAGCATAGCTCGTCCAACGAATGTTGGCATCAATGACATGACTACAGTACTGATAGGAGCTACTGTAGCACGTAACATTAGTTATCATAACCATCGGCAATCACAGTGAGGATCTTTTTTTTTTTTGATCCACTTTTTCTCCCATTTTCTATATTTTCTCCCATCCCAATTTCGTATCATCCAATTCAACCCTCCCCTGTCACGAACGCTGTTTCTTGCCTCCCACAAGCCGGCTGCAATGTGGACTAAGTCATACATAGCACAAGTCCCCTCCGGTACTTGAGGTAACAGCAGTCGCATCTTTTCACCTGCGCAGCTCGATCTCTCAGTGGCGAGGAGTAACGCGTGGGAGGCTCACGCTGCCCCCGACACTTCCTGATTCTACTGCGCAGGCGCACCAACCGACCTGTAGGAGTCGCTGTCCACAACGCCCGATCCCCACCCATCAGTTTCCCACCCCCTAATACGGCCAATGTGTATTAGTATGAACGACCAGCTAAACTGAAAGCAATGTGGAGCGCTGGGCTCGAACAGGCAAGCCCAGCGTCTCCGTCATTCGTGGCGAGCGCCTTGCCCACTACGCCACGTAGCCGCCCCACAGTGAGGATCTTTATTGATTAACGTTAGCTAGCTAGCTTTAACTAGAATTATAGTTTGCTAGCTATATAACTTGCTAACGTTAGCCGAGTTTATTCGATGCAAAATGTGCTAGCTAGCTAACGTTAATCAATAAAGATCCTCCCGGCGAATAGTTAGTTATCATAACCATCGGCAATCGCAGTGAGGATCTTTATTGATTAACGTTAGCTAGCTAGCACATTTAGCATAGAATAAACTCGGCTAACGTTAGCTTATATAGCTACCAAACTATAATTCTAGTTAAAGCTAGCTAGCTAACGTTAAACAATAAAGATCCTCACTGCGATTGCCGATGGTTATGATAACTAACGTTACGTGCTACAGTAGCTCCTATCAGTACTGTAATCATGTCATTGATGCCAACATTCATTGGACGAGCTATGCTAGCTCTCGTCTCAACTAGAGTTTGTTGTTCTTCATTCCAGAAGGTTGCTTCCGGTAAACTAGCGCAACGTCACCACTGACAGCAGCGCTGTGCTCCAATAGGAAGGCATTCGCATGCATAAATTAATAAATAAAATAAATAAAGTACATTTTTTCCCCCAAACGCAGTATAGTATAATTTCGAACACTCTAGTACCGCGGTACTATACTAATACCGGTATACCGTGCAACCCTAGCCAGAGGTCGCTGTGGGCGTATGGCCATGTGTGCCAGCGCTGTAATGAATGGGGATACATGCTGGTGTTTGCAGTGCTAAAACTATATTAAATATAATAGCTATGGATCTAATAATATAGTTGATTGTCATTGAGTTTCTTCCGGTCAAGATGCAAAAAAACAGAATGTTTCCATCCATACATTCCCGTTTTATACCGTGGTGAATATGAGTATAGTTTTAGAGTAATTCTGTGTAATCCCAGGAAACGCAGCTAAACAGCGTTTTTTAAATAATAATAATAATAATTGTAGAAATGGGTACAGACTATTTGATGTCTGTTCAGATTTGAAGTTTGGCAGAAGTTTGAGGTGAACATACGTGAAATAATAACTTCATACAAGTAATGATGATAACAATATATTATAGAACTCTATAATATTATTATACATTGTAGAACTCTATGCTTCTTCCTCGTCTCTATTTGAGGTCACTGGACGTCAGCAGCTCCTAGTGGACTGTTTATTCAGAGGACAGTTGTTTAACCACAGGATATGTTTAGCGAGCGGAGAGAGCATGACCAGGCCGGTGCTGCTGGGGTTCTATTAAGTTAACCTATCTCAAACCCTGCCCTCTTTTCTTGATCCTCCAATCACAACTGTCTGTTGCTTCCTCAACAGTTATGATTGGAGGATCAAGAGGGCAGGGTTTGACATAGGTCAATAGGGAGGTGTAGTCTGACATGACATCACTCACTTTAGCTTCCCGTGCGGTCCACCCGTATAGGGATTTATCATTAGGAAAATGGATTATCGGCTATTGTAACAAATCTGCCTCAGGAACATTGGCAAGCTTTCCATTTTTCTACAAAATGAGTTCCCTTTTATCACTAACATTATTGTTTAAGCATTTTCGGTTGAAATAAAAGTAGTTATAGTTACTTACCAGTAGGGATGCACGATAATTATCGGGCCGATATCAGCAATTATGACGTCATCCCGATAAACCCGATAACGTTATTGATAGTTCCCATAATATATAATATATTTTTTGGTTAAAAAAAATGCGGTGTGGGTGAATTGGGGTGAAGGGCGTTTGTTTTTACTCTAGGCTCCTCCCGTTTGGCCAGTACAGTGGTACGACTGATAGCGTGTGGTTTAGGAAGAGGGCGTTTTACACAAATCCAGCGCTCCCTTTCTTGGCTGTGACGTAAGTTTCAGAGGCAGCGCGGATGTAAACAAAGATGGCGTCAGTAGTGTGGGAATAGTTTCAGAGGAAAAAAGTTTGCTTGCTATTTGTAAAAAAATGCAATGCAGAAGTTCCACGAGAAGGGAAAAGGACGGACAACAACTTATACATCCAACCTAACAAGCAACATCACCACGATGGTGTGTTAAAAGCCTACTAAAGCTTATTGCTCCGTAGTAGCCAGGTTAATTTGCACCACCAAACACTGCTTAAAAGCTAGCGGTTTGAGCCCTTGGGTCATTTCTGTCAAACTTCTTTAATTTAGCAAACGCCTCGTCAATAGGTACAAACGCTGCGGGTTCCTTTGTAGCTGGCTTTGGATTCACAGCAGCTTTAGCTGCTCGCACGTCGTTGTAGGCTTTTAACACACCATCGTAGCGGTGGTGATGTTGCAGGTGACTTGTTAAGGTTGGATGTATTATAAGTTGTTGACGGATTGTGAATTTTCTGATTCAAATTATATTTATTTGGAAAAATAAATATGGTCACTTTATCAGTCAAAACTGTTGTCTTGGCTTTGTTTTGTTCATAGTAGTAACGCTCATGTCATGATAAATCTGGTTAGGTGAAAACTACAGGAATATACATTTAAAAAAAACTTTTATAATACAATAAATATCGGTTATCGGTATCGGCCTTGAGGAGCAGAAAGTTATCGGTATCGGGGTCAAAAAATCAATATCGTGCACCCCTACTTACCAGTAGAACGCCTGTCGCTCAGTGCTGTCGCCGTCAGCAGCGCCAGAGAGAAGTGTAGTTCCTCCGTGAACGAAAACATAAATGTTGTTGTTATTTTGCTACCTTTACAATTATTTGTGCATTTTTTCATGTTGAGCTATAGATTGTGGACGAATACACACAGAAACGTACACCGTGCCAATGTTCATGCTTTTATTTGTTTTAAACAAGACGATTTAGAAATGGGTCCATTGGAAATACATGGCGATTTCAAGAGGGGTGGACCGCGCGGGAAACGGCAATGATGTAACCACTACACCTCCCTATTGGGAGAGAGATGTTCACATGTTGTGCATTGGTATTCCTCAGACAGCCCCTTGGCACATTGTATTGGTGTTTACTGTTAATGAGGGAAGTATTTGGTTGTAGGTTCACGTTGGGCCGTTTATGTCCCCAGGTCCCAATGAACAGTAATGTTACCCCACAGTTTACGGAGGGGCCAGTGAACGCTGACTTCTCGGGAGTCCTTCAGGTATTCTTCTTTTGGCCATTTGCTTAATAAAGGGAAAGATTCAGGAATTTTCTAATGTGATGGATCACTTATATCAAGACACATTCAGTCCTTCCAGAACTGACAGCATCCTCCTTTTAGCAACAGCCTGCTATAGCAAGTGAATGACATTTCCCCACAATTTCTCTCATTTGATTTCCAACAGTTATACAACTTATGGTATTTCCACTTCAACTAATGGAACAAGTGATTCTGTGTAATATCTTATGTAATTACAACGTACAGAAATATTATATAATACTACTATAATCAGCAAGGAAGGCTTATTACAAAAACACATACATTTTAAGGCTATTTTACAGAAATGCAGCTTGAAGGTAAAAATGAAGCTTGATTCCCAAAGAAAGCTGATGTGGTTGTGTATATATATACATATTATGTATATATATACACGTATATAATACATATACATCTGCTCTCTCCTCTTTCACACACACACCAGACCCCTTTCACCTTCGGCTTGAACCAGAGGGCTCCCTACACGGCAGGCGACCGCTGCCTCTTGTGCCGGTGTGAACGCAAAGACAGTGTCCTGCAGTCGGAGGCCGGAGTCTCGGGGCTCCCGGGGGGCCAGAACGGGACCATGCAGGCCCCCAGTGCCCTCCAGCTGCCCCTGTGGGTGTGCCCCGACTGCAGGCGCACGGTGGAGAAGGAGGATCGCCACGCGGCCCTGGAGCAGTCGCTGGGGGTGAGTCACCCTGGGATATAAGTCATGGGGTTAACCCTTTCACTACCACACTACAGAAGGTTAACCCTTTCACTACAACACTACAGCAGGTTAACCCTTTCACTACCACACTACAGAAGGTTAACCCTTCCACTACCACACTACAGAATGTTAACCCTTTCACTACCACACTACAGAAGGTTAACCTTTCACTACCACACTACAGAAGGTTAACCTTTCACTACCACACTACAGAAGGTTAACCTTTCACTACCACACTACAGAAGGTTAACCTTTCACTACCACACTACAGACGGTTAACCTTTCACTACCACACTACAGAAGGTTAACCTTTCACTACCACACTACAGAAGGTTAACCCTTTCACTACCACTACCACACTACAGAAGGTTAACCCTTTCACTACCACTCTACAGCAGGTTAACCCTTTCACTACCACACTACAGAAGGTTAACCCTTTCACCTCCACACTACAGAATGTTAACCCTTTCACTACCACACTACAGAAGGTTAACCTTTCACTACCACACTACAGAAGGTTAACCTTTCACTACCACACTACAGAAGGTTAACCTTTCACTACCACACTACAGAAGGTTAACCCTTTCACTACCACACTACAGAAGGTTAACCTTTCACTACCACACTACAGAAGGTTAACCCTTTCACTACCACACTACAGAAGGTTAACCCTTTCACAACCACACTACAGACTGTTAACCGTTCACTACCACACTACAGAAGGTTAACCCTTTCACTACCACACTACATAAGGTTAACCTTTCACTACCACACTACAGAAGGTTAACCCTTTCACAACCACACTACAGACGGTTAACCGTTCACTACCACACTACAGAAGGTTAACCCTTTCACTACCGCACTACAGAAGGTTAACCTTTCACTATCGCACTACAGAAGGTTAACCCTTTCACTACCACACTACAGAAGGTTAACCCTTTCACTACCACACTACAGAAGGTTAACCTTTCACGACCACACTACAGAAGGTTAACCTTTCACTACCACACTACAGAAGGTTAACCCTTTCACAACCACACTACAGAAGGTTAACCTTTCACTACCACACTACAGAAGGTTAACCCTTTCACAACCACACTACAGACGGTTAACCGTTAACTACCACACTACAGAAGGTTAACCCTTTGACAACCACACTACAGAAGGTTAACCTTTCACTACCACACTACAGAAGGTTAACCTTTCACTGATGTTGAAAGGTTAACTGGGTTAACCGTATGTAGTGTGGTGGTGAAAGGGTTAACCTTCTGTAGTGTGGTTGTAAAAGGGTTGACCCTTTGTCGTGTGGCGGTGAAAGTACCTTCTGTATCGTTGCAGTGAACGGGCTAACCGTTTGGTAGTGTGGTAGTGAAAGGGTTAAGGTTAACCCTTAGTCAGGTGGCAGTGAAAGGGTTAACCATCTGTAGTGTGGTTGTGAAAGGGTTAACCCTTTGTTGTGTGGCAGTGAAAGGGTTCACCTTCTGTATCGTCGCAGTGAACGGGTTGACCGGGTGGTAGTGAAAGGGTTAAAGATATAGTCTATAATGCTGTCAAAAGGGGCGGACCACTAGACAAAACAGCGCCCACTTGGTACTGCACTTTGTAAACTTTTGGGGGGGGGGGGGGTCTGACATTCTGAGCCTGAGGTGTGGCCAGCAGTAGCAACCCCTCCCCCTATATCCACTGAAATCCAACCCACACGTCGGACAAAAACTAAACATTTAAATAAAGCACAATACCAAGAGGAGCTCTTTTGCCTAGAGCTTGCTGTTTGATGACGGTACAAATTCTGCCTTTTTAAAGGTTTGGAATATAAGAATGTGTTAACCACCTGAGACTGATGTATGGCCACCGGCGGTCGATTACTGTCTTTCAGAGGTTGTAGCAGGCTTAGTTTTAAAGGTAGAGAGATGATTGTGATAATATGAAACTAGAGACCTCTGGGAATATGGAGATACCAGCCCATGTCGTGCTAGCTTACCTGGAAAAGGCCTAAATATTGTTCCAAGCTTAATCAAACTTTTGAGGTTTGAAGAATTGGCATGGACATTTTCAAAGGAGTCCCCTGACTTTTCACCTCAAGGTATCTGAATTCCAGTCGGCTCAATGGAACCACAATAGTCTCATCAGTTCATGCTAGTCCCATTTTAGTTTAGGGTCAAAACCATATAGGTCTTTGCACTAGGGATGGGTATCGTTAGGATTTTATCGATACTACTACTCTTATCGATACTGCTTAACGGTTCGGTACTTTATCGATACTCTTATCGGTTCTTTTTGGTTCTTTTTTTGCAAGAAAAAAAGACAATTAATTAAGAACAGAATCAACATTGCTTTATTATTTATAAATACAACTTTATAAATAAGTATTATAAATAAATATAATTTCTTCAGCAACAGCAGCAGCAATGTTCTTTTATATAACTTTATAAATAAATATAATAAATTAATATAATTTCTTCAGCAACAGCAGCAACAATGTTTTAAATGTGTCTGACTCTGAATTATAGACTTTTTATAATAAACAACAAATGCAAAAGGCTAACAGAACTGTGACACTCGTTCACCCTATCCTCTGTCATCCTTCCTCTAGCTGCTAGGGAGAAAGGACTTTGGGTGGTGGAGGGAGGTAGAGGGAGGATGTGTGGTGGCCCTGGGCTCACTGGGCTGGGACATAGTGGCTGACGCCTCAGCTTGACGATCTATAAAAAGTTTAGATTGTAGTATTTGTAGCTAAACAATTGTTTTGTTTATTAGCCTATTTGTAATAATTCGTTATTAGCCTAGGCAACTCCGTATCTTGGCTTACGGTTACGGCTGCAGTGGATGCAGATGGAACACTGCGCGCAAGGCAGTCGAATACGCGCATTTCTGCACACTAATATCATGTTTTGCCAACAGATGTTTTGATAAATTGATTTGCTCGTATTGCCACCCTTACTGGCAAATGTTTTGTTGCACTTGTGGCAACGTGCATTGTCGGCATTGACCCTTGTAAAGTATATCCATACTTTAGAACGCTTCGCTCTATCCGCCATGATCACGACTCAGTGCATGCAGAGCTGCTGTCTGTGTGCCGCGCGCTATAGCACGGGGCGTCGGGGAGCACTTTCATTAAGGAGTACCCGTATGTAGTACCCGTATGTCTATGTGTAGCACTAGCGAGCGACTCGCGAGGAGTGTGTGTAATAATTGACTCGCTGGCTGCGGCTCGCTTCTCGTGCAGAGTTCGATTCCCGCTTGGGGACCAGGTTTCCATGATGCCAGTTACCCAGGTGGGGTATCTCCCAGGCCTTTCTGTGTGGAGTTTGCATGTTCTCCCCGTGCTCGCAAGGGTTTCCCCCCCGATAAGATAAACCCAATGGAAAAACATGCACAACAACAAGATCGCTAACGCTGTGGCGTCCTTGACGAAGACGGACAGGAGCACTTGGATTGGTCCCCTGGCGCGGCTCACGTTGACGCCTGTCTGCTCCCGGCTGCCCTTGGGGGGGAAGGACGACGGGATGGGTTAATCGCAGATACGAATTGCATGCATGCATCGCATGTGTGCCAATTGATGACCTCGGAGCAGGTCCTAAATTATTATTATATTTTTAGAGACAGAGAGGATCGTTCGCAACTTTTAAAATAATAATAATAATAATTTCTCTAGAGTATCGATAGCAGTACCGAGGACGTCAGAGCTTATAAATACTCCGGTATTTTCTAATATAGTACCGGTTCCCGTTTAAAACCGGGGTCCGGGGGGCATCCCTACTTTGCACAGTCGCGGACTGGGACCATAATTCCTACCGGGAATTTTACTCAGGCAGGCCAGGCCCATACCCATACCCACCCACCCCCACCCCCCGGGAAAAAACCTGCGTTTTGTATCCTGCTGCGTTGTATCACGTGGTGGCACTGTAGAGGCTGTATACACTAGTATAAATGTGACCTTGAGCACCATGGACAGCGACGCTGTCACAAAACGGACCATACAAGTTGTATACACTACACAAGTGTAGAATAACTACTTTCCAAATAATGGATTGTTCAAATGTCGGGTTATAATACGAAAGTGTCCTTTATAGAAGTTTACCGGTGCAGTTACATTACATTTATCTACTTCACTGGCGCTCTCTGTGATCTAATCGATTCATTATAGTATCATTCACCCTCGCGCTGCTGCCGTCAGTTCAACATAATGACGCGTTCCTTCCATCTCCACGGCTTCAATATCTGCATCCAAATCATCCATCAGACTTATAGCTGTTCTATTTCACGGTATTTCTTTAACTCCCAGCAGTACATCCAATAAAGTGATCAAGTGATCAACATCCGGAGTTTCCACGTCAATTTCAATGTCCATCTGATTCAAAACTTGTGTAGTAACACCTCTGATTGCGCCCTGCTTTCGTCTCATTCTTTCAATTTTTCCGTTCATCTTCACCCATTCTAGAGCGATCCAAAACGTTCATATCTCCCGGGTTTCGGCAGTTACTTTGAAGCAGAGAATATTATGTACAAGGCGTATGTCTTCGCTATACGCGGACTAGCCAATCAGAGAGCGTCTTCGCAAACTGCGGCTACGAAAAAAAAATCACGCATTCCTGCCTGCTTGCCTGAACTTATATATGCGCAAATAGAAACATGTATACCGACCTGGCCTGCTTCGGAGTTCAGTGGCCTGACTGCGGGCAAAAAAGAAAAGAAAAAAAGCATTTGCCAGTCTGCCAGGGCAGCCAGGCCATGCCAGTCTGCCAGGCGTCTCTACAATTCGTAGCCGCATTTCTGCAGACCCCTCTCTGATTGGTTGAGCTCCATTTCTGCAGACCCCTCTCTGATTGGTTGAGCGAAGCCCCTCTCTGATTGGAAATGTACTACCAGATTCGCTTATAACGTTATTTCCGTGACTTCGCGGTTTATTCATAACGATGCACATTTCACAACACAGCCAGCTGTCAGAAACTGTACATTGTAACGTTGTTATTTCGCGGCCTGCCCATTTGATGTTCCCAAATCATATTCAGAAAGTATCACAGAGACTTCTATTGACCAAGGAATTAGTTATTATTAGTAAGACACATTTCTGTAGCAATTGACCACCAGACTCTTTCTCTTAAGGCATTAACTGGGTTAATTAATATAAATGTTATATTGTAACTGTCTAGTTACACATTGGTTCCGAAACATGTATGTTCCAGCCCAGGCTGCAATTAAAACTTTGAATCTGAGAGAGCTCTGGTCAGCGAAGCCGGCGAGTGATTATTATTGGTTTTTAATGACAAACCAATTACATAATCCTATCCAACATATGTGTAAAGGCACACACAACATATTCCAGTTAACGGTATATTTTTTTAATGATTCGTTATGGCGTAATCAATACTTCCATGTGTATAAATTGCGTTCGCGACCTCCATGTTTTGGGGCTATTCATCAGAAAACTCGGATCCGGGATTCGGCTCCCATCCGTCGGGCAACAACTGTGGGTTTTCAGCCGCTCTCTCTGGAGCTTAACGGAGCTCATGCGCATGCGCGCGCCCGGCCAATCAGAGAGGGGTCTGCAGAAATGGCCTCAACCAATCAGAGAGGGGTCTGCAGAAATGCGGCTACGAATTGTAGAGACGCGTCTGCCAGGCCACCGGGAAAACTCCCGCTGCTCCCGATGGCCAGTCCGCTAGTGTCTTTGCATGCAGTACACATGTGTTATTTAGCCTATTCCTGCATACTGTCTGATTTTGATAAATTGGGTATAGCTGTAAACCTTTTTGGATAAGAGCCCAATTGTATTCATGTGTGATGATGTGAGCAATCACAGTCGTTCTTTCAACGGCTGTGACAATTATTTAAAAAAAATTATAATAATAAAATAACTTGTATAGGTAAACCATTTGATGTTGAAATATTGAAGACAGCCGTGCTCTCACGCACTCACCTCCAGCTTGGGAATATGTTTTCCTTTGCTGAGGCAGAGGCACATGCTAAGAGAAACCCTATCTACGTATGCAGTTGCACTATTAACCCACCAGGTGGCTCTAGAACTATACCTATGTAAAACAAGCGTATCAGTTTTGTTTAGAAATTCATAATAGAGGTAGAGGTTCATTTCTAACTCTGTTACATAAACAACAAAAAGCTGCTATTTCTGCAGCTACGTCATGTCCTGCCGCCTGCTCGCTCTATAGGCGCCACCTCACCTAAACCGAGTATTTCCATAACTGTTATTCACCGGCAAAGATGCAAAAAAATAATAATCATATTTATATTCTCCTTGTTTCATCACAATTTACTCAAGCCTAGTAACAGACACAATATTTCCGACACTGGGAATACATTCCCCGAGGTCCATAGATGTCCCTAGATACCAAGAACATGCTAATTGACCTTGTAGAAGTGGAGCAATCTTCCATTTACTTGGGCATGTACTTTTAGGTGGATTTTCTGAAAATAGGGCTACAGGTTAAAACATTACTTTCCTAACTTAGTGAAACAAAATGTAACAAATGAACACCGATATAAATGTACTGAACTCAATCCGATTAAAAATAAAAGATGTATACCCTATCCAACTATTTTAGTCATATCGGGGCCGATATCAATATCGGATCGGTGCATCCCTACCTAAAACCTTTACCTTAATTTCTGTGTTGTCAATCCTTGAGCAATTTGAAAATGTTTTAATTGTGCAGGTCCCCCCCGTTTTATTGTCAACCCATCCACCAAGTTTGAGCCAAATTGAATTAAGTATGAAATATCATGGTGACAGACACACACACAGACACAAGTGAGTACAATATTCCCTTGTGCTTTGTAAGAAAGGTGGTGATATTAACCCTTTCACTATCACACTACAGAAGGTTAAACACTGGTTACAGCACAGCAAAAAACAAACAAAGGAGTGTCCACACAGCCTGTTTGACATTTGACTATTGAATGATTCACCCTACACCATAAAGACTCAGTTTCTCTTTATCAATAGGGAGGTGTAGTGGTTACGGGTGTAGTGGTTACGTCATTGTTGTTTTTCGGCCGGTCCACCTCTCGCTTGAAATGGCAATGTATTTCCAATAGACACATTTCTAAATCGTCTCGTTTAAAACAAATAAAGCATGAACATTGGCATGGTGTACCTTTCTGTGTATTCATCCACAATCTATAGCTCAACATGAATCGTAAAATAATTACGTATAATTTTATTTCAACCAAAAATGCTTAAACAATAATGTTAGTGATAGAAGGGAACTCATTTTGTGCAAAAATGGAAAGCTTGCCAATGTTCATGAGGCAGAATTATTACAATAGCCGATAATACATTTTCCCAATGATAAATCCCTATACGGGTGGACCGCGCGGGAAACTCCCTATAGGAGTAGAATGACGCAGCAGCGTAACCCGCTGCAAAGGCCCAAGGATAAATAAAAGTGGTTATGGAAATGAATCATCAATATCATCGGTCACATGTAGGGTTGGGCACCGAGAACCGGTTCTAATAGGAACCGGTTCCTAACTTCCCGTTCTGGAAAGTTATATTTGTCTCCCAGTTCTCTTTGACATGCAACACAAGGGTGTTATCGATCTTGAACTGATTTTAAAGAATTTCAACAGTGCCAAGTCTTTTGCTGGCTGGCGTCGGCCTATCCAGTCCACCATGTTTGAGCCAAATTGGATCAGAAATGCTGCAGTTACTTCAGTTATGGACATATGTGCACTTACAGGTGCAAGTGATTACAACACCTGCCTCTTGTGCTTCGCACACAGGTGTAACTATATATGCTATTCATCATGTCATCATGTCAAGTATCCCCATTTCAAGTCAACAAAAGTATTGAGACATGACTGCCGGGTGTTTTAGGTGTTTCACATTGCTCTAATTATTTATGTTTGTCACTCCGATGTCAACTACAGATTGCATTTCCAAGGGTTTTGAACAATATTTTCCATCAACATTCATTGTTTTAATTGTGTCTCTCTGTAACAAAGCCCAGATCAGGTCCCCTCAATACCTCTTAATAGGACTTAATAGCATTTTAGGTTGGCAGTGCCAGTGCACCACTGTTTAGGTCCAGAGACCTAATGGTATGTGCTCTGATTTTCAAGCAGAGTTTATAAGGATGCTAGGATGCACAGTATTACGAATTATTCAAGTGAGTGGCCTACCTGCCAATTGTCAGTATATTCACATGCACACTATTCATTCTTGATACTGTGTTTATAAGCATCCTCTTGCGATTTCCAATATCCCTGTATACACGAGAAACAAAATATTGAGAGCAATACCATGGAAACGAAGCGTTCACAGACTGCAACAACCCAACCGTCAACGGGATTAGGTGTTAAATGCTAATCGGCGTGTCCCTGTAATCATATTTGGGTTTCTCACTGTATGAGCTTATCGCAGCTTTTGTATATAGGATATGGAGTCTACACATATGCCAACCCGGGAAATGTAATATTCTGGTACCTGGAATAATATCTGAATATCAATGTCAGTGTTTCCCACAGGATTTTCAGAGACTATGGGGGGGGGTGAACCTCCGACCCTCTAGGGGTGCCCCCCCGGATTATTATTTTTTTGTACATTTTAAAGTTAAATTCATCAATCTGGTGCACTTTGAGAGCAAAATAAAGAGGCTAGATCTATGATGAACTTTGTGCTCAAAACACAAAATCTACTAGACTAGTGCTTTCCAATCCTCTCCTCGAAGCACCCCAGCCGTTCAATGTATTTGTTAAATTCCACCACCAGCACACCTGATTCAATTTAACTAGGCCTTTATTAGTTGAATCAAGGTGTGCTGGTGGTGGAATTTAACAAATACATGGAACGGCTGGGGTGTCTCGAGGAGAGGTTTGGGAACCACTGGACTAGAGCATACATTTGAGCCATCAAAGAAATGAAGCAAAAGTGGTTACCTGTGTTGAACTGGTTAATTTTTTAGAAAATAAAGAAATATAGTGGATTACTATTACGACTACTACCACTGACAATACTACTGATACATCCCTATTGGCAAGCTTTAAAAAAAAAAATAATAATAATAATTTAATTTTTTTTTTTTTTTATAATTAAATTTTTTGGTTCATTATACAACTGTGGCGGGACTAATTAGACTGTGGCGGGCCCACAGTCTAATTAGTTAATACCCTAGGTCATTAATGGGAAACCCTGAATGTACATGTAAGCATACCCATTGATCTCTGAAATATGGCTAGTTTGTATTTCATAAATGATGATGATATGCTCATGCACTGTATCGGACTTGTATTCAGAAATTCTCCAGTGCAAAACAAATTGATAGACTATTATAGACCTTCAAAGCTGTCTCACCTTGGGCGGCTAGGTGGCGCAGTGGGCAAGGCACTCGCCACCAACGCAGGAGATGCTGGGTTCGAGCCCAGCTCTCGGTGTTGCTACCAGCTTGGCTGGTCGTTCATACTAATACAATTGGCAGTATTAGGGGGGTGGGAAGCTGGTGGGTGGGGATCAGACGTTGTGGACAGCGACTCCTACAGGTCGGTTGGTGCGCTGCGCAGCAGAATCAGGAAGCGACGGGGGCGGCGTGCCTTCCCACGCAGACCCTCGCCGCTGAGAGATTGCGCTGTGCAGGTGAAAAGATGCGACGGCTGCCTCCTCGAGTACCGGAGGGGACACGTGATGTAAGGCTTCGTCCACATTGCAGCCGGCTTGTGGGAGGCATGGCCTAACAACGTTCGAGACAGGGGAGGGTAGAATTGGACAATACAAAATTGGGGATGGGAGAAAAATGGGGAGAAAAAGTAGATAAAAAAAAGCTGTCTCACCTTCAGGAAATAATGTTCCTCCACAAATCCAGAAAGCAAACTTTCTTCCTAATCTTTGATTGATTGTGGTTCTGGTGAAAATAATTTTACAGCTTTATCCATTATCGAAATATATATATAATATATTTCTTTAATCCATGGTATTTGTTTCCTGGCAAAAGGAATACCCTGCCTTTAACCCTTTCACTACCACACTACAGAAGGTTAACCTTCTGTAGTGTGGTAGTGAAAGGATTATTAACCCTTTGTCGTTTGGCAGTGAAAGGGTTAACCTTCTGTATTGTCGCAGTGAAAGGGTTAACCATTTTGTTAGTGTGGTAGTGAAAGGGTTCAAATGTTGGTCTGTTGTTAAAGCTAGTCTTTTTTTGTCACATTGGGGGGGGAAAGGTTTTTGGTTTGCAGCTATACAGTATTCATTGGTTTGAATGAGGAATGCTAACAATGATAACAAGCTATGTTTTGGTTAACTGTTAGCTGAAGTGCCAATGCAGATATTTCTTTCCATCACAAGCAGGGGCTTTGTGAAGAAAAATAACAAACTAAAAGCTGACATTTCAGGTGCCCATGTAGTACTTATCAGTTTGACAGGTACATATAGGCTCACTTTCTAAAAGCATGAAAGCATAATGTCAAATATCTATATACTTATTTTGGCAGAGTTTTTTTTTGCTTTGGGCAGGCGTGAGAAACATTCAGCAAATAGCTGATTTTGCCTACATCTAGCGATCACAAATAAGTCCCGGTTACAGTTTCATACTAAAAGGAGTTGTTAACAGCAGGGTTTCCGTTAGAAAAAATTGTTGCCGGTCTCAGGGTCCGGTAGATTTTTATCTACCGGTCAAATGAGAGAAATTCCGGTCAGAGTTTATTGAGCTTAAAAACAACAGGCTATATAAAGAATGACATCCTCAAGGCATGTAGATTTATAATATTTTAACTTAAAGCTACTTTTGCGTATACAGTCATTATATTCCAAATAAAATAAGTCCAGAGACTCCGTGCTGCTGCCGACTTTAAATCAAATAGACCTGTGTCTGTGGGCAGTCGGCCCGACATTAATAAACAGCAGTCTGTTATAATCACATTTATGAGCTAACGAATTCCGTTATATTGGACATTTGTATTAATTATATCAAGCGAAGAACTGAGAAATTTGGCAGAGAGACGGCAACATTATCGTGGGTTTGCGTGATGTATATCTCCACCTAGTCCCAACGACTTGGTGCTGGTCATAATGTCCGGTGAAAACAACTCCCTCCAAGCACAACTTGACCACCCGAACCGTACCAAAACAGGCCAAAATTAAATAGCCCATGCGACGAACGATTCATTACATTCGTTTCATCGTTGCTCCACCAAGCAGCCGGTCCAACAATATCAGCGCGAGCGCCGCAGTTAGTTTGCAAGAAGCATCCAGCTGCAGACCCGCAGAGCAGCTTTCCAGGTCTGGGGACCGCACTGTGCCAGCAAAGCTGGTGGGTTCTGTGGGTCTGCAGCTGCATGCCTTCCGCAAATCCAGCAGCAAGCTCTCGCTGAGCGAAGCAACGACAACAAACGCAATGATTGTTTCGTTCATCGCATAGGCCACCCAACTCCAGCCCATCCAAATACAATTCAAATAATCAAACTGTGCCCAGAGGGAACTATTTTCACCGGACACTATGACCGGAGAGATTAAATTTGTCGGACTTCAACAGATTTTGCCAGTCAAATACCGGTAATTACCGGCTAACGGAAACGCTGGTTAACAGAACTCAGCTATAGGACGACAATAATGTGGTCAAGAGGCATGGTTTCCAGTCTTTAGCCTTTAACTGGCTTGGTTTGTTTATTCACATGGTAGGAGCAGTAACACATGAGTCCTCTCTTATTGAGAGACTGAGGGGGAGAGAAAGAAGGGGGAGGAGACACAGCTACTTATACTCGCCACCTGGTAGTACTCCAGAGTGTCTCCGCCTAGAACGCCCTCTAGTGGACATAGATATATATGCAGGTAGACAGACACTAGTGTGAACAGTTACATAATTATGCAGTTAGACAGTTACTAACAATTCTACCCAGAGCCTCTACCTTCAACAGGAGTCTAAATAAAACATGCTAATATTAGCATTATAAAGTAATGTTTGATGGATTCCTAGAAGCATTTTTTTCAGTAATGGATTACACTTCTCAAGCAAGCAGTGGTTCTTTGCAAATCTTCCTTGATATAATGAGACATGTTTGGAACTGAAATAGACTGGAAACAAAGACTACATATGCTGTATTTTTAATCTCCACAATAGCCTGCTATAGCCTAGTTAAATTATTTCCTTTTTATTTAAAGGTCCCATATTATACTCCCTTTCAACAAGTTAATATATGCGCAGAGGTTCAGATCAAACTGTCATACTAGGCATTGCAGATCAAATAGGAATGAAGATCCAGCTATTTCATATCCTATTTCTCGCCTAAAATGTTGTTAGACAGATATTTTAGTGAACCATTTAGGTGGGAAAAAAATAACGTTTACGAGCGAGCCGGCATCTCGAAGAACTGAGACACATGAGTCAAGGACCCGCCCATATGCAAGGAGTGTGTTGTGATTGGTCAGTCATTCCTTTCCAACTCGTTTGTGGCTGCAATTTTGAATGGCTTGTTTCAATGGGGTTTCTTTCAATTGTTCCTTGTCACGGCTGAACTGCAGAGACTGCACTACATACATATTTCACATGTTCTCAGTGTTTTACACCCCTTGTTGTGTTGAAACAATGCAAAACACAGGACAATTCAGTAGGGGCCCTACTGTTTGTTTGGTTTATCTTTTTGTAACTTTGCGTGCTGAGGGGTATGGGGCAATGACGTCTTGAATACTTTGATATTTATTTGCTTAAAGTCTTCACAATAGTCACAACTAGTGCGATGCAATGTTGGTATTAACTCTTTCCCTGCCAACAACGATTTTATACGTGTTTGTCCGCCAATCGTTGAACGCCAACCATATACGTTATTTGATCGTTATTTCTTTTATTAGCTATTTCCAATCGTTATCCATCCAGGGAGTAGGGCTGGGCGATCGTCGGGGGATGGGAATTGATATGATTTTATCGATACGATTCCATTATCGATTCTGCTTATTGATCCGATTTTTTATCGATTCCCTTATCGATTTCTGATATTTATAATTTAAATAAATAAATTGGAAATGCAACAGAACTAAGCTGGTTAGAATAACAACATGCAACTTGACATTTCTGATTGTCATTTATCATTTATTGTTGAGCCCCCATGTCAGAAAAATACAAAAACAAAAAAATGTATTAACTATACACTTAAATAAAATAATGTATTTGAGAACTAATTTAATCTATTGAACTGTAGTTGCATTAAACAAGTCGTTATTGCAAAAGAGAATTTGTTAGCAATAACCTACCTGTATAAATAAAGGCCAGCTCAGTGTTCTCCCTCTGTCTCTCTCTGCAATGAGCATGGCTATTTAGCTAGCTAGCGGCTAACGTTACTTCTCCCCCCCCTCAATGTACAGTTTTGCTTGCTTATACAGTGTGCCCCCCCCCCCCAACCACCTCCAATGTAAATTACCCAGTATGGTTGTCAATATCCCAGTGTACCCAACCCCCCCCACCCAACCTCCTCCAATGTACAGTTTCTACGTCAAATGTATATACTCCCTTTTCTTGACTCCTTCTGTATCACAAACAGTACTGTATTTGCAAATCTGGTATGTCATAAATGTATAGATGTAGCAGTACTGACTATCTGTATGTCATGTATGTCATATATGTCCTGATGAATTGAAAATGGGGGACCCTGGTGGAAACAAGACGAAAGTCTTTCTCTGGTCTGCATCCCCTTAACAATTGTGTGTATTGAGCTGTACTGTATTGTACCCATTCTGCAATCTGTTAATAAAGTTTTCAATCAATCAATCAAACTTTACCATGTAAATGAATGACTAGGATGCAAAGCACTTTCAGTTTTCACTGCACAAACAAAACGGTCACAATATCGAGCCCTTTAGGTTTTCCTAGTCAAGGAATCAAAAGTCTGCTATGGCTGCATGCGTGGCGCTAATGTTATTGTTTTTAAATGCGCAACTGGCGGAAAAACATGGCATCGATAAGAGGAATCGATAGTCACAGAGGCATGCGATTCCAGGAATCGGACAATTAGGAACCGGTTCCCAATCGATTCCGATTCTTGATTCCCATCCCTATATATCGAGTATACTCGATGTATCGTGGCTTGTTCTACGTGAGATGTAGTAAATTGCTATATCGTGAACATCGAGTATTGGCTGTCAGTTAGCCGCCGCGGCTAAAAACAAACTTATCAACACGGACCGACTTGCTTTATTTAGCGCAGCGTTTTCCTCTCATTTCATTATAGACACAGACCAATGCGGACCTTCAATGATGAGCAATTGTCATTTCATTAGACACAGACCAGCTCAGACCTTCAATTGAATTGAATTGAGCAACTGGCTAATGTTAGCCGCTGTTAGCTTCTCAGCTAACTCTAAACTATCTAACTAACGTGACTCCGCGATACCATTTCCATTAGTGAGGAAATGGGGGGGTGGGTATATTGATGAGGCTTGACAACAGGTCCAAAGATAACTTCACATTTATTGGCAATTAGTTTCTTTATATCGCTTCCTCCAGCTTCCAACTGTGTTGACAAAATGCAATCCTGGTGTGGTTAGCTACGGAGCATCAGAACGCTCAAACGCTCTCTCTCTCGCTCTCGCTCTCTTTCTCGCTCTCTCTCTCTTTTTTGTATATTTCCGGCGGACTACACGTCTAGGCATATTGCTGCCCTCCACAGGACAGTGGGAGCACAATAGATTTCCAGCCCTCCCTATATTCTGTTATACAGCCCTGCGGCAAGCAGGAACCTCGCTCTCAATGATTTAAAGTGGCCACACGTTACAATATAAATACTAACTGGGATAGTTGATGATAAACATTTAATTTCATTATCTGAAATATTATACAATCATTAAGTCTGCTATAAGCCATTATCCCTTTGTGTGTGATTATTATTGTCTCACAGTGGTGTGTATATATAAAGTGTGTTTTTAGCTAAAGTGGATAGAAAACAGTACTGTGCAAAAGTCACCCAAGAGTTTTTATATAAATGGTCATACAGTAGATTATTAAATTTTTAATAAAAAAAAAAAAAAGGTATTAGTATGTCAGTAGAGACAATGTCTTAGTACATTTTTAGAAACTTTTAATTTAATTATTTTTTAAAGCATCTTCATGGTTTAATGCAAACATATGTTGCAGGGACTATTATAATCATCGTATTGGCATGACTGTATGCATCAAAGGGTTAAATCAAGCATTTTTAAGTGCTTTAGAGTAAATGTCCAAATATCGCGATATATATCATGTATCGTGATATAGCAAAAAAAATATCGCGATATCCTTTAGAGGCCATATCGCCCAGCCCTACCAGGGAGCCTGTGTAACCATAGGGAATGAGTCTGAGATTGCAAAAGTCCAATATTGCCGCCTGGTGGTATGCGGCCGATGTTGCACTCCCTTTGAGACTCTGTGTATGTATGTGGCTGTGTCGATGAAATTCCTCCGGGCGGACTTTTCTAGTAGCCTGGACCGAGGGCTTTACCCGATCTCATTGAATAGTTTTCGGGACCCCCCATTCATTATGCTGTGGTGGGTTATGTCGTGGCCCAAATGGACATACGATCTACCAGATGGCAATCAAATAATTGGAATATTCTTTTTGGAATCTCACTGGCCACGGGTAAGAGCAATTTAACGTCAATTTCAGCTTGATTGTGCCTTGTTTTCATAGCCATCGCCCTGATCAGTGTATGCTGTTGTACTGACGAATGCCGTTATTGACAATCAATTAATCAGAAACGACCCCCCCCCCCCTTTCATGCATTCATGATGGAACATAATATACCGATCATATGCATTTGAATTTTTTATTGTAGCGTGTATAGGGACGAAATGCCAATGTATTAAGTATAATATGCGTCACGGCCTATTACTAGCCTCCCAGGAATTACCCTAAACCGCTCTAAAACCATACTTATATTCACCACGGTATAAAACGGGAATGTATGAATGGAAAAATTATTTCTTTTTCACATCTTGAACGATTGATACTCGATGCCAAATGGGCCATAGTATTGCATCCATAGCTATAATATATATATATATATATATATATATATATATATATATATATATATATATATATATATATATATATAATATATAGTTATAGCCCTGCAAACAAGGTGAGCGACTCCATAGGTTTAATGCGTGGCAGCACATAGTCATATCCCGTTCCCAGCGTGGCAGTCATTGAGTTAAGCTACAAGTAAGCAAAATGATGCCGGTGTTCTTTAACATACTATACATCTCTTGACCCTTAGTGGGGATTTACTGTAACTGCTTCCAGCTATGTTTGTATTTAATACACGTCAAGATGACTATTATTGAAAAACCCATGCATTGTTCTATGAAATGATGTTGTTGAAAAGTAAAATGATGGTCATTGATTGAGAGTGTTGGTTAGCTTGAAAGGTCTTATAATATGTGTAGAAACTCATAATCTATAGTCCAGCAATCAATTTCCCACTTCCCTTTTCCCAGCAGAACCAGGACTTCCTCTTGCACATGCCTGTGGGTAATGGAGGCCTGGGGCGGGAGCCGGCCGCGGGGGACCGACTGACCGCCGCCGCGCCCACACTACCTACGCTCCCCGCCCCCGACCTCACCACCCCTCTGGCAGCCGACACCGCGTGCAGCTGTGAGGCGTGCAACGAGAGACGGTGAGTCCAGAGTGTTCTTCAGGAAAGATTTCTTTGTATCATGGGCCACGATAAGGTTACGATGAGGAAAATACAATCTGTTTAACATCATCGCAAGCTCTGCCCTCTTTTTTATTGAGCCTCCAATCTCAACTGTTGCTTGAGGAAATTGGAGGAAGGATTGTAGGATCAAGAAACGAGGACAGGGATTTTGAGATGGGTCTATTTGTACTGTCTTAAATACTTCAAAGCTTCGAAGCTTCGTTCGATGGGCATGTGATTCGAATGGGAAAATAAAATTTGAATATATATACAAAAAAAAATCTTTTCTTTTTGCCTCTCTTTGTTAACTACAACAAGCAATGCTGTTTGTTATTTAAGATGAGGTCGGACTCTGCACTGACAGATTTGTGTTCATTGTGCTGCTTTTATAAAGCCTCAAATGACGGCTTACAATATTTCATGAAAGCAAAGTGTTTCGTTTGTCTAAGATTTAAAAAGTTTTAAACTCTACAGCACTGACAGGGCTGTACACTGCGACGAGATTATCGCGAATTGCCCCTTTAACACTTTGAGCGCCACGCCTGGTTTTCCATTTTACCGCTTGAATGCCACCATCGGCGCCAATGTTAACGTTAATATCGCCTAATCTATGTTTTAAATTATGGCTATGTGTCTAATCTGCCCATCGCATTATCAAATACTATTTTCCAGTCAGTGCTGTGAAGGCAGATTGTTTTTTTATCGCGTCGTTTCCGTTTCAGAGCAGTTAGAAAAGCCCCCGTTTTGATATAAAAAACAGCTCATTCTGGAGCATTCTATGAAAATCGTCTTTTAGTGGAATATTCCACAACGTTGATATTCGTCTGCCTTTTTATGAATCGTTTTCAAATAAACGCTAGATGATCAATATTATACGTGCACGCAAGCACATTACGGCCGCGCACTGATAATCGCTCCGTTGATTTCCTCACGGAGTTTTACAGTGAAACCGAAAGAAGACATTTCACAAAACAGCTTATAACTTCATCAAACTTACTCTGATTATCCTACCACTGATAACATAGAGTCCTTACCTGACATCAGATGGTATCCAACTGGTATATTCCAATTCCTGATCACCATTCGAAAAAATCGATACGTGTATGGATCCAACGCGACACAGTAGAACTCCATGATCCGCGGGGCTCTGAGGCTCCAGAATGAACTCTGGTAACCCCGGCTGGATCAGTGAACTGGAAAATGTGGAGTACCGGATTTTTTTCCCCTTCATTTTCATTGAGTCCATTCCAAAATCACTTATGTCATCTGGGAGACGACAGGGGGCGCTTTTTTCCACAGTGATCGCCGGCGCCCCTCGGCTATACTCGGGTAGGCTCGGGTGATGCAATAATTTTTCAGATCGCAAAAAAAAAAAAAAAAAAAAAAATTCAGAGAAATCTCGTGAGTGGCATGCAACCACCTATAAAAAAAACAGAGAAATCTCGTGAGTGGCACTCAAAGTGTTAATTGGCCGTTGCGATTGGTAAATATTATCTGGTGGCGGGCTTGGGAGTAGTGCTTTCAAGCCTTGCATTCGCATTTCACTCCTAAATTATCCAAGGCGTGTGATGACGCGATGACGTCACTCACGCAAGCTGAGCAGTGAGCACTCAGCAGGTATGATCAGCGGGAACAATCGACTGAGCACTCACTCTGATAGACTGGCTGACTGTCTGATTTAGCTATGAAGAAAAGTAAAGTTAGTATTGCTTCATATTTTCGACGCGTTCGACCTCCTATAGTGAGCCGAACTGAACTGAACTCAGACACACGGAGAGAGCTGCAGCGTTTGCTGCTCCTCCCGCACCCGTGGCTGTTGTAAACACTAGTCTCTAGTGGGACACTGGGACCTCGGTGAGCCTGCCAGCCGGCTAGCTACTGATATCAACAAATGCTCCAGCAAGTCTATTAGTGCATGATAGCTCGCGTTAGCTTACTGTTCAAAACAAAACGTCCCATTAAACTAAATAGTTCAGATAGCTCCTGATATCAATGTCTTATAACACTGAGTCGATGCGTATTCGAGCTGAGGGCACGCTGAATATAGTCAATAGGGTCCAGCTGCAGCGCCGGAGAATCCTGGCCGTAGCTGTAGGCTACAGTATAGGGTCCAGCTGCAACTCCGGAGAATCCTGGCCGTAGCTGGAGGCTACTCGAGTACACACAGACAGTGGAGCTGGTTGCATATAGCGAGCATTTTGACTTGTTGCGTGGTGGCGATGTCTCGCAGATAATACAACTACAAGTATGATTATATAATATATATATTTTATTAAAAAAAAATTATATAATTTTTTTTTTAAATAAAAAACAATGGATATAAATAATGGTAAAATTGTTATTTAAAAATTTGCCCCTAAAAAATATTTTTTGTCCCTAAATTTCTCATTTAGGGGCAAGTGTGCCCCTAGTGAAAAAGCTTAGCGTACAGCCCTGACTGACAAAGTTGAACAAAGTGCTGTACAAGTCCCACAACATAAACAAATAAAATTCGAATGTCAGCCCTACTGCCAGCAATGGTTGGAGGGGGGGGTGAAACATATCCAAAAAAATTGATATGTTTTTTTCATAACATTTAAACATATATGTTTTGTTTTTTTCACTCAAATTGATTGTCTGGTTGACTGACAGCTACATGTAAGTTCTACATTCATTCTACATTTTGAGGCTGTAAAGTGCATTCCGTTTGTTATGATGGGGCTCAGAAATGCTTATTTTCCATTTACATGTCAAACTCTTAACACTTTGAGTGCCAGTGACATCATAACTCGTTTTATTAGCCCCCCCACTGAGTGCCGATGACGACAAATATCGTTTTATTGTTTTATTAGCGATCTGAAATCATATTTCATCAACCGAGTCTCCCGTTGGTACAGCAGCCCCTACAGGAGCTCAGAATGGAAAAAAGCGCCCCCTATCGTCTATCCCTGTGTAACTGCAGGTCAGTCGCTTAGACTGACCTGGGAGCCTATAGCTTATTCCCAGCGGAAGAGTGCTGCCGAGTGCTTCCGTGTTTTCCCTGATTGGCTGCGACACGCCCCGCGGCAGCGCTTGCGGCATTATGTAGCCGTAATCCCAGATGTTTTTCATTTCGACGCTTAGCTCAACTGGCAGCGCAGCATTTTGTATAAAAGTATTCTGTACTTCTGTATGACAACTAATAAAGAAACTTGAGAAACTTGAGATTGGCCCGAGCTAAACCTATCCTCCGGACATGCAGCTGGACCCGTTTTGACTATGTGAAAGTTAAGACTATGAGAAAGTTGTTGTTTAGTAGTTAGTAAGATGTACAGCTATAACAAGTCAAGTCAGGCTAAATTAAACTTTGCGCCAACATTAGGACCGAAGTATAAACCAGCAACTGAGCAACACGAAGAAGTGGACTTATGCATCTGGATCAGAAAAAACGTTGTGGATGAAAAAGTAAGTAGGCTACAGTGCTTGTATGCTAACAGTAGCTAGCCAGCTTAGCCTACATCACAATGATAATCACCAAGCTAACTTACTGTACACTCTGTAGGGCTGGGCAATTAATCGAAACAGAATCGCGATATCGATTCATAGACCTATGCAATCTCATTTCTAAGTTATGACCATTTTCTTTTATAATTTTTTTTTTTTTTTTTTTTTTTATTATTTTATCTGGGTTGAACATGATTTGTGGAACTCCCTCTGGTGTTGTGGTCGTGGTATTCACTGACCTTTGGGAAGTATTTCGACATGCACATGGGTATCTTAGTGGTGTAGTGTATCTTGTAGACCAGGCCCATTGCAAGTTGCTGTACTCTGTCGTCTACTCTAAGCCATCCTAGGTTGTCAAAGTGGACAGGGGTGAGGTGGGTTTTAGGAGTAAGGTCAAGCAGTAGTCTGGCCAGTTTGTTTTGTGATGTTTGTAATCTTGTTTTTAGTGCCTTTGAGGTGCTTTGGTACCATGAGGTGCAAGCATAGTCGTAGTACCCTTGAATGAGTGCTCCTGTTAGAGTCTTCAAGGTATTCTTGTTTACCAGAGAGGAGATCCGGTACAGGAATCTAGTTCGTTGGTTGACTTAGTTTTATTACATTGGATCCCATTTTGTCACAGGAAAGATTTGCCTCTATAGGATGGAACCCAGGTAGGTAATTTCATCTTTCCTTTTAAGATGAGATAAGATATTCCTTTATTGATCCCCTTGGGGAAATTCAGGCATCATAGCAGCATGGGGGAAGGGGGGGGGGTACAGGTAGTGAAAACAACACAAGCAGTGTAAACAAATAGGTCAATATAATTTACTATCTAACTAACTGAAATATACATTATTCATTATTCACAGTATCACAGTATCCACATAAGGTGCAGTATGCATAAGGTAGTGTTATTGTCCTACTTGGGTTCCTATTAGTTCTAGGTCGATGTCTGGCAGCAGTCGCTGCCCACTGTTTTGGAGCCTGATGGCCACTGGTATGAAGGACTGTCCGAGGCGGTTAGTTGAGTGTCGGGGGGTATGAGTCTGTGGCTTCCTTGTCACCTTCACCTAATATGTTTTGATCTGGTCAGGTGCGCTGTCACCTAAAATGTTTTGATCTGATCAGGTGCGCTGTCAACTAATATGTTTTGATCTGGTCAGGTGCGCTGTCACCTAATATGATTTCATCTGGTCAGGTGCGCTGTCACCTAATATGTTTTCATCTGGTCAGGTCCGCTGTCACCTAATGTTAATATGTTTTCATCTGTGTCCACTGACCACTGACACACAGTGGGGGATGTTTTAAAAATATTATTTAATATATAATATAATAATTTGTGCTTCACCTAAAAATTTGGTCAGCAGCCTCCACTGCACTATAGTACATATGGATCGCTTTCTTTTTTTCTTTTTTTATTGGTCTTTTTCCCCCTCCATTTTCCTCAGATTTTCTCCCATCCCAATGTTAGTCGTATGCCAATTCCCAGTCCCTTCCTGGTCGCTGCGCACTTACCCCCCACAGTCAGATCATCTGGGAGAGTGGAGGCTACCACGTGCTTCCTCCGACACACGTCCAGCCAATCACCGCTTCTTTTCACCTGGCAGCGCGGATTCTCATCGAGAGGGCGTAGCGTGTGGGAGGACCACACTATCCCCCTCGAGTCCTATCCGCGCTTAGCAGGCGCCCCGACCGAACTGTAGGAGTCGCTGTTTACAACGACCCGGACCCACCCCGCCAGCTTCTCCCACCCTCTAATACAGCCAATTGTATTAGTGCAGACGGCCAGCCAAGCTGGTGACAACCCCGGAGCTGTGAGCTGGATTCGAACAGGCGAATCCAGCTCACAGCTCCGGGGCTGGTGACGAACGCAATCTCCGCTCGGCCACCTAACCGCCCCTATATGGATCGCTTTCTAAACTTAATAATCGATATGATTTCGGCGTTTATTGCGCCATACAAACCGGAAATGGACCTAGGCGATCGGCGTTGAATAATTGGGATCTTTCACCGCCAGTCTCATCGGCCCACGGTAAGGGGAATATAATGTTATTTTCAGCCCGATTGTGCGTTTCCTTGTTTGTAATCAGTCTGATCAATATATCCACCCAACCTACATCAAGCCGTTACTGATGATCAAGGAATTATAAAGCCGCTACTGATGATCAAGGAATTATAAACGACCCCCCCCCCCTTTCCTCCACGCATGATGAAGCATAATGTATACCGATCATATGCATTTGAATTTTTTTTATATAGCGTGTATTATACTTACTTATATTCTAGAAGGTATTAACACAACAATGTATGAATGAAAAAATATAACGTTCCCACATCCTGAACGATAGATAATCGATGTTGAATGGGCCATAGTAATGTCAATATAGCAATACAATTTTAAAAGTTATAGCCCTGCAAAGAAGGTAAACATTTCCATAGGCTTTTAACGGTGGCAGAGGGGTATGAGATGGGCACAATGCCCGGCGGTCAATGTGTTAAAGAGAATATATGAATAATGGCCCCAAAATGTTGACGGTCAAATAATTCCCATATTGTAGCTTTAGTATAGGATCTATAGGTACAAGAACATGACTAATTTCCCTAATATCAGGCCCGATACTGAAACTGTATCGGATCAATGCATCCCTAATGGTAATACAATACCCTCATATAACATGTTACAGAAGTCAAACGACAACAATGTAAAAAGAAATGAGCAGTAGTACCTCTGGCTCCGTCAGACGTCCCTACGAACACCATTGGCAGTGTTCACGGGTGGGAAGCCGGTGGGGTACAAGTCTTTGCTCCCAGGTGAAAAGAAACTGCTGGCGACTCCACATGTATCGAAGGAGGCATGTGATAGACTAAATCAAATGTATGTGTAAGGCCCGACAACACACGTTAATGTCCCCATGGGCCGGACACATCTTCATTAAACAAGTCAAGAAGAAACATCACAATAAATCAAGAACAAAACAAAAACACCATGAAATCAAAAATAAAATGTAAAATAAATAAATGCAACACTCCCAGACATACCCCACACCGCCAAGTAGGTCTGGGCGATTAATCGAAATAAAAGCGCGATCTCGATTCATAGACCTATGCAATCATTTCTAAATTATGACGATTTCTTTTATTAAAAAAATAAGTATTTTCTATTTTTATTTTCTATAAGTTATTTTGTATGTTACAAGACACTTGTGTTTAAGTCATGCACTTTCATATGTTTATGTTTAAGTCAAGCACTTTGATATGTTATGTTGTCTGTTTAACACATTGAATGCCCATCACGAGATTTCTCGGGTTATCAACCCGCGGGTTGAATGCCCATCACGAGAATTCTCATATATTTTTTTTATTAGCGATCTGAATTCATATTTCATCAACCGAGTCTACCGTTGGTAATCCTGCCCCGCCAGGCGCTCAGATATGAAAAAAGCGCCCCCTATCGTCTCCCAGATGGTAATGCACCATTTTGGATTGGACTCGATGAAAATGGAAAAAAAAAACTCCGGAATCCACATTTTACTTCTCACGCATGTAACCGGAGCCGATCAGCTTCATTCTGGACCCTCAGCACAGCGTGTAATTTGTTTTAGAGTATAGGCGTGGGATCAATAAAAGGATCGATTTTTGGAATGGCGATCAGGAATTGGAATAAATCATTTGGATACCATCTGATCTCAGGTAAGGAATCTATTTTACCAGTCTTAGGATAATCAGACCCGTTTTCACAGAGATATAAGCTTTTCCCCTATAATGTGATATGGCTGTTTGACTGTAAGATCGATCAGCGCGTGGCACCAGCGTGCACACGTACACATATACTATCGATAATCTAGCGTTTATTTGAAAACGATTCATAAATAGGCCGAAAAATGACAACGTTCTAGAATATTACAGTACAGGGCGATTATCATGGAATCTTTTATTTTTCCGTGAAAACGAGGGCTTTTCAAAATGCTATAAAACGGAAATTAACCGATGAAACAATCCGCTTCGACAATGACTGGAAATGAGTCATTGATAATGCGACGGGCAGATTAGACACATAGCCATAATTTAAAACATAGATTAGGCGATATTAATGCTAACATTGCAGTTACCTGAATAATTTCAGGTAATTAACATTACATATCTCTTATTAACTTAATTAAAACAGTATGCATACTTTTGACAATAAATAAAATAAGAATTTGTTCTTACTTGCTTGCCTGGGTAAATAAAGGTTAAATAAATGTAAAAAAAAAAAATCTTTTCGATATTACATTTGAATGCCAATATCGGCCGATAATATCGGTAGGCCGATAATATTGGACATCCCTAATTATGACTACAGGACTACAGCCTCCCCAGACCGACAGTAGCCTGGGCAGCGAAACGACCAGAGGCGAATCGGAGACTAAATTGGTGAGATGGGAGAAAAAGATTCCCCCTCCTGTGCGGTTTGATGTTGATGTTTGTGACATCGTTGGCCCCTACAGAGAGATCTCTGCTGAGTCGGAGAGGGAGTCGCAGCAGCTCCAGAACCACTGGTCGGAGGTCCGCTACCTGGTGCGCTGCATCTACCGGCAGACGGGCACCCCGCTGGCAGACGACCAGGACCAGCCGCTGGAGAGGGACACGGAGGGCATGAAGGAGCTGGTGGACAGGTAGGTGTATGCATGTAAGAGGAAAAAATGCCTAAGTCGCAACATATTTTGTTTAAAATTCACCTTATTTTATTATGCAATGGTTGTGTTTTTGTATTTTTGCAAACTTGTTGATACACCTTATGGAACTTATTTTCTAAATATAAATTAAAAACACGTACACATTTGCTCGAAAATTTGTTTTTTCTTCTTTTCCAAAAATCTTGAAAAATTACTTAGGCAATTATCGTATGAGGCTAATGACCATAGCTGGGCAAATTAACATGGAGTTTAATGTGCAGCTCAGCCCAAAATTGTTGAAATGGTTCGACTTGTCAAAACTTAAACATCTGCTGTCTGCGGGCTGACATGTTGAATCGAATGTGACTTTTTTTTAAATGATTTTTTATTAGAAGATGTCAGTGTACAGAGAGACGGACTCTGTTTTGACAAGTTGGACCATTTCAACTACTTATGGGGGAGTGAATGAAATGACATGACATACTGTCATCCAGGGGATCTTAAAAGGTAGAATCTATAAGAGCCCTGCTTGGTATTGCACTTTCTTTAAATGTTTTGTTTTGATCTGATCTAATGGATTGGAGTTTAGTAACTTATTATACTGTGAATTTCTCCAGACCTCTTAGCAGAGGCTGAGGTGTGGCCAGCAATAGAAACCCCTCCCTTATCCCTTTCACTACCACACTACAGAAGGTTAACCCTTTCACTACCACACTACAGGCGGTTAACCGGTGGTAGTGAAAGGTTAACAGTCTGTAGTGTCGCAGTGAAAGGGTTAACAATTTGGTAGTGTGGTAGTGAAAGGGTTAAACTCGTTCAAATCTAACCCATAGTACATCAGACTAAAAGTAAACGAAGTGTAATACTAAGCCGGCTCTTTTGCCCAGAGGTCCTGTTTGACAGCATTACAGAGTCTACCTTAAAGTTAATTGCACTCCTGTTAATTTGTCTGACTGTGATATCAAGCTAGCATAGCATTACATATAGAGCCGGTGAACCAGCTAACTTTATTCCTGCTTTTCTCCTGTCCTAGCATTCCTACCAGACTATGTACTTTCTGTAATCCCCCCCCCCCCATTCTCTCTCTACTCCTCCTCCTCCATCTTTTCTCAGTGGGTGATCAATTCATTCCTATGACAGAATCAAATCAAATACAATTTATTTGTAGGGCCCGACAACACACGTTAATGTCCCCATGGGCCGGACACGTCTTCTTTAACACATTCATGGCCATTTGGATCCATCTAAAATCACTGTAGACGGCCAGCATTTCTAAACAGACTTGCATAGTCCGTGGGGCTGTTTGTAGAGCTAAATCTATACTTTATAGTATTGCCTGTCCATTCTCATTGTCAATTGACACCATAAACCGTCCCTTCAAAATGGTTTAAAGAAATAATTTTTTCATCAATACGCCCTCATTTTATAGCGTCTTGAATATACGCGTTATAAGGGATTTCGGCTGGGATATTTCCTGGAACGCGAGATACAGGGCTAATAGCTACTAACGTTAAATCCAATGGCATTTCGGATATACAGAAGCTACAGTTGAAAAAGATCTTACCGTGGGTTGGTTGGATCCCCCAAAGCATTTCCCAGTTATCGATCGCCATCTGGTAGATCCATATGTCCATTGGCTGATTATATATTCCTTTACTGCATAGTGAATTCGGCGTCGCAAAAGGTATTCCAAGCTACAGGCTGCACATCCAGAATCCAGCTAACTGGAAACTCCATTGAAAGTCAAAAAAAGAGTGCACCGTTCTGCCACAGGGCACACTGCATTATCGAGACAGCGCCCCTAAGAGGATCTGGCCGGTAATGCACTTTTCAGAATGAATGAATTAACCGAAACGGTTAAACAAGTCAAGAAGAAACATCACAATAAATCAAGAACAAAACAAAAAACACCAAAATCCAAAATAAAATGTCAAATAAATGAATGCAACACTCCCAGACATACCCCGCGCAAAGGTAAGGAAAAACTCACTAAAAACCTAGCAATAGGAAAAAAGCACCACTGTCTGGAAGTTGAAGGAAGTAATGGTGTTGAATGTAGACCCAACCACTTGGTTGTTCCAGTGTGTCATGTCCACCTCTCTCTCTCTCCCCCCTGGCAGACTCTGTGAGAAGGATCCCTACCAGCTGTACCAGCGGCTGGAGCAGCAGGCCCGCGAGTACGTGTTGGAGATGAAGGTGCGGCTGCTGAAGCACCTGTCTGCCGGCTCCAAGGCCGCGGGGCCGGCGGGGGCTGTGGCCGCGGCCCAGGGTCCACCTCAAGCCCACCAGTTCATCTCCCTGCTGCTGGAGGAGTACCACGCCCTCTGTCAGGCCGCACGCACCATCAGCAGCTTCCTGCTCACCCTGGTGGGTTGTGTGGCCCTTCTGGTCCTGACAGAGACACTGTTTTAGCTGGTTCAGACTTTCATACGGGATCTAATAACAATAATAATTCATTTATTATGTATAGCACTTTTCAAGGACCCAAAGTCGCTGACGGTAAGAAACATAGAACCACAGGGAAACGGGGGAACAATATGAATACACAAGAACATAAAACCCACAAGTAACAGACAACAAATACAGGAGCCAGTAGGGGAGACAGTCAGGAAGTGAGTAAGGGAAACCGAGGGGGGGGGGGGGGGGGGGGAAAGGAGGTGGTAGATATATGGGTAGGGAAGGTTGAATGCTAGGGAGAACAGGTAGGTTTTGAGTCTGGATTTGAAGGTGGAGAGTGAGGGATGGTCTGAGGGAGGGTGTTCCAGACTCGGGTGCAGCACGTGAGAAAGCCCGATCACCAAAACGTTTTAATTTGGATGACGGGACGATGAGGGTCATCCAAATTAAATTCCAGCGATCTAGTACAGGAAGACATTCATACGGGATCTAGTACAGGAAGACATTCATACGCGATCTAGTACAGGAAGACATTCATACCGGATCTAGTACAGGAAGACATTCATACGGGATCTAGTACAGGAAGACATTCATACCGGATCTAGTACAGGAAGACATTCATACGCGATCTAGTACAGGAAGACATTCATACGGGATCTAGTACAGGAAGACATTCATACGCGATCTAGTACAGGAAGACATTCATACGGGATCTAGTACAGGAAGACATTCATACGCGATCTAGTACAGGAAGACATTCATACGGGATCTAGTACAGGAAGACATTCATACGGGATCTAGTACAGGAAGACATTCATACCGGATCTAGTACAGGAAGACATTCATACCGGATCTAATACAGGAAGACATTCATACGCGATCTAGTACAGGAAGACATTCATACCGGATCTAGTACAGGAAGACATTCATACGCGATCTAGTACAGGAAGACATTCATACCAGATCTAGTACAGGAAGACATTCATACGGGATCTAGTACAGGAAGACATTCATACCGGATCTAGTACAGGAAGACATTCATACCAGATCTAGTACAGGAAGACATTCATACGCGATCTAGTACAGGAAGACATTCATACCAGATCTAGTACAGGAAGACATTCATACACGATCTAGTACAGGAAGACATTCCCACGTGCCGCTTTTGCAGCATGAGTGCAAATTTGGATGAATCGATACATTACTAGTATAATGGAATCTCTTCTGTATAAGATGCTTAGTCCGACGCAGTGGCGCTGAGATGATCGGATGTGCGAGTTGCTCTTTCTTTCCTATTTTTAGACATGAAGCACCTCTATGACCGCCAGTGTCACTCACTGATTGACTGATGCATTCATTCACTGACACTCTGCAGCGCTGCCCTCTAGTGGTGTCTAGTAGGTTGACATCAACGTCAATCACACTTCCACACATGACATCAACACAGGGGACCCAGAGCCATTTCAAGACCACAGTATGAAAGCTCCTAGGAAAACATTAAATTAGGTTGAACACCATTACATTTCACTAACATTCTAGGCCGTGTTCATAAAGTAGTATGTTTTTCTATTTGTCCAAAACCAGCTCGATTTGGTGTTTTAAGTTACTGACATTCTGAGCCCTGTTTATACTGTAGCTATGCTAGCTAAGTGTTTTAAGTTACTGACATTCTGAGCCGTGTTTAGCTATTTGGTGATTTGGAGGAGAGGGAGAGAAAGGGCTCAGACTCTCACTCACCTAGAGTGGTGATTTGGAGGAGAGCTCACAGGAGGCATGTCACGTTGTCAGGGTTCGCACAAGGTCCTTGAAGTGCTTAAAGTGCTTGATTTTTGAAAAAAATCAGCAAATGCCTGGAATTCCTTGAAAACAGCAAAAAAAATTAACAAGGTGCTTAAAAAGTAATTGAAATTCAAATCAACCATTCGCATTTTTTGTTCATCCATGATAAAATTGTTCTGAATCAAGAAATATAATTTTTTTAATTTAAAGTGTAACTAATTGTCCGAAATTGGTTTTAAGCCATAAATATGTTTATTTTTTCTATAAAAAAAAAAACTGCATTTAAAAGTGAATTGTATGCTCTTTTAAAATGAGAAATAGTGCTTGGAAAAATACTTGAAAGTCCTTGCAATATCTGTGGGAACACTGCTTTGTGTGAGACCAGTTCAATCTATGCCGCTTGTTGTGTCCTTGTTCACAAAGGAACAGTTTGCCTTTGCTTCTAATGGAACGTATGAATTGAGTCGAGGGAAGAGATGCCAATTGGTTTCTGCTCCTAACCCTTTCACTGCCACACAACAGAAGGTTAACCTTTTACTATCAAACAACCGACGGCGATGCTCCATCATTAGCATCATTAGCTCCGCATCCATCCGCGGAGCTAATGATGCTAATGATGGAGCATCGCCGTCGGTTGTGTGATAGTAAAGGGTTAACCGGCTGTTGTCATGTGGCAGTGAAAGGGCTAACGCCGCTCCTCTTGTGGTCTCCAGGAGAACGAGCACCTCCAGAAGTTCCAGGTGACGTGGGAGCTGCACAACAAGCACCTTTTTGAGAACCTGGTGTTCTCGGAGCCCATCTTGCACAGCAGTTTACCTGCACTGGTTGCACAGCTGAGGTAAGAGAGCCACAGCGCTGCTGAATGAAACCACTGGTGTTTTTTCTCACTTGTCTGTATAATATTTCTGCCATTTCAGAAGTAAAGATAAGATATTCCTTTATTGTTCCCCTTGGGAAATTCAGGCATCATAGCAGCATGGGCAGGAGGGGGGTACAAGTAGTAGAAGACATACAGGTACAGGCCACAGTGGAGAAGTAATAATGGAATAAAAAGGCAGTGTAAACTATATAAAATATAATTAACTCTGGACATGCACATATGGGCAACAAGGTGCGAGATGAGGGTATGTATGCCCTCTGTTATATTTGCCCTACAATAAATATTGTTACAATTAGGGATGCTCGATATTGGCTTTTTTACCGATACCGATATTGTCCAACACTTAATTTCCGATACCGAAAAATGAAAACCGATACCGATATTTTCCGATATCACATTTAATGCCGATATCGGCCGATAATATCGGTAGGCCGATAATATCGGACATCCCTAGTAGGGATGCTCGATATTGGCTTTTTTTTTTACCGATACCGATATACCGATATTGTCCAACTCTTAATTTCCGATACCGATATCAACCGATACCGATATATGCAGGGTTTCCCCCCCCAAAAAACGGAATAATTTCAGGTAATTAACATTACATATCTCTTGTTGTGGAATTAACACAACATTATGCATACTTTTGACAATAAATAAAATCTGAATTTGTTCTTACTTGCTTGCCTGGGTAAATAAAGGATATAGAAATGTAAAAAAAAAAAAAAAAACGTTACCGATATTTTCCGATATCACATTTGAATGCCAATATCGGTAGGCCGATAATATCGGACATCCCTAGTTTATTCCATTCCCTAGTGTTTTACACTATAGCAACACTGCAGCACCTGGCTCTGAGTCTGGAGTTGATGTCACTTAGCCACTGGCAGCTCTGTGGCTCGGATCACAAACACATAACCATTACAGTTAACCCTTTCACTGCGACAATACAGAATATTAACCCTTTCACTGCCACACGACAAAGGGTTTACCCTTTCACAACCACACTGTCTGTAGTGTGGTAGTGAAAGGGTTAACCGTCTGTAGTGTGGTAGTGAAAGGTTAACAGTCTGTAGTGTGGTAGTGAAAGGTTAACCTTCTGTAGTGTGGTAGTGAAAGGTTAACCTTCTGTAGTGTGGTAGTGAAAGGTTAACCTTCTGTAGTGTGGTAGTGAAAGGTTAACCTTCTGTAGTGTGGTAGTGAAAGGTTAACCTTATGTAGTGTGGTAGTGAAAGGTTAACAGTCTGTAGTGTGGTAGTGAAAGGTTAACCTTCTGTAGTGTGGTAGTGAAAGGTTAACCGTCTGTAGTGTGGTAGTGAAAGGTTAACCGTCTGTAGTGTGGTAGTGAAAGGTTAACCGTCTGTAGTGTGGTAGTGAAAGGTTAACCTTCTGTAGTGTGGTAGTGAAAGGTTAACCTTCTGTAGTGTGGTAGTGAAAGGTTAACCGTCTGTAGTGTGGTAGTGAAAGGTTAACCTTCTGTAGTGTGGTAGTGAAAGGTTAACCGTCTGTAGTGTGGTAGTGAAAGGTTAACCGTCTTTAGTGTGGTAGTGAAAGGGTTAATGATAAATACGCACTCCTGTTCGGTTCCTTAAGAAGGATCCAATTGATCATAATCAGACGGTGGCCATTATGCTCTTATGTCATTGTCATGCTCAGGTTGGGAAGGTGGGAACAGGGTGGAAAGGAATCCCAACCTGAACATGACATAAGAGCAAAATGGCCACTGTGTGAAATGTGAATATTATGATCAATTCCAACTGTTGCACAGGTATTTCAACTTAGGAGCGATTTATAAACCAAGGATCCAAGCATCATTCCATATCAATTGTGCCCTGCCCCCAGTCAATAACAATATGTAATAGAAAAATAGCATATGGATCATGTAAAATGCTCTGGTTAACGTAGGATCTTTAACCTTTTAACTTTTAATCATGATATAGCGGTATATATCCCCATTCAGAATATTATTTTAATATTATTGCCTTTCTCTGCTGAACCGTAGTCTGCACCTAGTAGTAGTAGGGTCATAAATAGTTGTGGTTTCATTCTGTTCAGGCACGGCACGGCCTCCCATGACTCGTACAGCGAGGACATGTACAGGACCCTGCTGGAGAGCTACCAGCGTCTGCAGCAGGAGATGGCCACTGTAGCTGCAGAGTGGCAGGAGTGCGAGAAGAGGATCGACGACTATGTTGACGAACAGGTAACGCGCACACAACTGCCCCTTCTCTCGCAGAACCAACAGATGACCAACATGTTGCAAGCCGTCTGATCTGAATGCTAAATAGACGAATGCTTTGATTTCTCTTGACATAAATGTGACATTTGGTTTAGATGTGAACGGTTAGAATGTGAACATTGCTGTTTGCAGCTGCTTTTTAAGGTGGAGGGTCAGAATCTCACCAACCAACGAACAGAGCCACACAAGTCATTGATTAGTAAACATGTAAGAGGTTCCTTAAAACATACCATTCAGCTCAATCCTTCACCTTTTCAATCTACCTCCTGTTTGTGTGCGAGGTCCGTTTGTTTATGTTGTTATATCTGTCCCTTTCCAGACCTTGAAAAATAAACAGCGAATGCTGAAGGAGGACTGGGAGTTCTTTAAGCAGAGAAGGTTTATAGAAGAGCAGGTATGATATGGAGCGATCGGACCAGATCCAGATTCAAATATGAAGGAAAGAAATATCACAGACATTGATTGTCAAATTAGCATTTCTAAACCAAGAGTGATTCATTCTGCTCCCTGGTGTTGCCTTTACAGTTAACCAACAATAAGAAGTCTATCCCTGGAGACAACAACTTCACAGACACTATGAGAATGCTCTCCTCCCGACTCAGCATTCCAGACTGTCCAAACTGCAACTATCGCAGAAGGTAGCTTTTATTTATTTATGTATTAATTTTTCATTTCTAAATGACCGATGGCGCAATTTACACTGAGGGCAAAGAAGTAGCAGGAGTTCAGGTGTTTGTGTTAAAAAAAATAAGTAAAATGAAAACCTGTATGCGTTGAGATCCTAATGGGGCTATTCCATTACCTTGCCGTGCCATACCATGCTCCCGCTTTTTGTACCTTTCTCTATTTCCAATGGACCCGTGCAGAGCAGCGCCGTCTCACGCTGATTCAGAGATGGCTTTGGGGTAGACAGGCACAACACCCTGCCCTGCTGCACCCCATACTGCAGACCAGGATCAGTGGCATGTTTGTGTTGATGTTTGTAGTATTTCACTGCACTGCCAGCTCCGCAACGTAAAATGCAGTTTATTATAAACTGACAAATCTACTGATCTATGCACAAAAGTGAATTTTTTTCGACCAAATATTTTTGTTACAATTAGATGGTATGAACTAAGCAGGTGAAATGTTGACGTGCGCGGGACACAAGCACGTTACGGCACTTTGCTACCGTCTACTGGCTCGGGCTGCATTTTTCTCAATACATATAATATGCCGTTTGAAAGATCTATTTGTTGCCGTTCGAACGCCACCTCACTCGTCAAAATCCGTGCCTCGGTTCTCAAGTTACATGACGATATGTCAGGTGAGCGTCTTTTTACGCGCCGCGCATCAGATGACAACCCCGGGCTCCAGAACTGCCAATCATCCGCTGATGGCGAAAATTATTGGTCAGCATTGTAGCCAACGAGTGTAGGTTTCCAACGATCCCCCACGTGGGGGGTGCAAATACAGGAAGTAGGTGAAATCAAATGTAAAATAAATAAATTAAATTAATGAAACACTCTCAGACATACCCCACGTCAAGGTACGGTAAAACTAACTTAAAAACCTAGCAATAGGAAAAAAGCAGGAGAGAAACCTTAGAAGGGCCGTTCAAGGGGGGATCTCCCTTCTTACATATCGGTGATAGTAGTGTTGCTATAAAACAGTTGATAAACATGTACATATACGTACATAAGTACATGCAATAGCAACTGGGGTACAGTACATTTGATCTGCGATTGAGTCACATCGAAACTATTAATTGAAAGATGCGATCGGAACAGATGTTCATTCACGTTGAAAATATTTACATCTTCCCTCTCACTCGATGGCTTCCACTCTCTTTTTAGCATTTTTCAAAATAGCTACGGTTAATTGAAAACCAAATGGCCATGAAAAAGTACAGCATAGCCTCAACTCCCTCCGTTGTGTTGTTGTTGTCTCACATGAAATGTGAAATGTACACCAGCAAGTGGAGCAACCCCTCCCTCTATTGTCTCCGCTGCTCCTACCTACACCGGTACAAGTTTAGGTGTATACTGGACATGCAACACGGGTAATACATCAAGGTACAGTACGGCAAGCCTACCCGTACTCTACCATCCCTACAGCACAGTGGAAAAGAGCCATATGTGGTGTAGGGTTGCTGATCTGGGATTAGTGGTCAGGTCACATGACCATTCTCCACTTGCACAACCTGAAAGGCGGCACTTCCGGCTGACTTCCCGTTGCCAATGGTACTTCCTGTCCCATCCAAATACATTGGTTTTAGCTACTTTTCTCCCCTTATTTAAACAACTTTGTCATCACAGAGAGGCAATGAAACGTTTGTATTATTATAGTATAGAATGTATTTAATAAGCAAACGTTTGTCAGCAGGGTTTTTGGGCTGTATTTCATGTAAAAACGTTCACTGTTAGTTTACTTGCTCACGCTAATTAAGGCTAATACTGGCTAACAGAAGCTAGCGCAAGAAACGACGCCGCAAAGTATTGTTTATAGTGCATTTCTTGCCACCTTATAGCATTTGTACATTTGTATGACAGTCTATAATGCTCCTGTGAGGTTTTTCAGAAAAACCTCACGGGAGCATTATAGACTGTCATACAAATGTACAAATGCTATAAGGTGGCAAGAAATGCACCATAAACAATACTTTGCGGCGTCGTTTCTTGCAATGCATCGGCAAAGATAGTTAGCTCAAAGCTATTCCGGCCAGTTTTCATCAACTTCCTGTCATTTAGAAATATGATTTTATAGTGAAAATCATTACCAAAACGTCCGGAAAAACCTCACGGGAGCATTATAGACTGTCATACAAATGTACAAATGCTATAAGGTGGCAAGAAATGCACTATAAACAATACTTTGCGGCGTTGTTTCTTGCGCTAGCTTCTGTTAGCCAGTATTAGCCTTAATTAGCGTGAGCAAGTAAACAGTCAACGTTTTTACATGAAATACAGCCCAAAAACCCTGCTGACAAACGTTTGCTTATTAAATACATTCTATACTATAATAATACAAACGTTTCATTGCCTCTCTGTGACGACAAAGTTGTTTAAATAAGGGGAGAAAAGTAGCTAAAACCAATGTATTTGGATGGGACAGGAAGTACCATTGGCAACCGGAAGTCAGCCGGAAGTGCCGCCTTTCAGGTTGTGCAAGTGGAGAATAGAACTTGACTAGTTAAACTGGTCTCAAATCAGCACCCTTATTGTAAGATACTTTGTACATAATGGTCCTCAAACCTCCCATTAGGCTTGAATTTGAACCCCTGAAACACTAACTGACAGGGTTTGCACAAGGTCCTTGAAGTGCTTAAAGTGCTTGATTGTTTAATAAAGAAAAAGTCAAGGCCTGGAATTCCTTGAAAACAGCCCATTTTTAACAAGGGGCTGAAAAGTCCTTGAAATTCGAATCAACCATTCGCATTGAATGTTTTGTTCATCCATGATCAAATTGTTCTGGATAAAAAATATGTATAATTGGTTCTGTTGAACTCATTCAGCGCCAGCGGTCGCTGTCTACCTTCTGGGTAGAACACCATTGCTGTAAGTCAATGGGGAGACTGTGAAACTTGCGAGTGCTTAATTTAAAATATATCTTATATTATAGCTATGGGTCTAATAGCACCGTCGATTGTCAGTGAGTTGCTTCTGGTCAACATGCAAAAAAAACTGATTATTTTTTTCATCCGTACATTTCCGTTTTATACCGTTTTGAATATGAGTATAGTTTGGGTGATTCTAATAGTAATCCCAGGAAAAGATGCGATAATAGCCCTTTAGTGAAATCCACTTATCACGTTGTCATTTTTCGCCTGATTATCGAATCTTCCTGAAATCAACGCTAGATTATCGTTATTATCCTTCCTCTTGTAGCGGGGCGCTCGCCCCACCGCCACCAACGGCAAACAGCACAACACAGTCCACACAGACAGCTTCGATCGCGGGAGAAAGAAATATCAGATCAAGATTTGATATATAGTGTTTTTACCTTGTCTCATGTAATGCAAAAGAAAGAATCCAATTATCTGATCGCCATTCCAAATACTGCTCGCGGAGGTCCGTCCCACGTTGTCCGGCATTGCATATGAAGGGGGGGGGGGCAGCCTCGTAGATGTATCGTTGTAAACGCTCGTCCTGCCGGAGTATTTAAACCCCGCCCGCACGGCTCAGATCGGCCCAGAAAGCCTCGCGCTTTCCAACTGCTTTTCCTCATTTCTTCGCGTGTGATGCTCTAGCTGGCAGTGTGTGACATCCTTTATATCCTTGAAAATGAAAAATAGTGCTTGGAAAAGTACTTAAAAGTCCTTGCATTTCATTTAGCAATGTCTGTCTGACTGAATCTTCTCCTTTGACACCCAAATAGGTGCACGTGTGACGACTGTAGCCTCTCTCACATCCTGACCTGTGGCATCATGGACTCTCCCATCGCTGAGGACCTCCACCTCAAGTTGCCCCTGCAGGGTGAGCCTCCCCGGGACTACCTGGCGGAGGTGCACCCTCCCAGCCTGTCCTCCGGGAGCTCTGCCTCTGGCTCCAACTCCAGCTCCCCCATCACCATCCAACAGCACCCTCGGCTCATTCTACCTGAGGGGGACTCAAACGCTTTGTAAGTCGACCAACCAGCTTCCCGTTCAATCATATACAGTATATATACAGGGTTTGCACAAGGTCCTTGAAGTGCTTAAGGAATTCCAGGCCTAGACTTTTTTTTTGACAAAAATCAAACACTTTAACTCATTCTGCACCAAGCCAGAGATTTCTTGTGTTTCTAATCCAAGCATTGAACGCCAAACCCGAGATTTCTCGGGTTTAGATCCCTTTCCCCCCCATTCTAATCACTCGCACAGACTTGCCTGTGTCTCCCTGGCACCGCTGCCTACGTTATAATTGCAACGACGATCGAATCCCGACAGGTGGCAGTATCACCTACCTTTTGAACTGGGTCTCTTAGTTGTCTCTCAGTACCTCCGACTGCAGGAATCCCCTCCCCCTCAAAGTGGATCAGCACACAGCCATCTGTCGCCGATTTGCTCGCCTGAAACCTATTGTTTCCCGTATTATGGCCAGGCCCAATGCACACAAGTAATGGCGATCGCGATGGAACTACTGGGATTATTCATTTGAGTACCTTCTGACAAAGGTAAGGTCTATTTTACCAAACCTAAAACATACTTTTGTATTGATCACAGCGTCGTATTTTACCGAACCTAATACATGCTTTTGGTAACGATCGCAGCTTCGTAAAACGACCCCCCCCCGCCCCTTGATGACTTTGTGAAGAAACATCTATATGGTATATGAACTGGTTTGTCCCTGTTGGACTATAAATAGTGCCTATTGTCTCCATAGCTATAATATAGAATATACATATATATACAATGACTGCCACGCTGTTTTCCCATCTTTACTCCCTGGCGCCAGCGTTATTGACCATTTTCACGATGTTTGCGTACCCATCGTATATTCTATATTATAGCTATGGAGACAATAGTATGGCTAATTTAACAGGCACTATTTATACTATTTCTACATACTTTCGTTTGTGCGCTATACCACGGTAAACATCGCCCCGTTTCAAAATAATCCAGGCTGGTTTTCTAGATTGTGAGATAAAGTGCAGCGTATGCGCAAATCTCACGGCTGCTCACCTGAAACCTATATTATTGCCAGGTCAAAGGTAAACACGACGTTATGTTTCTTCACAAAGCCGGGGGGGGGGGGGTCATTTTCTGACGCTGCAATCATAAAAACGCATGTTAACACCCCGAATAATATCACAATATTAAAGGCAGAATACTGGAGTACCCTTAATAATATCACAATATTAAAGACAGAATACTGGAGTACCCTGAATAATATCACAATATTAACCACAGCATAATGCGGATCTGACTGTCTATTCTTCTGATAGCAGGTGTTTAATCAAAGATCCCCGCTTTCTAGTATTGCACAAGGACCAATCAGCATGGGTATGGGTGGGTTCATTTTCCATTGATGGGGATTTGATTGGCTGTTTACCTGCGGTTGCAGGATTAATAATGTTAACGTTAGTTCGGCCAGATAAACAATTAAAATATACTAATTAAAATGGTTGGACCTGTGCGATTTGTACTTTGTACTTTGTAGGTCTGCATTTTAAATGTAAGGAGTAAAAAGTATGTTTTTTTTCTCTGAAATGTAATGGAGTAAAAGTACAAAGTATACAAACCTAATAATACTCGAGTAAAGTACAAATCCCCCAAAACAGTACTTAAGTATTGTAACGAAGTACAATTACTCAAGTACTTTACACCCCTCTGATGAACATTGTGACTCAGCTGATAGAGTTGTACCCTTCTTGATGACTTGTCGTACAGAACTTGTAAGTCGCTTTGGATAAAAGCGTCAGCTAAATGTAAACGTAACCCCCTCCTCCCTCATTGTGTCTCTCGTGTCCCGCTCTCTCTCCATGCAGCATCAGTGATGATGACGAAGTGCCTCCACTGTCGGACAAGTTTGGGGACATCTACCCCATGATTGGGTACGAGGACCCCGGGGGCGTGAACGGCCTCCACACAGAGCTCAACGGGGGCGGAGAGACCCTGTCGCTGAAGGACGGGGTGAGTTCTGCCACCTGGACGCTCCCAGACCCAGGCAGCTGGCAAACACATTGGATACAGAATATCATTGAATCATTTCTTTCTTTCTTTCTTTCTTTCTTTCTTTCTTTCTTTCTTTCTTTCTTTCTTTCTTTCTTTCTTTCTTTCTTTCTTTCTTTCTTTCTTTCTTTCTTTCTTTCTTTCTTTCTTTCTTTCTTTCTTTCTTTCTTTCGCTGTTGTCTCTTTTTCCCTCTCTCTCTCCCCTCTGTTCTCTCTCTCTCTCTCCCCCTCTGTTCTCTCTCTCTCTCCTTCCTCTTCTCTCCCTCTGTTGTCTATTTTTCCCTCTCCCTCTTGGTTCTCTCTCCTCTTCTCTCCCTCTGTTGTCTCTCTCTCCCTCTCTCTCTCCCTCTCTGTTCTCCCTCTCTTCTCTCCCCCTCGCTGTTCTCCCTCTCTGTTCTCTCTCTCTCTTCTCTCTCTCTCTCTCTCTTCTCTCCTCTCTCTCTCCCTCTCTGTTCTCCCTCTCTCTCTCCCTCTCTGTTCTCCCTCTGTTCTCTCTCTCTCTCTCTCTCTCTCTCTCTCTCTCTCTCTCTCTCTCTCTCTCTCTCTCTCTCTCTCTCTCTCTCTCTCTCTCTCTCTCTCTAGTCTCCTGGAGGCATTAGCAGCAGCAGTTCATCAGAGGGAGATGAGGAGGAGGCTGACGGGGAAAGTGGTGGAGAGCCTCCAGGACAGCAGGGGGCGCTCTTGTTAGGGAAGAGCTGTAGCCCTCCGCCATCCTACACCCACCAACAGGTAAAGCCAAAGAGCATTCTTTGAGTGCCACAGACGTGTTAACTCGTTATTTTATGCCCCCCGTTGAGTGCCACCGACGCGAATTGTCGTTTGATTTTTTTATTAGCGATCTGAATTCATATTTCATCAACCGAGTCTCGTGGTACAGCAGTCCCTCTAGGAGCTCCGATGGGAAAATACCGCCCCCTATCGTCTATCCCTGTGTAACTGCAGGCCATTCGATTATACTGGTGCATCTGTGGAGGGGGAGCCTCCTCGCTCCACTATGCTGGCGAGGGATCTGATGAACAGGGAAGTGATCGCGAGATGGAAAGCAGCCTGGAATATATATTTACAGCAGCCAATAATCAATCAATAAACGTGATCGATATTTGGAATGGCAATCAGGAATTGGAATATCTTATCTAAGGTAAGGAGTCTATGTTACGAGTTTTAGGATAATCAGAGCTGTATTCACTGAGATAACAGCGTGTCCCGTATGTGTGTGTGTGTGCTGTTGAGGAAATGAGAGAATCGATTTCTCAGCTCGCTTCTATAGCGTGCATAAGTACACATATACTATCGATAATCTAGCGTTTATTTGAAAACGATTCATAAATAGGCCGACAAATGACAACCAGCTAGTGTATTTGAGAATATTCCAATAAATGCTGTTTATTAGGGAATCTTTCTATTTCCGGAAATTTGAGAAAACGATATGCTATAAAAAGGATATGAACCGATTATAAAAAAAAAAAAAAAAATACGTTTCGACAATGTTGACTGCAAACAAGTCATTGATAAGCGACAGATTAGACACATAGCCATAATTTAAAACATAGATTATGCGTTTTTAACGCTATCATTGAAGTGGATGCTGGCATCCAAGGGCATTAATCAACGTTATGGCTGGCACTGAAAGTGTTAAGGAAAGAAGAGCGCAGTCATGGGGGGGGGGGAGGGTCAATAATGTAAATTTTAATATTGTAAATACTATATATTGATAGCTAGCCAGATCGCTAGCCTACCTTACTGTCTTTGGTTGTACATCGTCATCAAAAGGTCAAATACATCATCAATATTCACCTAAAATGGACACTTTCTTTTTGCTGTGCAGTCGGGGGCCATTTTGGTTCTGGGTCTGACTAAAGCCACTATGCTATTTATTTTCTCACTTCCAAACCAGAGTCACTTTCTCACTCCAACACCATCAACCTCTTCAAAACCCACCTAAAAACCCACCTGTTCACACTTTCCTTCCCGCAACACGGCCCTGCTCCCAAGTAGCCCACCCCCTTCCCCCCTGACTCTTTTCTTTTAAGCTAATGATCCCGTTGTTTGTTTATTTTTTGTTACCGTTACCTTGCTTCCTTTTTTCTTTTATTTGTTTTATTTCTCCTGTTATATATACTATATTTTTTACCCTTTCTTTTATATAGCTTATCTTTCTTTGTAAAGTGTCCTTCAGTCTGAGAAAGGCGCTCTCTAAATCCAAATTATTATTATTAAACCAGTTGATATGTGGATCAATACTAAAACTACTTTGTGCTAGTGGTGTGGGTATGACTTTTGAGAGCAGTGTGTAGCGCTCCACCGCTGTAGAATTAACCCGCGCTGTTCCTCGTTTTTCCTCACCGTCCCAGATGGAGCAGGTCCAGCACGCCTGCGAGTGCCACGTGTGCAACCAGGACCCCGGCTCCTCCTCCGCCCTGGGCCCCCCCGCCGCTTGCCTCCCTCCCAGCCGGCTCCACGGTGTGCCTCCCCCCGCCGTGGGACACCAGTTCTTCACGGACAACAAGGCCCCGCCGGCCCACCCCGCCCTGCACCTCTACCCACACATCCACGGCCACCTGCCCCTGCACAACCTGGCCCACCTCCACCCCACGCTCTACCCCCCGAGTCCTCCGCTCGCGTACAGCAAGGTGAGCCTACTCCTCCGCCCGACATCCAGGTCAACGTTTACCCCAGGCTTCCTTTCTTCTTCTTTATTTATTTATTTTTACATACAGGCGTTTTGGTAGTTTCTTCTTCCAGGGATTTTTTTTGTATTAGTGCACTTCTCATCAGGGGATTCACATATTAACACATCCACCGCCATAAACGGCTTACGACGGGTTTGCTGATCATGCGAATTCCGCCAATCCACGGCGTACAACGTTATTGAGATCATATTTAATTTTTTTCGTCATGGTAGTCATAATTCCGCCACCCAGCCTCTGCTGAGACAGTGGGACTCGGCACAACCGTGCAACGCTTTAATACCGCCGCCTGGTGGATGATCGGGCAAGTTACAACCGGAAATGGATCTCTGGTGATCTCGGTGCATCTGGGAAAGCCGTCCGGCAGGCACATATTGTTGCGGGACTCTAGACACACATCCGTGTATATGGATCGCTGCCATAACTCAATAATCGATATGATTTGGGCGTTTATTGCGCCATACAAACCGGAAATGGATCTAGTCGATCGACGTCAAATAAGTGGGATCTTTTTCCTCCATTCTCATCGGCGAACGGTAAGAGGACAGTAACGTTACTTTCAGCGTGATTGTTTATTCATTTCAATGCAAACCGTTCTGATCAATATATCACCCATACTACATAAAGCATTTACTGACGATCACGGAATTATAAACGACCCCCCCCCCCCCCCCTTCATCCGCGCATGATGAGTCATAACGTTTAGAATCGTATTCAGTTGGATTTTTTTATATAGCGTGTATCGGGAATAAACTGCAATCGATAATCTATATTATGCGTTTAGGCCTATAACTCACGTTCTAGGAATTATTGCAAAAAAACGATAATAAAAACATACTTATATTCTAGACTGTATTTTCGTATGAATATATGAATGAAAAAGTATAACGTTCCTACATCCTGAACGATAAATAATCGATGTTGAATGGGCCATAGTAATGTCAATTTAGCAATACAATTTAAAAAGTTATAGCCCTGCAAAGAAGGTGAACATCTCCATAGGCTTAGACTGGTGGCAGTGATCATACATTGATGGATAGAAGCGTGGCAGTTAATGTGTTAAGTACCAGGAAGATTGAATCGGCTTAGTTCGTTTTTATATCTTCACTGCTGTGTAATTTCAATTCTCCACCACAAGGGGTCACGCTGTACTGCATCAAGAAGGCTTCTCGCAACGCAGAGCTGTTTTTAACCCTTTCACAACCACACAACAGACGGTTAACCCTTTCACCACCACACTACAGACGGTTAACCCTTTCACAACCATTTAACCTTTTAACCGCCTGTAGTGTGGTAGTGAACGGGTTAACCTTCTGTAGTGTGGTTGTGAAAGGGTTAACCCTTTGTCGTGGGGCAGTGAAAGGGTTAACCTTCTGTATTGTCGCAGTAAAAGGGTTAACCCTTTGGTGGTGTGGCAGTGAAAGGGTTAATGTATAGAATCGAGCCAATTTCATATTCACACACTTAATGACATGATTTCATTTAATGGCATAACTCCTCCTCCTCGTCTCCTCTCCTCAGCCTCTCCCCCCGGCCCCAACATCGAATCACTCCGCGGCCAAGCAGCCGGCCTTCAGCCCCTCCCTGCCGGACCACGTCTACCAGAACTGTTTTGGTCCAGGAGCGGGCGGAGCCGGCGACTGGAACAGCTCGCTGCAGTGCCTCTCGCTCAAGTTTGAGAACCTGTGTGACGCCGCCTTGATGAAGATGCTGCCCGAGTCCTTGCCAGGTGAGCACTGATTGTGGATCAATCAATCAATCAATCAAATCCTTTATTTAACCAGATTAGCATCATTGAGATTAAAATCTATTTTTCCAAGAGTGATCTGGCCAAGCAAGGCAGCAGAAAGTTTCAACATAAAAAAGAACATCATAATAAAATACAGATAAAACATTCACAGCAAGATCCAATTTCAGGCAAGTTATCAAACACTGTTGCACTGTCCGAGGGAACTGAATTCATAGGTTTTTAAGATTTTTTTAAGGTTTTAAATTCTCAGAGGGTGACCAGTCCTGGCAATTTTAGGTCCTCCTGTAGCTTGTTCCAGGATGATTTAAAAGCCCTTTTAAATATGGATGATGGATCAGTTTATCCATCAGTCATGTTTGAGAACCTGTGTGACGCCGCCTTGATGAAGATGTTGCCCGAGTCCTTGCCAGGTGAGCAGTGCACTGATCATGGATCAGTTCATCCATTGATCAAAGCTAAAGTCAAAAACACAAAGTGGCCGCACATGAGCTGAAGTAATTTACACAATCATTTACACTAAATCTAAATGGGACTGCCACCCATTTAAAAATAATAAATAAATCGCACGTGTCCTGTACCCCAGTCCTGTTCAGTCCTATATTTATGAAAACGTACCACACTCTCCAAAAGCTTGGAAGTTGGAGAGAAGCCTTGAATTTGTCTACATTTCAGTCAGGGTTTCGCAAAAACCATAGTACTACTACTGCTGCTATGAAGGTCATAAATGATATAACTAAAGCTTTAGATAACAAGCAGTGCTGTATTTCTCTTTTCATAGACTTCTCTAAGGCCTTTGATACTGTTGACCACGATACTTTAATTGGACGTTTTATTGGTTTTTCTGAACATGCGGTTGGGTGGATTGCAAACTATCTCACAGACAGAACCCAGGCTGTTCAGTTAGAGGGTGCTACCTCGGAGGTACTGAAAGTCCATAAGGGCGTTCCACAAGGGTGCATTCTGGGCCCATTATTGTTTACTCTATATATAAATTGTGTTGGACAGAATATTCCAAACGCAGCCTTTCATTTCTATGCTGATGATACTGTCATCTACTGCTTTGCACCTGCTCCAGGAGCAGCTCTGTCAACTGCAACTTGTTCTAAATGCAGAAAAAACAAAACATGTTTTTTGACTAATTCTAGAACACATTGTCCGATAAAATTCTTACCAGAGATGGTCAACAAATTGAGTTGATATCTACTTTTAAATACCTAGGATTTTTTATTGATGACCACTTGGCTTTTAAAGCATATATCCATCATGTTGCAAAGAAGCTGAAGCTTTTACTAGGATTTTATTTTAGAAATAAGTCTTGCTTTTCTTTTGGTGTGAAACGGAAACTGGTGGAGTCTACCTTTCTATCTGTGATTGATTATGGTGATGTGTTATATATGAACGCCTCTGCTCACTGTCTCCACATGCTGGATAGCGTGTATCATGGGGCTCTGAGATTTATTACAGTGGATCTCGTACTCACCATTGTGTATTATATTCAAAAGTGAACTGGACTTCCTTATATGCACGTCGGCTCAGTCATTGGTATGTTTTGATTTACAAGGCTATTCCGATTTATTTATCGTCTCTTTTAAAGTTGAATGGTGGAAATTACAATCTCCGTTCGAAGGATTTGATGCACTTTGCTGTTTCCAATGTCCGAACAGAAATGGGAATGAAAGCTTTTAGGTTTTCCGCACCTACTGCATGGAACAATCTCCAGTCCGATCTGAAGATTCAAAGCTTGGTAACACTGAATGTATTTAATTTAAGGCTATGGTGAAGCCTATTGTAACCAGGTTTTCTGTGTGCAAATGTTTTATCTGACCATTTTGTAACGTTACTTTTATCTGTAATGTATATGTGTGTATGTTGAAACTTTGTGTTGCTGCTATTCTTGGCCAGGTCTCCCTTGTAAAAGAGATCCTGGATCTCAATTGGGACAAACCTGGTTAAATAAAGGCTAAATAAAAAAAATAAAAACCTGCGCTGCTGCTCTGGGGGCACTGATCTTGTTGAGTAACGTGTGAGCTCACTGTAACACCCACTGAGGTTTAACTCCTGCTTCACATGTTGGCAGTACTAGAATAATATGCCTGATTTCAGCATGCCTCATCTCTCTGATTTCTATAGTTTTTATAGTGGTGCATATATTCATAAATATTAATCCTCGGGCACAGAAATTACATTAATTATTTTGACTTATGCAGCTGACCAACTGAATTACTAAAACGGTAGCATTCTCTAGTCTTAAAGGAACTTTTTGGGAAATTAGCTTATTTGCCATCTACCCTGTAGTTACACCAGCAGATACATACCCTTTTCTTCTCTGTGTATGCATTAGGCTTAGGGAACAGCTGCACCGTTAGCCTAGCTTAGCGTCATTCACTGAAAGTAGGTGTGCCAGTGTAGCCTAGTTCCCAACAGTCATGAAATACACTCTAAATACAATTCCAAAACTAAAATGTCAAATTTTTTATTTTTATTTCTTCACGTGGTAAATACACAGGTCACAACATGTTTACAGGAACGTTTTGGAGTTGAGTCACAAACCCAAGTAATACTATGCTAGACCAGGCATAATAACATGGCTATTGCATGTTATAATAACATGAACATGGCTATTGGAGACCAGGCATAATATTTTGGCTAGTATCCAGCTGACCAACTGAATTATTAAACCGGTAGCATTCTCTAATATTTTGGCTAGTATCCAACGGACCAACTGAATTATTAAAACGGTAGCATTCTCTGTTTTGACTAGTATCCAGCTGACCAACTTGCCGTGTTATTGCTTCCAACAGGTGACATGCTAGGACCACCCCTCCCCGATGTGCCCCTCCCCCCGCCCTCATCTATTGGCCCTCACAGTGACCATCCTTCGCTACCCACCCCACTACCCCCTTCATCCTCTTCCTCCTCGTCGTCGTCGTCCTCATCCTCCTCGGAGGCCAAAGAGCAGAAGAAGAGTGGCGCCAAGAAGAAATGTCTGTATAATTTCCAGGATGCCTTCATGGAGGCCAACCGAGTTGTGATGGCCACCTCCCCCTCCACCGCCTCTGTGTCCTGCACAGCCCCCACTCTCCAGTCAAGTAATTATTCTCTTTGAACCCTTTCACTACCACACTACCAAAGGGTTAACCCATTCACAACCACACCACAGAAGCTTAACCCTTTCACTACCACACTACATGTGGTACAGAAAGGTTAACCTTCTGTAGTGTGGTAGTGAAAGGGTTAAACCTGCATTTACCAAGGGAAATACACTACTACACTACTGTGTTTTAGGACTAAAATGCCTTGCTCAAGGGCATGTCAACAGTGGTTAGGGATGGAGGTGGGAGCGTTATTTAATCTGTGTTCACCCAAACAGATTTTCTAGGATCAAACTGGTCACATGCCTGCTTCTTTAACCAGTGGTTTACCATTTACCAAGTAATAACCCACCCATCCATTTGACATCTAAAAGACACAGCTTCTTTGGTAATATCGAACGTAGGAAGAGTGGTTAGGCTGGTACTGCTCTGACTAAGTATAATGGGGTATTTTTTGTATATTATCTTTAGTATATATTATAGTATTTTTAGTGTATTGTAGTATGATGCAATGTGGTCAGACTTGGACAAATATGTTATTGTAATTACTGAAAGTTAGTTGCCAATTTTGTTGCCGATATTGTCCAACTCTTAATTTCCGATACCGATATCAACCGATACCGATATATGCAGGGTCCCCCCCCCCCCCCAAAAAACCGAATAATTTCAGGTAATTATCATTACATATCTCTTGTTGTGGAATTAACACAACATTATGCATACTTTTAACAATAAATTAAATCAGAATTTGTTCTTACTTGCTTGCCTGGGTAAATAAAGGTTAAATAAATGTAAAAAATATATATATATTTGACAACCGATACCGATATTTTTCGATATCACATTTTAATGCCGATATCGGCCGATAATATCGGACATCCCTAGTTACAATCCCTAATATCACGGGGTCAAGGTCAAGAACCCAACCCCGTGGCAAGGCCGTAGCAGCGGAGCGCGAAGGAGGACCCAGCCCCAGGAAGGGTCAGGACCCCCTGGAAAAAGGGGGCCTGGTGAGGCCAACGACGCCGCAGCATCGAGACCCCACCAGACTAGTGAAACCACCCCCCACATCGCCAGCGTATCGGACAGGGCCCATCCAAGAGCAGGCCCTTCCCCCCTACAGCATGCCGCCCTGAAGCACTCAAGAGGCTACACCCCTACAGCGAGACCAGGCAGTGCACCGGGGAGACAACCCCCAAAGAGGTTGATCCCCTCAATCCAGGCAACAGGTCAAAAGGACTCGACCTGTGCCTGGAGCACTGCGGACTAGACAGGCGCCTAAGGGGTCTGCTGAAAATAACACCCCGGCGGAAGGGGCGTTCGGTATGCTGTGCACCATGTCGCAGCCTCCACCAAAAAAACCCGACCCTCTAAAGGGGCCGAGGCAGAGAAGGCTGACACGATTGGCAGACGTCATGAAGGGTGCGGGGGCACACGCAGGCAGACGGGGTCAAGCCCGGCCTAACCCGAGAGTCGACTCCGCTACCAACACACCTGGAAACCAACCACCACCTAACAGGAGGCGGTTGTTCCTATAACCCCCCCCCAAGAAAAAACTCAAACACAACTGCGGGTATACACCGGCTATACAGCAGTACAAGTGTTTCAGTTCTCAAGAAGGGGTTAACCCAGGCCAACAGGTTGACGAGAACAAGTCCGGACCTGGGCTTGGCGGACCGGGACGTACACAGGGATGCCAGAGGGGTACAAGAACCACCTCGACAGCCCCCTCCCAGCCCCGCCAAGCAGGAGAAGAGAGGGGCAAAAAAAGAATGGAGAAGGACCAGGCTCCTTTAGCACAGCGCAAGGTACAACACAATATGGACCAAGCAATAGTGAAGGATAATACGCTGTGACATAACCACGAACACCTCCATAACATCAACTCCTGCAACGCCCGGGCCAACCTGGCATTTTCCCCCCGAAAAAGCACAAGTCCTTCAGGGTACCAGAACAGCAGATCTGCGCCCCGGCGGACAACGGGTTAACTGACCTGGTCCGGCGCGACCAGAACCAGTCCTGTGTCCTATCACGCCACCATCCCCAGTCCTAAGAGGGGGGTAGGTACGCGTGTCGATCTAAAACATCACAGAGGGCGCCACCAAGACGGTCAGAACATAAAAGCACCCCGCCCGGTGGCCCACCCCAAAAGCTTGAGACCCCTCCGCCAATGCTTTGATCTATTCCGTTATCTCCCCCCAGAGATGAACGAGAATTCATCAAGACTAACCTAGTACACTGGCGCTCGGAAGAGACAAACTCCATCCTAGTTGCCCCATAAAAACGCTGTTTCAATGATGAGCAACCAAGGCGTGCAAGCCCATGCGTGGTTCCACACAGAAGCACCCAGGGCCAGCACTATGTACACGTCGAGACCCAAAACGTATCGATGGTAATTCTAACAAGAACCCAGATAGCGTTCCCTCCAAGCCGCCTGGGAGAGCGGCAGGAAGCTGGCCAAGACACATATATTGGTCCCAAACGACGCGTCCGAGGGAAAACACCCCTGTCAACCCTGCTCTGTATAAAAGAGAGGAGACAGGGAACTGCCAGAGAGACTTCCCACGTGAGTAATAATTGAAAAGATATATGTAACATTGAGCTACGTGACCAAAAGCTCAAGACATATGCAACAGAGCGCAGAGCAGAAAACTTCTTTTTAAGTTCTCACACACCGCATAACTCATCTTGACAATAACAGAGGTCCACAACATGGAGCCTGAAAAGAACTCACGGAAGTCTCACAACCAATAGAAACGCGCCCAGTGACGTACTCTATGGCGGGGGGAATTCCGTGACCCACCTGCCCAAATATGGCGTGGGACCCCCCCCTCTCCCTACCCTGTGACGCACTGACCCAACAGCGTGACAGGAAGCCCGAAGGACAGGAGGTCCAACCCCCTGACCAATCAGAAAAAAGGGGAGGGAGGGTTTATCAGTTCACCCCTCAAGACCCCTCACCCCTGATAGGATCCAATGACGAAGCAGAGCCATGACACCAGTCATAGCGTGCTACATGAAGCGCATTTATACCTGTTTAAGGTAACAGCTTCACATTCTGCACGCCAGCCACAGACGATAACCTCGCCTGTGCAAAAAACTGGTTTTATATATGGCTTCAGGCTCATGTGCGAACCTGCCACCTGAATTTTTACACCTTTACCCTAAAGGAAGAAAAAACACAGATCAAGAGAGGGGCCAAGGGCCCTGGTACAAGAGCTTACACATGTAACTTCTGTAGGCCAACACCTAACCCAGTTGTGGATCTTAAACGTGAATACGATACACACAACCCTCCATCACAACAAAAAAGGGCAAAAGTACACTCACTACTGTAAGAGGAACGCCGTTTTTCATGATGAGAGAAGACATAATTCCTCGATTAAGTACTGGTCACAGGCCTTGCTATGTCCACATGACAGCGACCAAACAATTTTCAGAAAAAATTGCCTCTCTCTAAGCAAGATCACAACCCCAGCAGAAGCTGAGGGATTTACACCATATCCCCAAAAACATAGTGAATCAACACACATTTTGTAAACAAAATCATATTTGAGGGGAGGGGGGGGGGTGCCCAGGGGCAAACCGGGGAAACCCACCCCTCACCACCTTACCCCTGATACGACGCCAAATGTGTAGAGTAAGCTTTACATCATGCACGCCAGCACAGCCGAAGATCTTGTTTGAACAGGCACAGCCCTGCTTATGTGTGAAAAAACTTGCCACTTGTTATTGTCATCATTAAGAATAACAAGCTGAGAGAGGGACTCATCCCTCGATCACATGCCACTATGCACAGTATTGTAGGGTAACCCAGCCAGTTGTGGGCTCAGCCACGTTGTCTAAACGTTACATGAACACACACAACTTCTCATCATACAACAAAAACCCAGTTCATTTTTACTCGCGTAAAAAACAACGCTGTTCCTAGGTAGAGAGAAAGGCACAAGCCTTGGCCAACGATACCCAAGCTATACAAAGCGACCAAGACCATTCACACACAGCACATGTCATATCTCCAAATGTAGTGAAGTAACATATGTTTTGTAGACAAAGACATCGTTATTAACAAAACATTCGGGAGGAGAAGGAAGGAAGAGTGGGGTAATGTCCAATGGACATCTTACCTGCACCAAGGAACGCAGGGCGAAAGGCCGCAACACAGGTCTCCACATTGACGAAAGGCCTCTCGCTGGCGGGGCAAAAAGACGCCCCCCTCCTGCAGCCGGTCATGGTGCAGGCCCGACTATATCTTCTGTCAAAGATGATGTCGTAGTCAGAGTGCCAGGGCCTGCTATTCTCACGGCTACGCCAATGGTCGTAGCACAAGCTAACAGCTAACTCTAGGCTAACTGATAGCATCAAGCTAACGTTCCCAGCCGAGCGAAGCCGGTAGCTAACGTCGTAGCTAACACCTAACTGGCTAACAGTTAGCTCAACCCGGCTATCGCTAGCCACTAGCTCACGCAGAAGCAAGCTATGCGGCTACCACTGAAAACTGCACAATGTGAGAAAAGCAATACAGGCCAACACTTCAGACAGCCGCTGTCTTTTCCTCTTCTCATCCGAAGAAAAGAAGGGAAAAAAGGCAACACACGTCCCTCTTCAGAACGGTGTTTACCAGACACAGCGGTGCCGGCAACAAGTCCCTTGCGGACTATAGCCGACTTGAGCATGGAGATATTCTCATAATGAACACCAAGCTCACCTCCCTCGCACCGGGTGCTTTTCATCTTGAAAATCGGGGCCAGCACGGCGACAGTGGGTATCCGTTTGTCCAGAGACCTGGGGAATTGAACCGCAGATTCGGAATCACGGTCCCAGGAAAACAAAGCTCTTACTCGAGGAGGAGCTAATGTTAACGTGGGCATCAAACCAGAACCCCCTCCATGCTGCTAAGTGGCAGCGAAAAAGGATACCAGCCTGGAGCCGGCCTTCGTAAGCTGTGTAGCCGTTCCCCCCCCCCACAACCGACACACCTGGCGCCCGCGTCGCAAAAACATCACCCGCCCAGAGAGGCCGTCAGCCCTCACGGCCGAGCGCCTCCCAAGCAAAGTGTCCAACTGCAGAGCCGGAGGTAATGCCGGCGGGGATTGCTCAGTGATGCGAGCCCCTAATACGAAGCGCCGGTGGAAGTCAGAATAAGATAAGATAAGATATTCCTTTATTGATCCCCTTAGGGAAATTCAGGCATCATAGCAGCATGGGGGATGGGGGGGGGGGGGGGGGGGGGTACAGGTAGTAAAAACAACACAAGCAGTGTAAACAAGTTTACTATCTAACTAACTGAAAAATATATTCACAGTATTCACAGTGTCATATAAGGTGCAGAATGATCATCATCTTCTAGACACTCCGGTGGCGAAGACATTATCGCTGTATTTCCTCAAATAGTGAGAGAAAACAAAGATATGTCAACGCAGCTCCTTCTCTTCAACGTAGCTCCTTTCCAACTATTTCGGCACTAAACTCAAGTGGTGTATACAGACACTTGTCGTGGTGAAAATAAGGAAGGAGCTGTTAGTATGGCCACATCCCCGCTTATGTACTGTAGAGGAGCGGATGGGGGTGTGGCCAGGCGGATGGGTGTGTACATGTGAAGAAATGTATTTAGTACTAGACTGGATATGGGATATGTTCCACTAGAGCGCAGAGCGTAAGCTATACGATATATAACAGGACCTGACTTAAAAACATGACCTGAAATGACCTGACTTAAAGACATGACCTGACTTAAAAACATGACCTGATTTAAATACAGGACCTGGGCCCTGTTCCTCGTACCTGGCTAACTGAGTTAGTCGGATAATTTTCAGGATAACGTGACATAAGTCAGACCTTTCGGTTCCCCGAAGCACGTTTCTATGGCAACAGATAAAAAAGTTTTAACCTGCTCCAGCGCAGGGTTTAGTTCAGTTAGCTGGATAAACTGGCCACGCCCTCGCAAAAAATGGATGAGCACCACTTTCGGTTTCCGGTTTGCTGTTTGGGCGATCCGCCGATCGGCCACCAGATGGCGCTCTTGAACCGTTGGAGAGTTGAGAGGAGATCAACAGGAGATCTCAAGTCTCCGTTGGTGAAATATGATTGCCATCACACATTTTTTAAATATTGATCTCAATAACGTGTTACGTCGTCATTGGCAGATTACGCATGGCGGAAAATGACGTGTTACCTCGTCCTTGGCGATTAAAGGGTTAAAGTGCAAGTGTTTAAATGTAAACAAAGAAAGAAAATAAGTAGCAGCAACTGCCCCCAGCACCGCGGCTGATGGGGATGTAACTTGGGCCAGGAGGGTGACTTGGAACAGCTGTAGGGGGAGAGGAGAGGAGGATGACAGATCAGACCGACTTCTAGGTATTTTGTTTGCTGTGTGTGAGAGGAGTGTGTGTGTATGTGTGAAACTTTAATTTAGATGATGTACTGCATAATGCCATTAATGTTAAACCATGGGAAAGCTAGTTGGATCTTGGCTGGCTAGGCTACAGACAGCTCACGTTAGCACAGAGTGTCGTGTTTTTGCAGACTGACTAGCTAAGTAAGATTGTGACACACACTGCCACATTGAGTATATGTGTATATAAAAGCAGCAACGCTGTAAGCTTGGCGCTGTTGTTTAGCTAACGTTACGTTACATACAACATACCGCAGCCTCGGTATAACTGAAATAACGTGCAGCAACGCTGTAGCTTGCCGCTGTTTAACGTTACATACAGCATACAACATACCGCAGCTGTTTTCCAACATGTAAGCTAACGTAAAAAATACAATACTATGGCTAACTATCTAAAACTTACCCATGTTCCGAAGCTCCGGGGTGCATTATTTCTTCTTCTTACCCAGGCCATTACTACAGAATGCAGTCAGACAATGGAAACGATACTGCCCCCAGCACTTCCTGTAGTGCATTGCAGTTACAAATGAACATTTGCGTCTCTGATTTTTTTATACGACGCATCGACGCAAAAATTCCCCGTCGTCGATTATGTCGACTAATCTTTGCAGCCCTATTGTTAATTTATATCTATGGAATAATGCAACAACTCACAAACCGATAACCGGAGAAAGTATAAAAGTGTTTCCCCTAGGATTTTTTCAGGGGGGGTGGTAGGCCCCCCAAAACGACTAGTGTTGTCGCGGGGCGCGCGTGTCACGGATACGTGGTGTCAACAGTGTCGTCATAGTGGCGCAGTAAAGTTTAAATATCAACATTGTCTGGCCATCCTCAGTAAATATCAAACTTTCCAAAGACCAGAGTTGGGACAGGCACGCACATACACACACACAAAAGGGAGAATGGCTTATATGAACTATCCAGTTCATATATCAACTTATATCAACTATTCAGTTAGTTTTTATATCATTTAGCTAGCTCGCCAACGTTACTGTGATTAAAGCAAACTTTTTTTTTTTTTTTTTTTTTTTTTTTTTTTTATATATATATATATAATATATTTTTTAATTATTTTTTTCAGGGGGGGCGGGGGTCCCGTTGGCAATGGTAGGGGAAACACTGTGTAAATGTGAAATGTATTGTTGCTGTACTATACATTTATTCAAACAACACATCTTGCTTCCTGATAACATTTCAGTGGCTGGGATATGGCTAGAAAGGGTATGTGGCATGTAATTTTCTGTTGCAAAGTTGAGTGTATATTCCGGGCAGAGGGCATGGAAACGGGTATTGAACCTGCGGGGCAAGGTGTTGGAAGGACCAGTCATCTCTGAAAGGCTAGTGTCCTTCTACAAATCTAGTCACAGTTTATCTTGGTTCATTGGCTGTATTTTGAGTTCTTACACATTTTATCTTTTGTCTCCTCTCTAGATGACGTATTTCACAATCTAGGAAAAGAGGACCATAGGCAATGCACCCCAGTCGCCCCTAGGAACAGCCCCACGGGACTGAGCTCCCTCCCTCCGCTCTCAGGCCCGACCCTGCCCCCGGCACCCACCACACACCTCCCCAGCATGGGATCACAGCCCTTCCCAAAGATGGCTGCAACAGCCCCGGGCTTCATGGACGCCCACCAGGGCCTGTGTCTGCCCCCCGCTGAACCACCCACTCCGTCAGCTGAGTGTCCCATCAGTGCCCCGCCCAGTGTCTGCAGGTCAGTACCCACAACAGATGGCAAATGTAAATCTGACTCTGTGTCAGTGGACAACATGGCACCCTACACTTTAAGCCAAAAAGATATTATGAGGAAGTATCTTACGAGTTGATTTCAGGGTTCGCACAAGGTCCTTGAAGTGCTTAAAGTGCCTGAAAAAAATTAAATAAAATAAAAACGAGGCCTGGAATTCGTAGAAAACAGCCAATTTCTTTACAAGGTGCTTAAAAAGTATTTGAAATTCAAATCAACCATTCACATTGAAAGTTTTGTTCATCCATGATAAAATTGTTCTGAATCAAGAAATACATTTTTTTTATTTAACTCATTCAGCGCCAGCTATTAGTCTTGGCCTTGTAGCTAACGTGCCAGGTTTCCATTACATATTTTCACTGCATCACTATTCTATATTATATTCTATATTATAGCTATGGGGACAATACTATGGTCATTTGACAGTGACTTTCTTCCGTCCAAGATGCAAAAAAGAGATAATTTTTTCATGCATACGTTCACACGTTATCCTGTGGTGAATATACGGTAAGTATAATTTCAGAGTGATCCGGGATAATTCCTGGGAAGCGAGTAATAGGGCGCAAAGTGAATTCTACTATAAGCGTTAGGGATGGGAATTGATAGGATTTTATTGATACGATTCCATTATCGATTCTGCTTATCGATTCGATTCTTTATCGATTCCCTTATCGATACCTGATCAATTTATAATTTAAATAAATAAATTGGAAATGCAACAGAACTACATTTAGTCATTTAGCTGACGCTTTTATCCAAAGCGACTTACATGTTCTGTACGACAAGCCATCAGGAAGGGCACAACTCTATCAGCTGAGCAACAATGTTCATCAAAGTGTTGAGTGCTACAGTGTAGGTTAGTTTATTAGGACAAGTGCATGACAGTACGGTTAGTTAGGGTTAGATATATTTTTTTTTATTCAGATAATGGTTGAAGAAGTGCGTCTTTAGTCGACGGCGAAAGATTGGACGTGATTCGGCTGTCCTAACTGGGGTGGGTAGTTCATTCCACCATTGTGGGGCAAGGACTGAGAACTAGAGTTGTTCCGATACCGATACTGGTATCGGAAAAGCCGCCGATACTGGCTAAAATGCTGGTATCGGTATCGGCGAGTACCCTCTAATGCTGCGCTCCGATACCATATGACGTAATTTATCAACAACACTGTGGTCTGTTGAGTAAGCATTATAAAACAAACGTGTGCTTAATCGATTAAAGTGTCAATGCCATTTGTCATTTTAACAGCAGATACTTTCTTAAATGTCATCGTCCCGACAGAGCGGTGTTGACGGAGAGCTCATGGGTTCGCTTGGTGGCTGGTGTTATTAGCGTCAGCTAACCGAAAGCTAGCTTTAACATTACCTTGGCTAAAGTTGGGGCTATTCATATAATCCAGCAATAATGGCTGCAGACCTGCAAGCAAAGTACAGCAAGTTGGCAAAGGAGTATTCCAAGTTAAATCACAATGTCACCAGTAACGTTACAGTCTTCTATGGTCTTCCCATATACCGGTAGCTCATGCTAGCTAACGGTAACGTCGTCATTGCACAATTGCACGTCGCGTACACAATTAATGACATGTTGCGGACAGCCATATCGGCGACAATGTTTAGCTTTTAGTGCCAAATGATAAGAGTCTGAGGCGGAGTCTCAAAAGAGAATGTTGAATATTTATTGTGCAAAAATCACAACAGATACGACTGCTACTGAACGGAGCCTTGTAGACAGACTGAGTAGGGTATATCTGCAGAGCCAGTGGGTAGCGAGTGCAGCAACGTATAATGTCCGTGTGGATCATTGGAGTAGGGTATATCTGCAGTGCTGAAGCCCCATACTCATTGATTAATGATACTAATACAAATCTATACAATCACCTGTTGTTGAATAAATACCATTACTTTCTAGTTATGACTAAAAAACAGTATATATAAAACAGTATTTGTTAAAAAAAAAAAAATATTTATAAAAAAATTATATAATATCGTTTTTTTTTTTTTTGTGTATGCACTGGTATCGGATAAGTATCGGTATCGGCCGATACCCAAAGCTTAGGTATCGGAATCGGATCGGAAAGGAAAAAATGGTATCGGAACATCTCTACTGAGAACTTCTCTTTGATGACCCTCCCGGAGCTTGGATAGGAGTAGGTCTGAGGCGGCCAGAAGATGCAGAGCGTAGGGGTCTAAGCTGGTTAGAATAACAACATGCAACTTGACATTTCTGATTGTCATTTATTGTTGAGCCCCCATGTCAGAAAAATACAAAAACTGTAAAAAATAAAACATTAACTATAGCCTACACTTAAATAAAATAATGTATTTGAGATTCTCTTAAAATTTTTATTATTTTTTTTATTCTTAAACGAATTTAATCTATTGAATAACAGGTTGTTATTCCTCTGACTTCTGTCTCTCACTCACACTCTCTCTCTCTCACACACACACACACACACACACACACACACACACACACACACACACACACACAGAGAGAGAGAGAGCTCCCTCCCCGGGCCCCTGTCCTTTAAAGTATTGGCTTGTGTTGCTACACGGACACATTTGTATGTTGCACCATGGTACTTCCTGTCTGACGGACTCAGAGTAGACTAGTAGAGACTTAGTAAACAAACAATCCGGCTCTTATTATATGTGAACTAAAGAGTACAAGGTTTACACAACAGTCCCCACCCGCTGTTTTATTGTATTTGTACCTGTACTATCCGCTGTCAGCTGTTTATCTCTCTTTGTGAGCTTGATTAAATAGCGTTAGCTCACGTTAGCTAGCGATAGCTCCGCGGCTAATTTTAGCTCACCCTAAACTAAATCAATGACTATGTTCTAAAGCATTCAAGTAGTTTTCACTGCACATAGAAGTAGCCAAACAGCGGGAGCATTTCGGGAGCATATTACCAAAACCCAGGCAATTTCGAGCCCTTAAGGAATCAAATAGAGTCTGCCATGGCTACATGCTAACGTAACGTTATTGCGCAACTGTAGGCAGCGATAAGGGAATCGAAAGTCACAGGAGCCACACGGTTCCAGGCATCGGCCAATTAGATTCCCATCCCTAATAAGCGTTGGCATTTCTTGCCTGGACACGCTACTATTTCCAAATCAAATGTATACAATAGGTATTATGTTTCATCATGAATGCATGAAAGGGGGGGGGGGGGTAGTTTTTTTATGCTTTGATGGCCAGTAACGACATTCGTGTTGAACACTACAGAAGCCGATCAGCTGGATGCAGGGTTCGAAATTAACGGGGACTTGGGGTGCAAAATGCCCTCGAAAATTTACCAAATGCCCTCGAAAATCAGTTAAGGCAAGAAAAGCCCCCCGACAGTTTACTAATTATATATATGCTCTACAGTGCGAGCATTTCCCTCGTATTTGCCCCTAATAATATGTGTGTGCGAACCGGAAAAATCATTTACTCGCAGTGTGCGAGTGAAGATTACAAATGCTCCGCTGTTAATAGTTCAGAAACTACAAGTCCCACATTCCACAAGGCGCATAAACGTCCAATCACAGTAGAGTTTCCTGCGGTGACGCGGCTGGTTTCATGCGAGTGAAAGGAAATTAGAACACGGTACGCGCTGGAACAGAGTCACGTTATACAAGTTATACATTCAGAATCAGACAACGCAAAAAATTCAGCCAGCCATGATGCCCATTCATTTTTATTTTGAGCAAAAGAGAGACGAGGAGAAAGTGGAATCCGGCGAGGCAGCTAATGTTACAGAGGCGGATAACGTTAGCGAAGTTAGCACACGCTAACTTAGATGTGTGTCCCGTTCCCGTTTGCACACGCACATACACACACACGCACATAGTAAGCCATCACTGGGAACGCTCAGAGGAAAGGGGGGGGCTGAGAATATCTGTGTATCTGTGTGTGTGTCTCGCTCTCTCTCCCTCTCCCTCTCTACATCTCTCTCTCCTGAACCTATTTCATTCAAAAGGAAGACATTGATGGACAGTAGCTATAGTATAAATTATAGCTCGGTTGTAGCTGTAACAGAATAATTGTATTAACTATTATTCAATAGCGTTTCAATTATAATGAATTAAATAATTGTATAAAGAATTTTCCATGTTCTGTCATCTAATAATATATTCCATTGCCTTTCCTATCTGTATCAAAGTCAAAATGTTGGTATCGTGACAACACTACAACATACAAAAGCAGCTTGACAACCGATATCCTTTGCGTCTAGTAGGCATGGGCCAATTTGTGATTTTGGTGGTATGTGCTATTTGCACAGATGTTTAGCCCTTGAATGAATGAATGAATGAAAACTTTATTTAACAGATTGCAGAATGGGTACAATACAGTACGGCTCAATTAGGGCTGGGCGATATGGCCAAAAATGATATTGCGATAACGATATCGATAACAATATCATATCATCATATTATCGATATTGTTATACCGGTAACGTATAAATTTTTTTATTATTATTTTTTTTAAACATTATTTTCTTTGTCGTTGCCGCCATCTTTAGTGTTACATCCCCTCAAATAAAGAACAATAATGACATCTGAGAGTGTTTCCCTGATTTTGAGGAAAAGTATTGAAAAGTATCGAAATTCATATTGGTATAGTATCGAAACCAAAATGTTGGTATCGTGACAACCCTAGCTAGCACACATAGCCTACTGTGTACAGACTGTTTCAAACTGTATTTTAAATTAGAAAGCAAACAAAATAAATGGACAAGAGAAAAATAAATCTCAATTTGGTCAGTATTGTCATTTGGACAAGCAAAGCCATTACTTTAAGTTGCAGGCAAGAAAGACAAGTCTGTCCACTGTCTCTAGTTTTAAAACTGCCCTGTTGCAGGCCACGAAAAAAAAGAAGAAAAAATCGATATATATATATATTTTCTTTCGATATCGATTATTAAAATATATCACGATAATTATCGTTATATCGCCCAGCCCTAGGCTCAATACACACGATTGTTAAGGGGATGCAGACCAGATAAAGACGTTTGTCTTGTTTACATCAGGGTCCCCCATTTTCAATTCATAGTGTGCACACGCACAGTATAATACCGTATGCATGTAATAAATAGTTTGTTAATAAACTGTTACTTGAAAAATGTTCACTGTGTGCTAAATTTCTTTGTGTGCTCCTACATTTTTATTTAGATTTTATTTATTTAAATTTTATTTAGGAGCACATCTGCTCCTTGGGAAAAATGTTACCGTAGAGCCCTATATAAATTGGAGACATTAACATTACGTTATCAAACATAGGGACGAAGACTGTACTAATACATTTCGCTGTGGGGGGGCATAATCCCACGGGACAATGCATTGCTAACTTGTTTCAAATGACAATATATACCCCTGTGATTATTATTGTACGGATCGGAATACGGGCGTGCACGTGGGAGCATGCACAAAGATATTACAGTGATATGCTGCTCCCGAGTCCGACTGCCTGCAAGAGAGAGAGGAGAGAGGCACGGAGCACTAGTTAGTTAGTGCAAATCTATTTGTGCTATGCTATGTCGACGTCACAGAAACCGTCAAATCAGAACAGTTTAGTTGAGTGAGGGAAGATCTCGTGAACTCGAGACTAGACTGATGAGTCAATATGGTAATTAGAGACACAGACCCATTGACACTAACTCCTATTACTATAAAACAATGGTAAATACTGAAAAAAGTCATTTATAATGCATGTCCCCTTTAAAGGAAAACTCCAACATTTTGGGAAATTAGCTTATTTAACATCTTCCCTGGAGTTAGACAAGAAGATACATACCTTTTTTGTCTGTTTAGGCTTAGGGAACAGCCCCTCCGTTAGCGTAGCTTAGCTTCATCACTGGAAGTGGGGGGGGGGGGCAATAGCCTGACGTTCCCTACAGAGTCCTACAGTCACCAAATACACTCCAAATACAACTCCAAAACGTTCCTGTAAACCTCTGGGCGCAGTGATTTCAGTGCTACCTGCTAACGTTGAGGGGGCGGGCACTGAGACTGCCGGTGTCCGGCCAGTGTTTACATTTTCATTTCATTCAAAGCATCCGAACCGATTGAATTATTATTATTATTATTATTATTATTGAATTATTATTGTCACCTCTCGTAATGGACAAGACATACAGAGAAATGAAATTGCGTTTCCCCCTTCCCACAGTGTATATAGACTATATACATGTAGACAGTAGCTAAAGAATTAATATCAGTGAATGTAAATATAGAGGTAAACTAGTTTGTTAGTTTGCCCCATGCATCATGATGATTATAATAGTCACTTACTCAATAGACAACTCTCCGTTAGATCCACTCGGCACGGGGCGTCTTTTCCAATTTATTTTCGGAACATGGAAAAAAGTTCCAACCACTTCTGGATGGGTTAGCGCTGAGAAATGTTCCTTGCTTGTTACACAGTCTCGTTGTGCACTGTCCTCTTCTTCCGATATATGAAGCCTTCCGATCATTGATGGCAGCACAGAGTCCCATTCATTACAGCAGAAGCACTTTCCTCATTTTACTTTTCCGTCAAGGCCAACTGAAGAATCCATTGTGATCGCCGGCCCGGAAAACGCGTGGATTATGTATTTACAGTACCCAACACTGTAATCAATAAGCGTGATCGATATTTGGAATGGCGATCAGGAATTGGAATAATCTTTTTGGATAACATCTGATCTGAGGTAAGGAATTTATTTTACCAGTCTTAGGATAATCAGAGCTATTTTCACCTATATATCAGCGTTTGCCCTATGCGTGTGTGTGTGGCTGTGATTGCTGATGAGGAAATGAGAGAATCGATTTTTCAGATCGCCTCTATAGCGTGCATAAGTACACATATACCATCGATAATCTAGCGTTTATTTGAAAACTATTCATAAATAGGCTGAAAAATGACCGTGTTTGTGTATGCCAGAATATTCCCATTAAATGCCTTTTATCATGGAATCTTAATATTTTCCTTGAAAACGAGGGCTTTTCAAAATGCTATAAAACGGAAATGAAGCGATTAAAAAATAAAAAATAAATAAAAAAAATAAAAAAAAAAAATCCGTTTCGACAATGTTGACTGCAAACAAGTCATTGATAAACGACGGGCAGATTAGACACATAATTTAAAACAGAGATTATGCGTTCACAACGCTATCATTGAAGTGGGTGGTGGCATTTAACCTGCATATGTCGGTATCGGTTGATATCGGTATCGGAAATTAAGAGTTGGACAATATCGGTATCTGTAAAAAAAGCCAATATCGAACATCCCTAATTGAATCAGATTATTATTATTTATTTTGTTTAAACTGCATTTAAAAGTGAATTGTTAAATTAAATGCCCTTTTTCAAATGAAAAATTGTGATTGGGAAAGTACTTGAAAATCCTTGAATTTAATTTTGCAATGTCTGTGGGCACCCTGGAGGAAGTATCTTACGAGTTGATTTTCTCCACAGTGACCCTGACTGCGAGGGCCACCGCTGTGAGGGCAACGGGGCCTACGAGCACCAGGGCTACGACGGCGAGGAGAGCCAGGACGAGGACAGCTGCTCCGAGCACAGCTCCTCCACCTCCACATCCACCAACCAGAAGGAAGGAAAATACTGCGACTGCTGCTACTGCGAATTCTTTGGCCATGGCGGGGTAAGACGCACACGCACACACACGCGCAAACAAAAAGTACAAATGGAATTTCAACTCACACACCATCATATTTTCACAACCACACTACCAAATGGTTAACCCTTTCACTGCGACAATACAGAAGGTTAAACCCTTTCACAACCACACTACATAAGGTTAACCCTTTCATTACCAGGCGGTTAACCTTCGGTAGTGAAAGGGTTAAAAAAAATATATTATCGGGTGAGGTTGAATGAGTCCGACCAACATGTGATTTTCACCGTGCCGGTATTCTATTCTATGGTTCACAGTTGTAGCCTGCCGTGTGTATCCAAACCATATGTGCTCATTTATTTTGTGGTAACCCAAAGCAGGATATTGGTTATTCAGAAAGAGAGTAATTGATATCAGTGGGTTGCATTTGGTGACCCCCCCCCCCCCCCCCTCCAAGTGCAGTGTGGGCAAAACAACAGCTGAGCTCCACTCTTTTCTGTTCTCTCTCATTCTTGAACTTCACCTAACTTTAATCAAATTCTACTCAGATCCCACACCTGATAACAAAAGACTAGTGTTGTACAGGGTTCGCACAAGGTCCTTGAAGTACTTAAAGTGCTTGATTTAGTTATATTTTTTCATTCATACATTGTCGTGTTAGTACCGTCGAGAATATAAGTATGTTTTTAAGGTTTTCTGCAGTAATTCCTAAAACACGAGTTATAGGCCCTGACGCATATGATAGATTATCGTTTGGCGTTTCTTTCCTATACACGCTATATTAAAAAATTCAAATGTATATGATCGGTATACATTATACTTAATCATGCGTGAAGGAAATGGGGGGGGGGGGGGGGGTCGTTTATAATTAACGGCTTTATTTAGGTAGTATGGGTTTATATGTTGATCAGATGGATTGCCGTGAAATGAATAAACAATCGGGCTGAAAATAACGTTAGTTTCCTCTTACCGTTCGCCGATGAGACTGGAGGAAAAATATTCCAATTATTTGACGTCGATCTGCTAGATCCATTTCCTGTTTGTATGACGCAATAAACGCCAAAATCATATTGATTATTGCGTTTCGAAAGCGATCCCATGCACTCTAGTGTGTATCTAGATCCACGTTACAATATATTACTGCCGGAGGAATTTCCTCGATGCACCGGTTTGGCTTGGAGTGTAACTTGCCCGACATCCACCAGGCGGCGGTATTGAGGTGTTGCAATATCAGACAGGGTCCAGCTGCAGTCCCGGAGGGAGGCTGGATGAATTATGAATGCCATGGCGAAAAATGAAATATTGATCCCAAAAATGTGTTTATTCGTTGTCGGCGCACAACGCATGGCCGGCAATAACTAATTATCACGTGTTAGCACAATGTGTTAAACGGCAAACATTTTTAACAGGGTGCTTAAAAAGTCCTTGAAATTCAAATCAACCATTCGCATTGAATGTTTTGTTCATCCATGATCAAATTGTTCTGAATCATTCAATCGTTTTTTTTTTCTGTTCTGTTTTATTAAAATCTGACTAGTCGCTGTCTCGCACGCTCCAACTGCTTTTCCTCATTTCTTTGCGTGTGATGCTCTAGCTTGCTCTAGCTGGCAAGCAGGCCAAGAAGATGCTTTAAAAAAACAGCATTTAAAAGTGAATTGTATCCTTCGAGTGACATCCTTGAAAATGAAAAATAGTGCTTGGAAACATACTTAAAAGTCCTTGAATTTCACTTTGCAATGTCTGTGAACCCTGGTGGTAACACCTAGGCTACTTGCATAATTCTGGTTCCTAATAACTCCTTGTTTTGCACCCACAGCCCCCGGCTGCTCCCACCAGTCGTAACTATGCAGAGATGCGGGAGAAGCTCCGCCTGCGTCTGACCAAGCGGAAGGAGGAGCAGCCCCGGCGCGAGGAGCAGCAGCAGCCGGTGGTGGAGCGGGACGGAGGAGGAGGGGGGGGAGGGGGGGTGGAGGACCACAGGCGGGTGGAGGACCTGCTGCAGTTCATCAACAGTGCAGACAACAAGCCTGCCTCCAGCTCCAAGGCAGCCAAGCGGGCCAGGCATAAACAGAAGAAGGTAAACACACCAGGGTTCGCACAAGGTCCTTGAAGTGCTTGATTTTTGTCCAAAAAGTCAAGGCCTGGAATTCCTTGAAAACAGCCAATTAAGTCCTTGAAATTCAAATCAACCATTTGCATTGAAAGTTTTGTTCATCCATGATAATTGTTCTGAATCAAGAAATATATTTATTTATTTATTAACTCTCAGCTTATTACTAGTGCTGTCAGGTGATAAAAATGGTGTATCTAATTAATTACAGGGTTTGTAATTAATTAATCTAATTAATCGCATTTTAATCTCATAACCATTTTAGGCCTGATATTCTATAATCATATCATGTGTCCGGATGGCAGAATTCAGTACTGTATCTGCAAAACCTTCTGTTTAATCATCTTCCCTTTATTCATTTGCTTAGATTTTGCTTAGATGGTCAATTTTAGCATGGTGTTATTCAGTCAAAAAAAAAAAAGATAATTTGAATTGATATTCTCATTTGATTCATTACAATTTACTCAAGCCTAGTAACAGACACAGTATTTCTGACACTGTGAGATCCATAGATGTCCCTAGAATCAGATACCAAGAACATGCAAATGGACCATTTAAAAAAAAAAAAGGTCTGTAAATGTTTATTCTACGTTCTTATGGAATGAATGAGATTTATAAAAAAAACATTATTTTTCTTTAATGAATTTTGCGTTAATAATTTGCTGTGTAATTAATTAATCTAATTAACGCGATAAACTGACAGCCCTACTTATTACAGCTATTATTTTGAACATGAACATGGTCATGTTTGTTGAATAAAGATTAAAAAAATGGCAGATTTTATTTATTTATTTTGCCGACCCCGATCTTCGGAAAATCACGTGATCGGATCGGGACATCCCTAATAGTAATGCAACAAAACGAATGCCTTGCTTTGTTAATCATAACATTGATGCAGTAGCGTTGTGTTGGCTGTAACTAGGGATGCCCCCCGGACCCCGGTTTTAAACGGGAACCGGTACTATATTAGAAAATACCGGAGTATTTATAAGCTCCGACGTCCTCGGTACTGCTATCGATACTCTAGAGAAATTATTATTATTATTATTATTATTATTATTATTATTATTATTTAAAAGTTGCGAACGATCTCTCCTCTCTCTGTCTCTGCACGAGAAGCAGCGAGTCATTATTACACACACTCCTCGCGAGTCGCGCTACACATACATACGGGTACTCCTTAATGAAAGCGCTGTCAATAGTATGCAGCTGCAGCACGTCAGACAGCAGCGCTTACAAGCCCCGCACATACAAGCCCCGCACACCTGATGTGCTGCAGCTGGAAGCATCTCAGCGCTGTCTCCGTGCCGACGCGCGCTGCACACAGACACAGACAGCTCTGCATGCACCGTGACTCGTGATGGCGGATAGAGCGAAGCGTTCACAAGTGCAACAAAACATTTGCCAGTAAGGGTGGCAATACGAGCAATCTATCAAAACATTTGTTTGCAAAACACTATATTAGTGTGCAGAAATGCGCCGTATTCGACTGCCTTGCGCGCAGTGGTCCATCTGCATCCACGTCCACTGCAGCCGGTAAGCCAAGATACAGAGTTTCCTAGGCTAATAACGAATTATTACAAATAGGCTAATAAACAAAATAATTGTTTAGCTACAAATACTACAATCTAAAAACTTTTTATAGATCGTCATCCTCCCTCTACCTCCACCACCCAAAGTCCTTTCTCCCTAGCAGCTAGAGGAAAGATGACAGAGGATAGGGTGAACGAGTGTCACAGGGCTGTGACAAAGTTTGTTGTCAAAGGCCTGCACCCGTTCTCTACAGTGGAGTCCAAGGACTTTAGGTAACAACTAATCATTCAGTGTATATCGTTTTTTTTGTATACATAGTTGTCTAACTTGTCTGTTGTTATAAGTTATTATTGAAGCAGCTATTCCCACCACTCCACACACATTTACAATAATTCAATCATTTCTAATCTTTACTGTAGGGAGATGACCAATATACTGCAAATATAAAAATCATAAAAAAATTACCAAAAAGAACCGATAAGAGTATCGATAAAGTACCGAACCGTTAAGCAGTATCGATAGGAGTAGTAGTATCGATAAAATCCTAACGATACCCATCCCTAGCTGTAACGGACATGACAATAACATAACGTGTACACATTAAAATTGCGATAATCGATTCTAACATTTTCAAATCGATGCAGTTGAATTTTCCCCTTAGGATCGATGCATTGTTACACCCCTACACCAAAGTCACTGGCCCACTGTGTATCTGTGTGTATAATAACTTGGCTAGCGTTATCAACAGCAGAGATGGGCAATAGGGTCCAGCTGCAGCGCCGGACGGCCGGAGTGCAAGCGGTGTGACGTAATTGGCAGACTCGACTGTCAATCAATGGTCTACCTGACACGCAAACTCATAAACAATGTTTCTGTACTGGAGGTGTACAGTATTTCAATAGGCAACCCTGAAAGGATAATTTTTCTAGAAGAGCAACACTAGCCAAAACATAGGCATTGTATGCATAAAAGGGGAAAAAGCTAAAGTTAAGTGAGTGTTACTTTTGTAGCAGTAGTTTGATTTGATAGTTTATTTGATAGGGACAGCACATGTTAATGAACATGTACAAAATACAAAATGTAAACATGCAGGGTTGTAGCAAGAGCTAATTTACACACATGCACGCACAGTACAAATATACATTTATTTAAAAAAATATAAATAAACTGTTACTTGAAATATTTTCACTATGCTCCTAAATATTTTTGGGTGCTCCTAAATTTCTTTGTGTGCTCCTAAATTTTTTCATTTAGGAGCACATGTGCTCCTTGGGAAAAAGGTTAGCGTAGAGCCCTGTGAGTAATAGCCTTATACGTCAATTATATTATAAGCGTTGGCGTTTCTTGCCTGGACACGCTACTATTCCCAAATCAAATCTATATAGTAGGTGTTATGTTTAATCATGAATGCATGAAAGGGGGGCATTCGTATTGAACACTAAAAACGCTTATCAGCCCGATCAGTATAAAAGCATTGCACGATCAAGCAAAAATTTACGTCAGATAGTCCTGTGATTGGGAGTATTCCAAAAATAATATTGCAATTGTTTGATCGCCATCTGGTACATCCGATGTCCATTTGGTCTACCGCATAACCCACCACAACATATGGATCGGGGATATTTGACGCGCTTCAATGGAACCGGGAGAACCGCTCCACTGGCCCGACCCAGAAAACTGCGCCCGGTGACATTTGACCGTTGCACAGGCCAAGATATAAGGTTTCAAAGGGTGGTCGATACCGCCGTCTAGCTGGATGCGGCCGGTATTGCACTTTGGCGATCTCAGACTAATTTCCTATGGTAACACCAAGGATGAATAATGAATAAAAATATCGGAAAAAAAGGAAAAACGATCCAAAAACTACTTTTTACGTTTTTGGCACTCAATCGTCGGTGCCCAATAACGACGTTTAACTTTTTGGCACAGAAAGTGTTCAAATGAAAACTAGTGCTTGGAAAAGTACTTGAAAGTCCTTGAATTTTATTTTGCAATTTCTGTGTTACATTCAAAACATTAATCAAACAAAAACTGTTTTGATATCCGTCACTGATCACTGATTCGTACCGGGTACGAATAAACCTGGTATTGGCCCCAATACCCGTTACCGCTTCCATGCACCGCAAATCCACGGCTCTTTGAGTTCTCCTCCTCTAGTGAAATAGCTCTTAACCTTCTGTGTGTGTGTGTGTGTGTGTCTCTCTGTGTGTGTGTCTCTCGGTGTGTGTCAGATGGAGGAGAAGGCGCGCCTCGAGGCGGAGGCCCGTGAGCGGGAGGAGCAGCAGCTGCTGGAGGAGCGGCGGCGGCAGGAGGAGGAGGCGGAGCTCCAGCGGGAACTCCTCCGGCTCCAGGAGCAGCAGCACCTCCGCGCCGCCAAGAAGAAAAAGAAGGAGCGCGCCAAGGAGAACACCGCTCCCCCTCAGAACAATCCCCGGCCCCTCAAACAGACGGCCCAGAACGTGCTGGAGAACCTCCAGAACGGCAAGTCGCACCTCCTCCACAGCCTCATCCGCCTCCCCGACCACAAGGAGCCCCGGCTCGACTCCTCCGCGCCCCCCCGGCCCCACCACACGCACCACCACCCCGGCCCGAGGGGCGCCAGGGAGAGGGCCTGCGGTGCCACCGAGGCCACCGCCCCCGTCTCCACGGCTACCCTCCACAATGGCACTTGTACGGCCCAACCAGAGGTCAACGGTAAAGCCAAGGCCAAGCAGTCTAGCAGGACGACTGTTTGCGAGAGCGTTCTAAAGAAGGGGGCGCCGGACACCACGCCCAAGAGCTCTGACTTTGCAGCAAAGATGGCCAACGGCACCATCACCACCACCGCCACCGTCACCACCACTACCCCGGACACCAAAGCACCTCGGCCCCGGGCTCCTGAGGCCCTCGCCCCTCTCCCGGCCACTGAACCCAGGAGGGACGAGAGGAACACTAACGGCCCCAGTGGGAAGAAGCAGCAGCAGCCGCCGACCCAGATGAGAGAAGAGAGGAGAAGCCCACCCGTGTTACACCCCTCCCCCCCTCCGGCCCCCCAGGTGGATCCGCCCCAGCAGAACGGCAAGCCGCCCGGCGCGGAGTCTCCGCAGCCCAAAGGCAAGGCCAAGAAGAACAAGAAGAAGAAGGGCGACAAGAACAGCTCAATAGGTTGGTGACGTTATCATTGTTAGGATCCACAATGTAAAACCACATTATTTTTGTGGTGGATTTTCTCAAATCGCTATGCAATTTGTAATCTATGACGTTTTCCGTTTTATTGCAGGAAATTATGAAAACTGAATCGATGAAGCCCTGTTTTCCTTCTTTCTTTAGGCTATATATTTTTTAGAATGACCTCATATCAAGAATTCTATGTCGGCTACACACACACACACACAAGCCTGTAGCCCCCTCTGTCTCCCATACAGTACCTCTCCCGTTCACCAACACAGACATGCCCACTCCTTCCTCTCTCTCTTCCCTCCGTTTCTCTCTCTCTCCCCTCCATTTCTCTCTCTGTCCCTCTCCCATTGAACTCTTTTCCATGAGGAATTTAATTCAAGCACTCACTTTTTGGTTCGTGCCACCAACTTGAAAGCAGTTCACTGTGATTTTATTCTCATCACCGTCTCCCGGGTCGAAAGTGAAGATTGACAGTCACTTTCAATGTTGTACGGTATCATTAACCTCTTCCACCCGTGCGGTCCATTGGCGGACCGCAAATTACATCACGTCATAAATCAATCTCTCCAGACTGTTTGACAAAAGTATCGTTTTATTTTTCAAACGTATTCAAGTATAAACATCATAACTATGTCACAACAGAAGTTATAATGTATATCATCAATACGTTAGTTTACCAATAATAAAGTGTTATTAGATAGATTTTCGTTTTGGTGTAGTTTAGTTCGCGAAAGTCGACCATTTTGGATTTGAACGTCGGGAATTGTAGGTTTTTTGCGGCCATTTTGAAGAGGACACCGACAGCTTTCGATGAGTGTTGGAATTTTTCCGAACGACACTTCCCAAAGGCCTCTATGGGGTTTCAAGCAAATTACTTCTGTATGAATTTCTTTAATATCTCTTATTACTCGGGATAATAAACCACAAAACTTAACGTTATTGGTATATATTGAAGCACAGTTCGTTTCTCTTCCCTATTTTTAGCATGTAGCAACAATTAAGATTGGAAATTAGTTTCAAAATGGTGCCACCCTGGCAAGAAAAGAAAAAAAGCTACTGTACATACAGTACATAGATTTCATTATCCGTTCTTATGCACGCCTGGTGATACTAAATCCAAATTGCACTTGGTCATTTGAAATATAAGATTTGGCACAATCCATAAATGTGCGAATTGGCTATAATAAGGTCATTTATAAGCCTGCTATTCTATAATAATATTTCAAATTGCATTGGTCCGAATGGGAGAATTCAGTACTGTATCTACAAAACCTTCTGTTTAATCATCTTCCCTTTATTAATTTCCTTAGATTTCTTTGTACACATGATCTCAAGAAGGTACTGAACGAGATCAGTGGCAGTTTTTCATGTCTGGTAATTTTTTGCATGGTGTTATTCACTGTCAAAGATGCAAAGAAAAATCATAATTCATATTCTCCTTTGTTTCATCACAATTTAAGCAAGCCTAGTAATAGACACAATATTTCTGACACTGGGAATACATTCACTGAGGTCCATAGATGTCCCTAGATACCTTGAAATGGTCCATGGAAGTGGAGCAATATTCCATTTACTTGGGTATGTATTTTAGGCGGATTTTCAGAAAATAGGGCTCCGGGCTTAACACATTGCGTGTAGGGCTGGGCGATATGGCCTCTAAATGATATCGCGATATTTTTTTTGCCATATCACGATACACGATATATATCGTGATATTTTGACATTTCCTCTACAGCACTTAAAAATGCTTGATTTAGCCCTTTGATGCATACAGTCACGCCAATATGATGATTATAATAAGTCCCTGCAAAATTATGTTTGCATTATTAAAACATGAAGATGCTTTAAAAAATAATTATATTGAAAATGTACTAAGAGTAGTCTACTGACACACTAATAAAAAAAAATTATTTACATCTAAGACGATTTATATAAAAACTATTGGGTGCCTAAGACTTTTGCACAGTACTGTGTTTTCTATCCACTTTAGCCAAACACTCACACACATATATATATATATATATATATTATATATGTATATATATTATGGCTGTCAAAGTTAACGCGGTATTAACGAGAGAGAGAGAGGTTCGCGTTTTGAGCGTATAAGATGCCGTACGCGATGATGTCACACTCTAATGTCAACAGGAAGAGTTTAACAGACGGAGATGGAAACTGGATGCTGATATAAAGAAACGAATAACCAATAAATATGAAGTTATGTTTAAACTTCTGTTGTCAAGCGTCGTCAATATAACCCACCCCCTTTCCTCACGAATGGAACTAGTGTTGTGGAGTCCGCTTTGAGCGTTTTCCAGGGTTAGCAGCTAACGCTAGCTAGTTAGCTTAGCCTAGTCATGTGGGATAACTAGTTAGCAGCTAACGTTAGCCCATTGCTTGCGTCAATTATATTGCATGTTATTAAAGGTCCGCGCTGGTCTGTCTAATGAAACTACTATTGCATGTCATTTAAGGTCCGAGCTGGTCATGTGTCTATAATGAAATAAGAGGACAGCTCTGCGCTAAAGCAAGTCTGATCTCAGCCGCGACGTGACAAAATGTACTCGATGTTCACAATATAATAATGTACTACATCTCATGTAGAACAAGCCGCGATACATCGAGTATACTCGATATATCGCCCAGCCCTAATTGAGTGTCACGCCCCTTTGACCATATATGGGCTAGAGTGCCAGTAAGGAAGTCAATGGGAGGTCAGGAAAATTTGCGAAGGCTTAAACTATATCTTAAATTATGGCTATGGGTCTAAAACACCCCTCGCTTATCAATGACTTGCTTGCAGTCAACATGTACGAAACGGATTGTTTTTTCATTGGTACATTTCCGTTTTATACTGTTTTGAATACGAGTATAGTTTTGGAGAGTTCTAGTAATTCCAGAGAAATTCTGTGATGATAGCTCTTTAGTGGAATACACAAAACACGTTGTCATTTTTCGGCTGATTTATGAATAGTTTTCAAATAAACGCTAGATTATCGATAGTATATGTGTACTTATGCACGCTAGAGAAGCGGACTGAAAAATCTATTATTCATGACCTGGACAGCATTAACGTCATACAGACACGCTGCTGCGATGGCTGAGAAAAAAACATCTGATTAACCCAATACTGGTAAAATAGAGTCCTTACCTCACATCAGATGTTCTGCAAAAAGATTAATCCAATTCCTGATCGCCATTCCAAATATTGATTGCGTTTATTGATCCAACGTTATAGTCCAAAACACATAATCGACGCTGCTCCCAGTGGGGGGACTCAATGCAATAGTATCCAGCTGCATGCCAGAGAAGGGAAAACCCCAGAACAGACTTTTTTTCTGGTGCACATGCCCACCAATCCAAGCCAATGATGTGCAATACCATCCGGGAGACGATAGGCGGTGGTATTTGCCCTTTTCGAGCTCGGAGCCATTCCCAATGATAACGTCAGGCTGGATGGATGAAAAATGAATGGATATTGCTAATAAAAGCAAAAATGTGAAAAATACGAGAACTCGTCATTGGCACTCAACGCATGGCGAGTTAAGACGACTAAAGTCGTCGTTGGCACTCAATGTGTTAAGAGGTTAACATTCTGTATTGTCGCAGTGAAAGGGTTAACCATTTTGTAGTGTGGTAGTGAAAGGGTTAAGAACCAGAACCACAAGGTTGCGAGCAGCCCGACCATTTAAATGTAGAAATAATGCAGGGATCCGTCAACTGTTGCAAATATTGCAGATTTGGTTGAATTTGCATTCATTCTTGCATTCAAGGCAAAATCTTGAAGGGTCCGAATTGTAATGTGGGTCCTTGTAATGTCCACTTGTTGTAGACTCCCACTAGCCCACTGGATTAATGACCTAATCATTACCTGAGAAACAGAAGGTTGGAGTGCAGACATAGTGCCTCCACCTCAAGGGAACTTTCAAAGTTACAAGCAGCATTCTAGGGACCATATTTTACATTGTTATAGGTCTTTCATCAAAAGCCTTGAAATATTAATGAAAATATCACACAATACAGAGCGTCGATGTACTAATGCAATATTGTAGGAGAGAATTATTGATATATTATTGATATTTTTTCCAACACACCAAATCTCTAATGCCATCTTTATGCATCTGCCACATTTAATTTCAGACGACGTGTTTCTGCCCAAAGACATTGATCTGGATACCACTGAGATGGATGAGACCGAGAGGGAAGTGGAATATTTCAAAAGGTATGAATTCTCATCATTATTACACTCTGCAATAAAGATGTGCCTGGACATTTCTGAGATCTTGTATTGATTTGGTAATGAAGGTTTTAAGACTGCGATGGAGGGGTAAGCATGTCAGGAGGCTGATCTTTTCCTCTATCTCCCCCTCATGTACTGATTACTAATGAACTAAGTGGCATGTTATGTTAGGGCAGCTTGTCAGGTTGTGATGGTGTTATGGTAGGGCAGCTTGTCAGGGTGTGATGGTGTTATGGTAGGGCAGCTTGTCAGGTTGTGATGGTGTTATGGTAGGGCAGCTTGTCAGCAGGGTGTGATGGTGTTATGGTAGGGCAGCTTGTCAGGTTGTGATGGTGTTATGGTAGGGCAGCTTGTCAGCAGGGTGTGATGGTGTTATGGTAGGGCAGCTTGTCAGGTTGTGATGGTGTTATGGTAGGGCAGCTTGTCAGGGTGTGATGGTGTTATGGTAGGGCAGCTTCTCAGGGTGTGATGGTGTTATGGTAGGGCAGCTTGTCAGGGTGTGATGGTGTTATGGTAGGGCAGCTTGTCAGGAGGGTGTGATGGTGTTATGGTAGGGCAGCTTGTCAGGTGTGATGGTGTTATGGTAGGGCAGCTTGTCAGGGTGTGATGGTGTTATGGTAGGGCAGCTTGTCAGGAGGGTGTGATGGTGTTATGGTAGGGCAGCTTGTCAGGTGTGATGGTGTTATGGTAGGGCAGCTTGTCAGGGTGTGATGGTGTTATGGTAGGGCAGCTTGTCAGGAGGGTGTTATGGTGTTATGGTAGGGCAGCTTGTCAGGGTGTGATGGTGTTATGGTAGGGCAGCTTGTCAGGGTGTGATGGTGTTATGGTAGGGCAGCTTGTCAGGGTGTGATGGTGTTATGGTAGGGCAGCTTGTCAGGGTGTGATGGTGTTATGGTAGGGCAGCTTGTCATGGTGTGATGGTGTTATGGTAGGGCAGCTTGTCAGGGTGTGATGGTGTTATGGTAGGGCAGCTTGTCAGGGTGTGATGGTGTTATGGTAGGGCAGCTTGTCAGGTTGTGATGGTGTTATGGTAGGGCAGCTTGTCAGGTTGTGATGGTGTTATGGTAGGGCAGCTTGTCAGGGTGTGATGGTGTTATGGTAGGGCAGCTTGTCAGGGTGTGATGGTGTTATGGTAGGGCAGCTTGTCAGGTTGTGATGGTGTTATGGTAGGGCAGCTTGTCAGCAGGGTGTGATGGTGTTATGGTAGGGCAGGGTTCGCACAAGTTCCTTGAAGTGCTTAACTCATTCAGTGCCAGGGATTAGACGGGCACCGTTGTAGCAATGCCATGCTTTAAAGATAGGAGTCGTTTGTAGAGCTATATATATATTCTATATTATAGCTATGGATACAATGCTATGGCCCATTTGACATCAACTATCTATCGTTCAATATGGTGAGCGCCTTGCCCACTGCACCACCTAGCCGCCCCTATCGTTCAATATGCGAAAAAGAATAGATTTTTTCATCCATACGTTCCCGTGTTATACCGTGGTGAATATAAGTATATTTTTAGAGTGGTCTGGGGTAGGGCTGGGCGATAAAACGATAACGATAACTATCGCGATAAATTATTTCCTCGAAATAAACATGAAACGTGGTCGCAAAGTTTCGATATATCGATTTTCCAAGCTTGGATATGAGCACACGCACTAACAACCAATCAGTGAAGGAGATGGCCGACAGTGAGGGAGACTCGCGCTGCACCTCTGGGTAGAGAGGTAGGACTCTATTTTATAGTTTACGTGCCGAGTGGGTGTGTGGCGTGAATTCTGAGGCCACGGTTAGAGTAGTGTGGGGTATGCGGTGGACGTCGTTGCAATGTATTGGGGCGGAACGGAGTATTTTAGGGTAATAGTTAGTACATTGTCATGGGATACACCGCTTGCTCTGGCTAACTGCTAACGTGCGCGGACTGATGACGACATCAACTCGAGACATTCGCAGCAGCAAAGCAAGTCTATTAATAGCCCGTCCATCGGCGCCGGGCATAAGAAGTTAATTAAACTTGACAGAAATTATATCGACGATAATTATCGATATCGAGTTATATGAAAATAATTTTATCATTTTATCGCAATAAAGTTTTTGGCCATATCGCCCAGCCCTAGTCTGGGGTAATTCCCGAAAGGCTGAGTTATAGCCTTATACGTGAATTCTACTATAAGCGTTGCGTTTCTTGCCTGGACACGCTACTATTCCCAAACCAAATGTATATAATAGGTATTATGTTTCATCATGAATACATGAAAGGGGGGGGGGGGGGGTCGTTTCTGATTGCCAGTAACGGCATTCGTATTGAACACTAAAAACGCTGATCAGCTGGATCGGTATAATAACATTGCACGATCAAGCTAGAATTGACGTCAGACAGTCCCTACCTGTGATCGCGAGTATTCCAAAAAGAATATTCCATTGTTTGATCGCCATCTGGTCTATCCGAAGTCCATTTGGTCCACGACATAACCAGGGGCGTTTCTAGGGTTAGAAAAACTTGGGGGCTTCAGCCCGGGGGGTGGAGGTATTTTTCATTATTTCTTTTTTTTACAGAAATACGCAATTTCAGAGTAATTAAAGACGAATACTGAAGAACTAGATTAGAGGTTCTCAAAGTGAGTTCCAGGTCGATGAGAGGGACCTGGGCAGTCCCCATAGAAAATTCAAAGTTAACAGGACCAAATCATCAGTTTTTGATTTATTTATTTAACCTTTATTTAGCCAGATAAAATCTGATCTGGTCCAAGAGGCAGCAACAGGAGTACAAATATACATATATACACATATACATACATTCATTCATACATATATACATATACATACATAGACACATATACACCAATAACTAAATAAAAACACAGTTAACACTTTGATTGCCTAAGGCTAAATTCATGATATACCATCCCTTGCCAGCTCTATTTGTCTATGGAGAAGTTCCCCTTCTTTGCAGGGCTATAACTTTTTAAATTCTATTGCTAAATTGCCATTATTAGGGCCCATTCAATGTCCTATATGTATTGTTCAGGGTGTATGAACGTTAAACTTTTTCATTCACATATTCATACTAAAATATGATCTAAAGTATAAGTATGTTTTCATCTCTTTCTGCAGCTTTCTCCAGAACGTGATTTATAGCCCCAAATGCATTATATTGATGATCAAATAGTTTGATAGCAATCGGTGCGATATAAAAAAATTAGTGCTGTCAAACGATTAAAATATTTAACTCGATTAATCGCATGATTGTCCATAGTTAACTCGCGATTAATCGCAAATTAATCGATTTTTATTTTATTTTTTTACCTTAAACAGATCTTTTTCAAGTTCCAAGTTTTAATACTCTTATCAACATGCGAGTCAACAAGTGCTTGCTTTGTGCAGCCATTTAACACAAAAGGATGACCCTCATGCATTGCAAATTTGCATCAAATTCAAAACAGAGTGATGCACAAAATAACTTAAAAGAAAATAATAATTTAAAACAATGAATAAAGTGTGCATGAAATAATAGGGGAAAGAAAACGTTAGGAACTTGTTACATTCACACACACAAGGGCTGATTAATCACACACCCCCCTCTCTCCCTCTCACACACACACTCTCCCAGATCTTTTTCTCTTTTGCCCCTTCCTCATCTCTCTCACCCCCCTCTCTCTCTATATCTCACACACACACACACACACACACACACACACACACACACACACACACACACACACACACACACACACACACACACACACACACACACACTTCAGAAACAAACATAGTATCAATGAGAGCATCAATAATACACCTGAGTGAATTTTTTAGTTAATCTTGAGTTAAAAAAATTAGTGGCATTAATAGAATCGGGAGTTAACGCGATATTAACGCGATATATTTGACAGCCTTAAAAAAAATCCAACTGGACCGACTTCTGGAAGTTACTACACGTCATCTGATGTTGACCGGATGGGCGAGGGGGCGTTTATAATTTTGTGGGTAGCGTTATACCATTCATCTAATGTGGGTCAAATGTTCATCATAGCAGTTAGTGTCGAACACGGTAATATTACACGCTAAAACTCACCCCAGTCTCCGCGGGCCGTTGGGCGATCAGCGTGGGGTAGACAGTTTTCCATTATGGGATGTCGAAATACCCGGTCCATTTCCAGGTTGTATAATACTATATACGTCCAAATCATGTTGTTTATCGAGTTATTTGCAACCGATCGATGTCCAGTGTATCAAGATGGAGTCCCGGGACCTATAGCGAGTGCCCGGAAGTAATATGGGTGATCAGCACTTCATCCACATAACTTCCTGTTTGGCGCTTCTGCCGATCGGCCACCAGATGGCGCTCTTGAACCGCTAGAGGATTGAGAGGAGCTCAGAACTGTGTGTGAAGGCTGCGGATGGAAAATATGATTCCGATCACAGATTTTTGAAATATTGATATTAAAGACGAGTTACGGCGTCCTCGGCAACTTGAGCATGGCGTGGAAGGACGCCTAAACACGTTTTCGGCACTTAAAGTGTTAAGAATCATACACATAAGCAAATAAAACAGCCAATTTTTTAACAAGGTGCTTAAAAAGTCCTTGAAATGCAAAGTACTTCATCCATGATATAAAAAAAGAAATCTGAATCAAGAAATATCTTTTAATTTAAAGTGTAACTAATTGTCGGAAATTGGTTTTAAGCCACACAGATCAGATTTTTTTCTATAAAAAACGGAATTTAAATTAATTGTATCTTTCCGTGCCGGCCGTGTCAGTCCTATATACCCCGTTGAGTGCCAACGCTCTATTCAATGACAGAGCGCTCACATTTGTGAACGCATAAACGATATCTTAAATTATGGCTATGTGTCTAATACGACCGTCGCTTATCAATGACTTGTTTGCACTCAACATTGTCGAAACGGATTGTTTTTTAATCGGTTCATTTCCGTTTTATACCATTTTGAAAAACGCTTGTTTTTTTGAAACTTTCAGAAGAAAAAAAAGATTCTGCAGGAATCGCGCTTTACTGTAATACACAATACACGTTGTAATTTTTCGGCCTATTTATGAATCGTTTTCTAATAAACGCTAGATTATCGATAGTATATTGTGTACTTATGCACGGTATAGAAGCGGGCTGAAAAATCGATTATCTTATTTCCTGATCAGCTACAGCTACACACACTCACAACCACACACACACACACACATGGGACACGTTGATATATAGGTGACAACAGCTCTGATTATCCCAATACTGGTAAAATAGATTCCTTACCTCAGATCAGATGTTCTCCAAATAGATTATTCCAATTCCTGATCGCCATTCCAAATATCGATCGCGTTTATTGATCCAACGCTGGGTGGTCAAAAGACATATTCCACGCTGTTCTGATGGTGGGAGATGTTTTCCACATGCGTTTCATTCAGTCCAATCCAATGGGGTGCAGTACCATCCAGAGAGACGATAGGGGGCGGTATTTTCCCTGTTCGAGTTCAGACAGATCCCCACTGGTAACGTGAGGCTAGATTGATGAAAAATGAATGGAAATCTATAATAAAAAAATAACGATTAAAAACGAGATTTCTCGTCGGCTGGCACTCAACGGTTGGCATGAACTAACGAGAAATCTCGTCGCTGGCACTCAAAGTGTTAAACTAAAAATAGTGCTTAGGAAAGTACTTGAAAGTCCTTGAATTTCATTTTGCAGTGTCTGTGGGAACCCTGGGTAGGGCAGCTTGCCAGAAGGTTGTGATAGCATTCTAGTAGGGCAGCTTGTGAGGCGGCTAATCTTTTCCTCCATCTCCCCTACATGTACAGATTACTAATGAAGGTTCAAGTTCAAGTTTCTTTATTAGTTGTCATACAGAAGTACAGAATACTTTTATACAAAATGCTTCTTTCTGTTACGCTCCAGAGACTGTGCTAGACAAAAATACATAAGTATAAAATAAAATAAGTATAGCAGTATAAAATAGAAGTCACATACGTAGACACAAGTGTTCAGTATGTACAATGTTCAATGCAGAGTAGAAGTAACTGAGTTACCATACAATATACTATATAATATACTAATATACAATATACTATATAGTGCAAAGGATAAATGGGATGAGGTACAATTTACAGTAAGGTGTAATGAGGTATGGGTTGTAGTGCAAATTCTTTACCAATAAATATAAAGTGTGTTTAGGTGTTCTAAAGTGTGTAAAGTGGGTGCTGCAGTGAGTTGTTTGTTTAAAGTGAGTGTGTGCGTGTGGATGTGTGCTGTGAGGGCATTTGATGGTTGTTACATAGTGTTATTGTTCGTTGAGCATCCTCAGGTTTTAGTAACCTCATGGAAGGGCAGCTTGTCGGAAGGCTCATCTTTTCCTTTCTCTCTCTCCAGGTTCTGTTTGGATTCTGCGCGGCAAACCCGTCAACGTCTTTCTATCAACTGGTCCAACTTTAGTTTGAAGAAAGCCACGTATGCCGCACATTGAGTTTGTTTTTTGGGGGGGGGGGGGGTGACTCTGGCAGGAAGCAATCAGCCCCCCCTGACAGCTGACCCCCGACCACCTTGACTCCCACGCCTACCAACCCACGAGCTGCCCACCAAACCCCCCCCCCCACCCTGACTGTTGTCCCCCCTCTCTAGCCTCTCTCTCCTGCTGTGCCCAAATCACGCCCACGCTGCCTTGCCTTGTTCTTGTCGCTGTGTGTGGTTCCACCACAAACCCATATGGATCCTCTTGCAGTACTATATCAGAAAAAAAATGAAAAAGATAGGACACAACACACACAAAAAATCCACATAATGCTACTTTCTATCTGACGAATTTTTCCTTGCGTGCTTCGTGTGCTTCTAGTCTCTCGGTTGGCCATTTCTCTTGACTGAAAAAGCCATGTTCTGAAGTTATTTTCTTATTTTTGGCTTTACCCATAGTAAAAAAAAAAAAAAGATGCTTACAATGTTTGGATGGAATCCTTCCAAAGAGAAAAAAAAATATGGAAACTATGGGGGGAGAAAAAATTGAGAAATGTGATTAATTAAAAAAAAGAAAAAGCTGTAATTTGAGTTATTGTGGCTTTAACTATCCCACTGTTTCCAACTGTTCCCAAGCACGGCATCTCATTCACATAACTGACAAGGGAACGGGCTCGGTCAGCTGGGATCCCCACAGGGAATGGGCTCGGTCAGCTGGGATCCCCACCTCGCTGCCCCAACAGATCGCTTCACCGAAAGGAGGCATAAATACTTGATGACTTTTTTTTCTTTTCTTTTTTTTCCTTTGGGTTTTTCAGTTCTGTTTAACAAAATTTGTTGAGTAAAAGTGTACCAGTTACAGGGTTTTTGTTTTCTTTCTTTTTGACTTGTAGCCAGCTTGTATCAGAATACTTTCAGAATGAAATTGAAAAGAAAAACAGAACAATACTCACACTATCAATCTGTTATAGAGTGTATATTGTATTAACACTGAAGCCAAACCTTTTAACATATTGTTAAGTAATATTAAAATCTTGTCTTTCTTTTTTGAAAGATGGAATACAGTAGTATGGCAGGAGATGTGTCTTGTGTCAAAACTTATTTCCTACATGACAGAAAAATCTGTCCGGCATTGACGTGAACAAATTCACACATATTCAGATGGAATATAAATATATATATCTATTTATAGAACAGTATAGGTAGGGCTGGGTATCGCCACTGATTTCCCTAATTGAATCTACTCTATTTCCGATCAAATTAGATTCCGATTCACAAGGTCCCGAATCGATCCGATTAAATTCAATGCTTTAAATTAAATGGTTCAAGGAACCCTCTAACATGTTGCATTGTTAAAAATATCAATGTTTACATTACGAATTGACTCGAGCAGTTACATGAATGTACTTTTTATTGGAACATTGGGCCTCATTCATGAAGCAATATAAGAACAGATTTCGTTAACTAGCATTTCCTCTTATTTTGTTCTTACCTGGGTTCAGCAATGTTTTCTTATTGTTGCTTTTCTCTCAGGCAAGACCAAATTCTAAGAGTGGTCGAGAGCACTCTTACCCAGATAAGAAACTCTTACCCAGATGAGAAACATTTTAAAAAGCCTACCATTCATGTAGCTGAGGGGTACAATTCCCTGACTGTATTGTTAGATATGATATTTAATACCACTACCTCATGTACTTTAACTTCTGGCCACCCAGTACAAGATATAAGTATGATGAACACTTTCCCACCTGATGAAACGAACCAACACAAATGTACCAAATCGAATATTTAATACAGCAAAGGGTGTATACAACATTCACTTAATTACATTTATGATTTGAAATATTGAATATGCACTTTTATGGCAAATGAGTATTCGTAGGTAAATCAACATTGAATGTCCAATCTCTGGTTGCGCAGGGAGTAAGTATACAACCTGGAATATTTAGGAAACGATAGCGATGGTACTTAAATGATTATAGCTGGATACACTAAGGGGGGGGGGGGTCCCGCTGGTTGTAAGACAGTAGGAGGGGGGGGTTAGAGAAGCCGCTGGCGGTATCCCATCTGGCCGACGGTGTCTTGGGAGAATCCAAAGTCTTAGACACAGTGCCCACAGAACCTCGGGCAGCAGACGAATACAGCTGGACCCTCTGTGGAACGGTATCTGCCGGTCCACAACGGAGAGACGTGGTGCGACCTCACGTGTAGAGCGCCGCCTCACCTGGAGTCCTCTCCGGGGGGTAATTCCAACACTCGACAGTGTTGGCCTTTATCCATGGAATAATCAAAGCACACAAAGCATAATCCAAGAGCCGTGGAAGGCTCGCCGTCGTCGGGTAGAGTAATCCAATATACAGGTCCAGTCGCTCTTGACCCGGAGCTCCTCGGATGCAATCACCACTAGGGGTCTGACCAGCCTGGATAAGCGTCCAGATAACGTCAGGAACGATGGGGGTACTGATAACTGTAGAACTCGAACCGAACGATGCACCATACATAAATAGACTATTATTAGCTTAATAGAATACGTCCAACTCGACGGTATGGTGCCAAACTATGACCATTCAACTATTAATCTACACGATATCTCAATGCCTATTCTGGGCCAAGTAGGCCCTACTACACCGCACGTGCTTCGTGGGGAGGCTTTTGCGTCTGTCACTCTGTTGGATGGTAAAGAACTGGACTAAAAAAAAGTTCTACTTTACGAGCGCCATATATATATGCGCTATGAACAAATAGTACCACACGTATTTCGCCCGACATATTACTGCGCGGAACCGGGGGTTTGCCTCGACATGTTAGGCGGCACGATTGAACTTGGACCTAGGGGTATGGCAACCTGGCGCCAGGTTCTCGTCCAATGGTAGAATGAAACTATTATGGGCTGTTTAGTAGAAACGGGGATATTCAATGCATATTGTACAAGGAATATACAGGGGATATCAAACGATATACAAATACAATTAAATATATATATATAAATAAATATACATATTCGGTTTAATCTGATCCTTCACAACAATTCATAATAATAATAATAATACATCAGATTTAGATAGCGCTTTTCCTAATGCTCAAAGACACTTTACAAAACAAACAATATAATACAATACAGTTTTAGTAGATACAATTAAAATATATATATATATAAAAAGGTGAGAGAGGAAGGAGTTCATGGGTTGAAAGCAAACCATTGGTCAATTGCCCCCAAATACGACTTTATAAATTCAGAACTTTTCAATAATTATTATTATAACTTATTGCGTGCATTCTGCTTCTGAAATGGATTATATATTGCTGTTAGAACAGTTAGATGCTGGCTGCCCAGGCCGTATGCATAGAACACATGTTTACAACCTCCTCTCCTTTCTTCTCTGCTCCACACCTACAAGTTCTGAGCGCACACTGGGTTTTAGCCACAGGGACCTTTCAGAGAGAGATGACCGGTAACATCCGGTATTTCCAAACCTATACTGTAGGTTCGGAAATACCAGATCAGTCATCTCTCTGAAAGGAGAGAGCATAGGATCAGTGGCATATACATATCAGTATACTGCACCATTGGTTCTTGACAAGCACGCAGTCGTTCAGTATTGACAAAGCCTACTTTGCTGGAACGATTTATTTCGCACTATACAGTACGTATACGTATAAGTCTTTATTTGTCATCAGATTAACACACACACACATGCGATGAGCGACCCACAGGAACACACATGCACTGAGTCGCGAGTCCTGAGACATGTTTGTGTGTGCCATTTTGAGATCAGTCGCAAATCACTTCCTGTTGAAGGGATCAGATGCTGAACCACATCTGTTTTATACATCTGCCTTATAAAGAGATGGCGGGCGTGTCCGTATGCAAATTAATTGAGCGTGAACGCACATTTCAGTTTAAGAATGAGTGGGGTTCATCATGCAAGACACCTGGGTAAACACAGATTTGGACGTTAAAAGCGGCTTGATGAATGTGGGGGTGGCTTTTCTCTTGACAAGACAGGTAAGCAAGAATATAAGAAAAATAATAAGAGTATTGTTGAATGAGGCCCATTGACTTTTGCATATGTCACGTCTGGGTGATGTCCCAGTAAGTGGTTTCGTAGATTTGTTCTATTACCGCAATTATTATCTATGTCTGTCACTATAGCCAATGGAAATGCTAGAAATGGTCTTGTGGGCTGGGAGAACCAATGGAAAATGCCTATCCCGAGGCCAAACTTAATTGCCAACCCCTGGTCTACACCCTCCCCAGACCGACAGTGGGGCAATGCACGCAACGACCTGGAAGGGGCATAACAACTAAATTGGGGGATACACTTTTTTTTTTTTTTTTTTTGGTCTTGGAATTTTATGAATCGCTCATTCATTCTGATGATCGATTCAGTACCCAGCCCTAAGTATACTGTAGGTAAGGGGATGATCGTTTTCAGTTTAGGTGATTCAGTTGTTAAACATGATGATGCACCTAAGTCGTCACAGATGGTGACTTATTCTATAGTAATGTTCACTGCTGCAGGATGATGAGTCACAGTGCCTTCTGGGAACTCCGCCAAGATGGCCGCTCTGTACGGTTACTGTAAGAGTCCCGCGGGTCGTAAGGTTACTTGTCAATATGTATAACCGGGAGGTAAGGGACTTACAAGAATGACACTGTGTGTGTAAAAAGGAATTTGCCCACTAGAGGCCCTTACTGGTAGCTCTGTCTCATGTATACACGTGAAACTCCAAGGGGAAAAAATAAATGTTATGCGAAGGTTGTGAAATGTGCATTCCCCCCAGAGGGTGAAGTATGTGAATCTTATCATGATGCAGATGAGTTGCCACATATCCACTAATCTGTTACACCGCTGTGACGAGATGTGGTCGTGTTCGTTAGATGTGTTGAGAACATACTGTTACTTTTACTGTGCAAACTTTAGTCGTATCACTGTTGACAGGATACGGTTTTGTTGTAATGTGTAGTTTTGTACTTCCTGGACTTTTAGGTTTTACTTGATGTGTGGGTATTTTGGGGGGGTTTGTCAAACCACATGTTCTACATAGGCCCAACGCCTGACTTGTGTTGCCATGGAGACCGGTAGGTAGGTTTTGGGGGGCCCAAAACCTCCCTTGATCTCCCTTTCTTAACGTGACATCTTTGCAAAACGTTGCACTTCATGACTGAGCAACCACCTTAAACGCTTTGAATATTCAAGGGGGCAAAGTTCAGTGGAACATTTGATGGTTTATATAATCCTCTGATTAAATTATCCACATTTTGTATATAAACACTAACCTTTACCTTAAAACCTCACTGGAGATGTCACATCTGAAACTATGCTAAAATAGATCACTTGCTGAAATACAGTGAACACTTGGCTGAAATCCTAATCAATAATAATTTTAAATAATTCCATCAAAATTGGAACATGCATTTATCATGCAATGGACACAGCAGGTCATTCAAGGTCACCCACCCACACACACACATCACTGACCCAATGGGGAACGTAAGCTACACATGGTTGTTAATGTGTACCAACTGGTTAGACATTATGAATGGGAGACAGGGCTGCAGGCCTGCTTGTGTGTATCCTATTATTCTTTATATAATAATAATAATAATAATAATAATAATAATAATAATAATAATAATAATAATAATAATAATAATAATAATAATAATAATAGATTGGATTTTAAGAGAGAAGCGCCTTTCTCAGACTCAAGGACACTGTACAAGGAAAGGATGGAAAAAAATAAGAAATAAAATTGAAAAAATATAATAAAATACATAAAAGATCTGTGTATAGTAACAACAAGAAAAATCAAATAAGATAAAAGAGATAAAAAAAAAAAAAAAGGAGGCAAGTTCTGTCCAATTGGATGAAGTGGTTGAAATTAACAAACAAACAACAAAACAAAACAACGGAATCTGTGGCTTAAGAAAAAAGTCAGGGGTGGGCTACTTGGGAGCGGGGCCGTGTTGCGTGAAGGCAAGTGTGAACAGGTGGGTTTTGAAGAGGTTGATGGTGTCAGAGCCTCGGATGAGGGGGGAGAGGGAGTTCCACAGTCTAGGGGCAGCTGCAGCGAAAGCTCGGTCTCCCAGTGTGGAACGCCTGGTGCGGGGGATGGTGAGGAGGTCGGAGTTGGAGGATCGGAGGCCTCGTGCTGGAGTGTAGGGGTGGAGTAGGTTGGTCAGGTAGGAAGGGGCCAACCCGTGCAGGGATTTGTAGGTGAGGAGGAGGATCTTGTAGGGGATTCGGTAGTCGATGGGGAGCCAGTGGAGTTTTTGCAGGGTGGGGGTGATGTGCTGCCAGGGTTTGGTGCGCGTGAGGACCCTCGCAGCAGAGTTTTGGACGTACTGTAAGCGATCCAGAACCTTCTTGGAGGCACCAAGAAGGATTCCGTTACAGTAGTCGAGGCGGGAAGTGATGAAGGCGTGAATGAGTGTTTCCGCTGAGGTGTCGGAGAGTGAGGGGCGGAGGCGGGAGATGGTTCTGAGGTGGAAGAAGGCGGATCTGGTGACAGACTTGACGTGAGGGTGAAATGAGAGGGTGGAGTCCAGTATTACGCCCAGGTTCCTTACCTCTGTGGAGGGGCAGATGGAGTAGCCATCCACGGAGAGGACAAGGTGGTCGATCTTTTGGAGGAGGGCTGGGGAGGCTACAACTATGAGTTCGGTCTTCTTACTATTGAGTTGAAGGAAGTTGGTGGTCATCCATGTTTATGTATATGAGGTTATTCTAAAAGATATATAGCCTGAAGAAATAACTAATTTCCCTGATGTATATATAGGTAGGCTATACAGTATATATATCATTATATTTGATATAACAAGACCTGTCACTAGATTTGCAGTTAGTTTAGCTCTTGAGTAATATTTTCACAACAGTAGGCTTACACTTCCTCCAGCACGTAATGCTTTTATATATTTTACTTTCATTCTTACTGTTGGGGGGGGGGGGGGGGGACTGTCTTATTGGGGTGCCTTCACTTCAACTCAAATATTCTTACTGTTGGGGGGGGGAAACTGTCTTATCGGGGTGCCTTCACTTCAACTCAAAGCTCAATCAAGTGTTCATAAGATATGTTCGACGTTCTATCAATAATAATATAACGCGACTGTACTGTACTTGAATTGCTTAATGTGGCACAATTATTGATACTTTGTCATCATAGCTTTACTTATTAGGCTACATAGTATATGAGATATGTGGAACCTTTATCAGAGCTTCAGGCCATTTATTTATTAAACAGGATTCAAACATAATCTTCAAAAGGAAATGAGTAACACATGACATGCCAAAACGACCACCCTTTTTGTACAAACCAAGGGATTTTGCAATGAAAAATGACCAATCTTACAAATTTGGTGAATGAAAGAAATGTGGGAAATGTACACCAGACACAGAAGAAGACAAAAGTCTTAGGTTTGTGAGAATGACCAGAGCCGATATGAGTCATGGTTTATGTTGGTTATGAACGTATTGCAGTACAGTGCGCTCCCTCTTGGTCACCAGTGATGTAAGACTGGAGTTACCACATTTAGGCAAGGGGGGGTTGTATAGACCAGGGGTTCCCAAACTTTTCAGGCCGCAACCCAAAAATAACGGTGTCAGAGAGCCGCGACCCCCACTATTATAGGAGGTAAACATTTATTTTTTATTTTTTAATAAATGGAAATGTATGGTTGAAACATGCACACGTTCAAACGCACACACACGGGCCGGACTGGGGAAATCATTCAGGCCAGGAAATATAGTGTAAAATATAGCCCCAGTCAGGCCACTTTTTAAGCAGGGGGTCTGGGGGTCCCCCACCAGGACATTTCTTGTTACAAAGACTTCATTTTCTGCATTCTGGTGCAGGCATTTTTTTATTTGTACCCTTTAAATGCCAGTGTTTGTGATGGCATCACAAATTATTGTTTAAAAAACAGGATAGCATATGTATGATTAGCAACAACACTGATTTTGATGGATTTTCTGTTTTTTTGTAATGTCAGATTGAAAATAATACAATCTTTTATTCAACTTCAGCCCTGATCATAACACCACATATTAATTTTATAATTCTAACCCTTTAAATGCCAGTGTGTGATGGCATATATTTGCAATATATCAAATGCAAAGTAGATTTTTCTGGGGGGGATTATTACAGGCTAGCATGTGTCAATGATTGGCAACAACAGTTTTTTGTAAGGGTCCCGCCTCCACCAATCACATGCGGCTCCTTTTGTGTGTGTGTGTGAGAGCAAGATAGAGAGAGAGATAGTTCTCCAACTTGTGTGAGTTGCAGTGATCTCCTGGTTCCCCACCTAGGTTATCTAACTATTGCGCTGCTGCAACTAGAAACACTGTCCTGGCCTGCTTCTAAGTTCAGTGGCCTGACTGGATATATATATATATTTTTTTGGAAATCATCTGGCTCAAAACAGAAACCCGCCATCTTTAAATTACCTCGCGTGAACCATTAGCAACATAGCATGTATTTGCAGCAAGAAACAAAGTGCAATAAAAGTGCAATAAACAAAAAAGGATACATTCACTGTGTGTTCTGCCTCATTTGTTGATGAAACAAAACCAATATCAACACAATTTACCACCAAGAGCGGAGAGTTTAGTCTCACAAAAAGATCTCTGATGTTGTTAGCTACATGGTAATGTGATTGGCATTTTCCATTATAATAGTTAGCATTGAGGCTAGCGTACATTAGCGTAGTTAACGTTAACGCTAGTAGAATAAATGGATGAAAACGTTATTTAACAGATTGCAGAATGGGTACAATACAATACGGCTCAATACAAACAATTGTTTAGGGGATGCAGACTGTTGTAGTTTGGACTGGGTTCCTTATAACAATAACTTGACAACACATGAGCTTAGTTGGTAGCCGCAGCTATTTGGGACAGTTCTGCTGTAAACACTGGAAATAACCTCGGTTACTATGTCCACACGCAACCAATGCAACCGGGATGCGCCCAAAACTCCACCCTGGACTCCGGTTTTCAAAGACCACGGTTGCAGTGTTCCAAAAACCCGGTTACGTGTGGACGAACAGTGCAACCGCGCACATTAAGGCTCGGTTACATAACACCCCACGTTCGTGTGGACAGGGCCTTAAAAACAGGACCTGACTTAAAAACATGACCTGATTTAAAAACATGACCTGATTTAAAAACAGGACCTGACTTAAAACATGACCTGACTTAAAACATGACCTGACAGGACCTGACTTAAAACATGACCTGATTTAAAAACAGGACCTGACTTAAAACATGACCTGACATGACCTGACTTAAAACATGACCTGACAGGACCTGACTTAAAACATGACCTGACAGGACCTGACTTAAAACATGACCTGACATGACCTGACTTAAAAACATGACCTGATTTAAAAACATGACCTGATTTAAAAACAGGACCTGACTTAAAAACAGGACCTGACTTAAAACATGACCTGACATGACCTGACTTAAAAACATGGCCTGATTTAAATACAGGACCTGGGCCCTGTTCCTCGTACCTGGCTAACTGAGTTAGCCGGATAATTTTCAGGATAACTTGACATAAGTCAGACCTTTCGTTTCCCCGAAGCACGTTTCTATGGCAACAGATCAAAAAGTTTGAACCTGCTCCAGGGCAGGGTTTAGTTCAGTTAGCTGGATAAACTGGCCACGCCCTCACAAAAAATGCCAGCTCCCTTCCTCACAGATCCCATTATACCATTCTGAATTATGTTTTTGTGCTATGTCGTTCTAGAGGGGGCTTTTTTTAATTATTTTTATTATAATTTTTTCAGGGGGGGGCGGGGGGTCCCGTTGGCAATGGTAGGGGAAACACTGTGTAAATGTGAAATGTATTGTTGCTGTACTATACATTTATTCAAACAACACATCTTGCTTCCTGATAACATTTCAGTGGCTGGGATATGGCTAGAAAGGGTATGTGGCATGTCATTTTCTGTTGCAAAGTTGAGTGTATATTCCGGGCAGAGGGCATGGAAACGGGTATTGAACCTGCGGGGCAAGGTGTTGGAAGGACCAGTCATCTCTGAAAGGCTAGTGTCCTTCTACAAATCTGTATAGTCACAGTTTATCTTGGTTCATTGGCTGTATTTTGAGTTTTTACACATTTTATATTTTGTCTCCTCTCTAGATGACGTATTTCACAATCTAGGAAAAGAGGACCATAGGCAATGCACCCCAGTCGCCCCTAGGAACAGCCCCACGGGACTGAGCTCCCTCCCTCCGCTCTCAGGCCCGACCCTGCCCCCGGCACCCACCACACACCTCCCCAGCATGGGATCACAGCCCTTCCCAAAGATGGCTGCAACAGCCCCGGGCTTCATGGACGCCCACCCACTCCGTCAGCTGAGGGTCCCATCAGTGCCCCGCCCAGTGTCTGCAGGTCAGTACCCACAACAGCCACCACCAACTCCTCGGAGCAGATGGCAAATGTAAATCTGACCCTGTGTCAGTGGACAACATGGCACCCTACACTTTCAGCCAAAAAGATATTATGAGGAAGTATCTTACGAGTTGATTTCAGGGTTCGCACAAGGTCATTGAAGTGCTTAAAGTGCTTAAAAAATAAAAAAAACAAGGCCTGGAATTCCTAGAAAACAGCCCATTTCTTTACAAGGTGCTTAAAAAGTATTTGAAATTCAAATCAACCATTCACATTGAAAGTTTTGTTCATCCATGATAAAATTGTTCTGAATCAAGAAATATATATTTTTTTATTTAACTCATTCAGCGCCAGCTATTAGTCTTGGCCTTGTAGCTAACGTGCCAGGTTTCCATTACATATTTTCACTGTGCATCACTATTATATATTATATTCTATATTATAGCTATGGGGACAATACTATGGTCATTTGACAGTGACTTTCTTCCGTCCAAGATGCAAAAAAGAGATAATTCTTTCATGCATACGTTCACACGTTATCCCGTGGTGAATATAAGTATAATTTCAGTGATCCGGGATAATTCCTGGGAAGCGAGTAATAGGGCTCAAAGTGAATTCTACTATAAGCGTTGGCATTTCTTGCCTGGACACGCTACTATTTCCAAATCAAATGTATATAATAGGTATTATGTTTCATCATGAATGCATGAAAGGGGGGGTGTCGTTTTTTTATGCTCTGATGGCCAGTAACGGCATTCGTGTTGAACACTACAGAAGCCGATCAGCTGGATGGATATGAAAACATTGTTGGATCAAGCTGAAATTGATGTCAGATAGTCCTTACTAAATTAGTATGAAGCCATCTACCGGCAGATGTTAAATCTACATGGTTACCAAAGCCTCCTATAGGAACGTATAGATGTGGTCACTGCAAACAATGCGATGTGGTGGTAAGATCAAAAGGTTTTACCCACCCAGTTACAAAACAGACATATACTTCTAACAGCTTTATTAATTGTCAAACGACACATGTTATTTATATACTTTCTTGTTCCAAATGTGACTCTTTTTATGTTGGTCGTACGAAACGCCGCCTACTTGATCGACTGGCAGATCATAAATACGCTATCAAAACTAACAACATGGATTATGCAATGGCTAAACATATTCATGAAGTTCACCATAGTACCTCTGTTTTATGCAGCTATCGGAATTGACAGTGTTCCACTCACGTCTAGAGGAGGAAATAGACAAAGAATTCTAAACCAGAAAGAAAGTCGCTGGATCGATAGACTACAGGCCACCTCACTCCCAGGTTTAAATGATTCCATAGACATGGTATCATTTTTATAGGCCAGTAGAACACTTTATTTATTTATTGTATTTATACATTGTTATTTATTGTATTTTGATAGACTACAGGGCCCCGTTCCCCGTACCTGGCTAACTGAGTTAGCCGGATAATTTTCAGCATAGCTTGACTTAAGCCAGACATTTCCATTCCCCGACATCGGATTTTCTAAATCGCCATGGTAACAGATCAGAAAGTTTGAACCTGGTCGAGGGCAGGGTTAAGTTCAGTTAGCTGGATGAACCATGGCCACGCCCCCGCAAAGAAATGCCAGCTCGCTTCCTGAAATATTTCTCACATAGTCTAGATCCCATTATGCCATTCTGAATTATGTTTTTGTGCTTCGTTTGAAATGTAAAATAATAGGTCTACCTAAAATGCTGATAATAAATCATATTCAGCCTATGAATTTACTTTGTCCTATATAATGCACGTCATATTTATATGGATACGGCGCTCGCGACACACACAGTTATTTTAATAACGGACTAAACGGATCATTGCAAATGTGAATCCTGCAGGGATATTTTAATGAATGAAACCTATCGGGTGTTTGGCTCTGATTAGTTTAATATTCTTCGCTGTGTATTTGCTTAACTGAGCACCCGGATGCGTTTCATTCAAGCTGAAGCGTCTATGCGCGAATTGTGGATATGAATTATGAGGAATCTGAATCTGTGGAGTATTTAATTGTATCACTGTCACTGTGACAGTGTCACACGTTATTGTGATATTGTAACTGGGATTAAAATATATGAGGAGATGCGCGGTTTGATGGATTTGATGACGTGACGTGACTTGATAAATTGAATGAGCCTTTGACGTTTTTGATGAATGAATTTGAGAAAATGCATTTATCTTTTCAAGCACTGTTATCTGATGATGAACATGAGGTGTCACTGGTATAAACCAAAGGGTAATCAATTCAATGCATGTATGGATTAGGTCCGAAACAGATTAAAACCTGATTAATAGTGTAACTGCAAGCCTCCCTCCAAGCCTCTCTTTGGAAACCATGTATTTATATAGTACATAATACCTAAGCACATACAGTACAGATATCCTCATAATATAATTTGTATCAATTAGATATACTATTTGGGCTTGTTTTTATCCTTATTCTGAAAGAGTTGAACTAATTATTTTCGCTAGCAAGATCTCATTTGATTATTCATTCCATAAGCCTACTGCCAGCAGGCACGTTTAAAGAAATATAATCTGATTGATTGGGGTAATGAGGGACTTAAAATTAGCCTATAGATTATGCATTTAACTTGTCGGCGAGGCTATTGAGCCGTACTGCATTGTACCCATTCTGCAATCTGTTAATAAAGTTTTAAATCAATCAATCAATCAATCAATGCCATTAGAAGATTAGGATTTCTGTGATCGACACCTGCTGTCTTTTCAGCTGAGGCGGCCGCGCGCAATTATCCTGAGTCTCAAGTCTGGTTCAAATGAACGAGACTGAATCCACCTTCGAGGAACAGGAACATCCCGGATTCAAACATCGGGTTAATTGAATCTGGATAATGGGACTTTTGATCGACTTAGTTGAACCAGGTACGGGGAATAGGGCCCAGGCCACCTCTTTGCAGGTTTAAATGACTCTATGGACATGTTGTCACTTCTATAGGCTAAGTAGATTACATTATATAGTAGTATTTTTTGTCTTGCATTACTCAATGCTCTTACATTGTTGTTTTTGATCATTTTTGATAATTTCTGATATTATTATTGATCTATTCTATGTTTGTTTTGACTCATTTCCTTATGTTGTTATAATATTTTGAGTGTGTGTGTGTGTATATATACATATATAATATACAAATTTGTTTATTTCTATTTAGTATTATTGTATATTCCTTCTACTCAAGTTGAGAATGTTGCTTTGCCTTCATTCATTTGGGACCTGCTGTCCCCCATTGTAATTAGTCACTCCCTGAGTTTTGTTTTTTTCCCTTTTTCTTTATTTAGTCACAGTATTGTCTTGTCACAGCTACAACACCCAGAAGAAGGCCATGTAGGCCGAAACATGTCGGTTTTTTAAATATTTTTCTAAATAATGTAAGCCAACAAATAAAGGCTTTTTAAAAATTTGTAGAGCTGCCTTGGATCTCAACCTTTCTTTTATAATATCTATATTATTCAAATGGGAGCTAAATATATTATACTTTATTATTATTTTACATTATATTATAATATATAACATTACATTATATTCTTCTTCTTCTTCTTTTGATTTGTATTGGCGGTTGGCACAACCTTCTTGGTGCAATACCGCCACCTTCTCTAGCTTGATGTGGTCTTAACGTTGCAATACCGCCATCTTCTGGTACCCTTTACCTCCTACAATGTCCATTTTGCATTCACTATCATGGAGTGCAGCTAATGCTGCTTCCTCCTGACTGAGTCCCCCTCTGTGAGACAGGCTTCGCCTCCTGTGGCCTGACTCTGGACTTCTTGATTACTCACACTCCCCTTATTCAACTCGCTTACTACTTCCTCCCATGTCAGACCCTTCATGCCCATGTGCTCTACTGCCACCTTAACAATTAACTTGATCCTGTCCGTTTTACTCTTAACCATAGCTGTTGCATTAATCACTCCTGCCACAAAGGCCACCACATTCATCTTCTCCTCCCACACCCTCTCTTTATCCTCCTGTACTACATTTACTGACAATTCCCCTTTTTTAAACCCCTGTTCCTTATCTTGCTTTTCCTGTCCTGCCATCCTAGCTGCCTCTGCATATGAGATTTTGCCTTTCATTTTCACCTGTTGAACCACCACCTCTCGTTTCATCACCTCACAACCCTAATACGCAACATTATGCTCCTTACCACAATTACAGCACTTTGGCTCCACTCCCACTCCACATTCCCCATAATCATGCTCCCCGCTACATCTAGCACATATTTTCCTCTTTCTACACAACTTGGCTATATGCCCAAACTCAGTTATAGCACCTCAGTGGCTTCGGTACAAACTCCCTAACCCTATACACCATATATCCTAATAACATCTCCTTTGGAACATCCTCATCTTCAAATTGAATCACAATAGTCTCCGTCTCTTTCTTCTCTGCTCCTCTTTTCATCCTTTCAGCATTTTTAACATTCCCATTGCGTGTGTCTCTTTAAATTTCCCACCAACTGCTCCATACTAACCTCAATTGGTATTCCAGCTATTACCCCCTTGCACCCACCATCCCTCTTCTCCCCAACTCTTACTACTTTAGAGATATCATTGGTTAATGAATGCAGAATAACACAGGACAGGCCTTATGAGCGCATCTAAATGTACAGACCACGATGGTTCTCGCCCGGCATTATAGCAAACAGTAACAAGGTGATAAGTGCAAGTCATAAGCCTAGGTCAGATTGATAATCCCATAACTCATTGGTCCGCATCTCAACTTCAAGCAGCGTCCTGCGACGTCTGGGATGTCTAGGACTCAATGCGTCTATAAACTTCAGGGCTTAAACCCAGCCGACCCAGGCTCACACACAGGCACCCCTCCGTCCCCCCCAGTCATACGGTTGATTGATTGGAGTTGCGGAGTATATTTTATTCTATTTTGCTTTAACTTACTCGGTTGGCCGTATTACCACTGTATGGCATTACTTGATAATCACAGTTATACAGAACCCACCTTTAGTATACATATACTTATACATTTTTCTCCTTAGGCCTCCGTATGGATAAAGCCACACTTCTAAAGTTTTTACATCATTAATCAGGAACATTACGGGACCGCGTGGTTGTCGGCTGGTTTCTAAAGTCTTTACATCATAAATCAGAACGCAAAGGGTGAAGTTACAATGCAAACAACATTTCGATGCTTACCCGTCCGTCTGGTCAGAAGAATGGATACAAAAAGATATATTTATAAAGAAGTATTTTTAATTAGAAAAGGCAAGTTACAAAAGAGACTTCATTGGAAAATTTCCAATTTAGTTAAAAGAAGTATAAAACAAAACATCTCATCTGGCACGGCTTGTGCCCGGTGTCTGCAAGCACCATCTTCCAATGTCTCAAAAAAGTGTCTCCCTTGAATGGGCAACAGTCCTTTTTATATTGATATTGTATCATATTTCCGATTGGTCTAAACACAGTGATGTCACAGGGATGTCATTTTCGTTTAGCAAACCAAAATACAATACATAATCCGTATGGACTCCTCCTCCTTTTTACTAGCGTTACTTTTAGTTACCTAGTGTTTTTTTAAGTAAGAGAAAGTCCCTTATTTCTTCAGAACAAACAACTGGTTTGTCTGTGGTAACCACGTGGTATGGTACCAGGCAGTACCGGGCGAGGCCATCCATAAGATTTCTTATCAAGACTCCTTAGAGATGCCCTCCAGAAAACAGTTTTACACATCATTTTAGTATTATTCTCTACTGACAGTTAATTATAAGCATGACATTATGAAAACTTTTACTGTACACATTAAACATTTAATTGTTATATAGTTTTTAAGATTCTCTCTATCGTTTCAAGACTCCCTGTTTCTCTAAAACTTCACAACCTCAACCTTTAATTCCCCGGAGGCCCCATCACCTCAGACTATACATGCATGGCCGTCCTGCTTCCCTTCTGTAAGGGTTAACATTACAGCTTTCTCTCCTCTGCTTTTGCATCCTCAGGGCCACATTCCCCAGGTTAACTCCCCATCGCGGGCCTGCTCTCACAGACACCTTCTATGCAGACATTAAAGGCTCAGTTTCATTTTTTAAGCAGAACCATCATTTCACTATCCTCCAACCAGAGTTCAGTTTTTAAAGTCTATAAAAGAATATACTGGTTATATAGGAACGAATCAGGATGTCAATTTCCAAAAGTGTCACTTGTTGTTCTGTGGCACTTCACACCCTCTCTGTCATCCTGGGAGGTCATTGTCCATCGTCAATTGAATAATTGAATAATGAAGCATATAATTACATGTGAAAAATAGGTATATATGGCTATATTGGAACGAATCAGGATGTCAATTTCCAAAAGTGTCACTGTTGTTCTGTGGCACTTCACACCCTCTCTGTCATCCTGGTCGGTCATTTTCCATTGTCTTAATAGCGTCTGTACTGGGGGACGAGATGGCGATTGTGGGGTCACGTGGCTGTGACTCTCCGCACCCCCTCTGCCATCTTGGTACCTTGTTACCCTGGTAGCCGGCGGGAAGACTTGCATCTGTTGTTCCCTGGCTGGACGGCTCGACAGGATAGGGGTCACGTTGTTGCTTGGTATCCGGCGGGAAGACTTGCATCTGTTGTTCCCGGCCGATGCACCCAGGTTGTTGTCGTCTTGGTCATCTTGGTCATCTTGGTCATCTTGGTCATCTTGGTGTCACCCCCTCTGACCTCTTGGATCTCTCCCATAGTTTGAGGTAGGTTGATTTGTCACTTCTCGGGCGACCCCCACGGGTCCCCGAGAATTGTAGCAGCAGTCCTCTATTGAAGTGTGGTTGGCCTGGTCGTGTGACCCTGTCCGTAGGCCTCGCAGGACATCACAGATACAGTCCACAGAGGACTCATTTCTTTTCTCTCTTTCAGGTCCATTCAGGGCTCTCGTCGCCCTGTAACCTGGGTCCAGGCCGATGTCTCTCTGTCCGGTCTAGGAGGTCTAGGAGGTCTGGGAGGTCTGGGAGGTCTAGATGAGGACCTTGAGGATGCTCTGGAGCTTGACCTATCCCGGTCTTCCTCCATTTCCGAGTTCTGACCTGAGTCAGTATATTCCTTCTTGCCATTCGCTGCGTCGTCCGCTGACTCCGGGGGACCCCCCCCCGTCTAAGAATGCTCCTGGCCCGAAATAGGGCAGGTTCTGATCCTTCCGGTCCGAACTGTACTGTCGGTCTCCTTGGTGTATCCTAAGGAGGGAGGTCGGTTCATTCCAGGATCGCAACATATCCACTTTGATCATCTGATCCTTCATATAGCGTACAGCTCTCTCTGCCACCCCGTTCGTATTGGGCTGGTAGGGTACAGAGTATTGGGCCATTACACCCGCTTCCTCCAGTAGTTTCAGTCCTGCTCTCAGATACTGCTATTCGTCTCGATGGCACTGGTTCAGGTTTTGTCCCCCTTACCAGCGCACATTGTTCACAGGCCTCTCGGACTGTTGTTTCCGTCCACTTCCTTCTTGCACAGGGGGTCGACCCTGTGTTGTGCTTGTCTCGGTCCAGACTGGGTAGTTAGTTACTGTTATGTCTGGTGTTAGCTCTGGCTAGTTAGCCAGCTTGTAGATTCAGGCTATGTAGCCTCTTATAGACTCAGCTCCTGCTGATAACACCAGCCTGTATTATTACGCTGGTTCCACTTCCGTCATAGTAGCAGGACTTATGCAGGACTTATTCTGACTGTAAGTAAACATTACGTAACTTTTTAGTCGTGAGTGAACTTTCACTGCAATCACAAAAATATACTTTAAGTGTGATTCTTTCTTTGAGTAGAACCTTCTACGTTTTTGACTGTAAGTTAACATTACGTAACTTTTTAGTCATGAGTAAACCTTTTTACCGCAATCACAAAAATATACTTTAAGTGTGATTCTTTCTTTGAGTAGAACCTTCTACGTTTTCGACTGTAAGTAAACATTACGTTACCCTTTAGTCGTGAGTAAACGCTACTTCAAGCTGTTACTTATCAACCCTCTCTTGTTCCTGATAGATTTTTTTACCAATTTACTTTTGGCTGTCTGCTGCGCTCTGCAAACCATCTACGTCACCATCGTTCCAGATCTCGAACATTAGGAAGAGTCTTGGTTGGAGAGGTTCTGCCGATAAGATCAATCTTGAGTAAGGTTGACTCAAATCTGTAACTAATTCTACTCCAGAGGCACCTGACAGCAGTTATTTCAGTTAATATTCTTTCGGCTGTTGATACCTATTTAATTAGTATACAGCCCAACTCACTTGAACTCATGTTCTAAGCCCCGGAACCTCCAATCCGTTTTGACAGACCTATAAACCAGTGACTTGGCCGCCTAAGCACCACAGCGTCCTGTATGCTGGGGCTTCCAAGTCTCCACAAATCTGATAGGCCCGTCGGATACAGAGACCCTGATGCTCGCTCTGTCCCCCCGCGTCAAGGTGCTAAGCTTGATGAGAGTTTGCAGAGTCTCAATTTGTTACCCATAGGCGCTGGTGAGTGTACATCTCATGCAGCTGATATGGTTGGTAGGGTGCTAACCTACCAAATGGTTGCTGTCAGGAAATCCCTTCTGAATGAAATAGATTACAAATTCACTTTACTTTACTCTGGGTTTAGAGCAAGGACGGACATCTTTACATATTATACTTAAAATATATACAAAATGCATGTAGTATTCTATGTCATGTTTCTTCCTAAATGACAACAACACTATATATTATTCCTCTTGACAGATGAGCGGTATGTCAAGTGCAGTTTGCACTTGCTTGAGTGTCATGTGTCAGGGCCCCAGAAGGTAATTTCTCCCTTTGTTGCCCTCATCTCTGCTTGCTGCTCTGGGGTTAGTTTCTCCCCCATGTTTTTCCCGTCAAGTGCAGGTTGCACTTGCTTGAGTGTCATGTGTCAGGGCCCCAGAAGGTAATTTCTCCCTTTGTTGCCCTTATCTCTGCTTGCTGCTCTGGGGTTAGTTTCTCCCCCATGTTTTCCCCTGGATCTTGACCGGGGGTTCTTATTTCTCTTTCCATCATTTGGGCCATTGAAGCCCCTTTGGTGAGCTAGCGTCTCCTTGTGCTAGCTTCTCTTGAGCTATTACTCAATATGTTGAGTAATCAGAACTGTGTTCAGTTTCAGAGGTATTTAGCTCCCCATCTTGTTCAGGCTCAGACTCAGTTTCACCCGAAGGTGTCATCTGTGGCCTCGGGTTCTGATCCTTGATCTGAATGTCGCCATCCTCCTCTTCTGGGCCATAGAAAATGGAACAGTGCTCATAATTGATGTTTTTGGCCTTTAGGTACTCGTCTAGAGAGTTGAACGCCTCTATGTCAGTGGAGGGAGATACTCGTTTTGAGGTGGAGCCTGGCGCCTCATAAAGAGGAAGAATGACTACATTGTCCTCTTGGTTTTTTCCATTTCCAAACTCGTCCATGATAGTGTGTCGCAGTGTTCTTGAGCGAGACACATAACCCCTTACTGCCCCCGTTAAGCAGGTTGGCACCTTGCATGGCTGCCTCCGCCGTCTGTGTCTCTTAAGCCCTTGCAGGTTCCGGAAGCTCATGTAACACTGGTCACAGTAGTATGGTTTCTCTCGTGTGTGTACCATGTGGTGTAGTGTAAGGTTACGCTTCGCCTTGAAGCTCTTCCCACACTGGTCACAGCAGTAAGGTTTCTCTTCTGTGTGTACCGTGTGGTGTTGTTTAAGTTCTGCCTTCGTCTTGAAGGTCTTCCCACACTGGTCACAGCAGTAAGGTTTCTCTTCTGTGTGTATTAGGTGGTCATGTTTAAGGTGAGTCTTCGTCTTGAAGCTCCTTCCACACTGGTCACAGCAGTAAGGTTTCTCTTCTGTGTGTACCGTGTGGTGTTGTTTAAGTTCTGCCTCCGTCTTGAAGGTCTTCCCACACTGGGCACAGCAGTAAGGTTTCTCTCCTGTGTGTACCATGTGGTGACGTTTAAGACATGTCTTTGTCTTGAGGCTCATGTCACACTGGTCACAGCCGTAGGGTCTCCCTCCTGTGTGTACCAGGTGGTGACGTTTAAGATCTGCCCTCGTCTTGAAGGTATTCCCACACTGGGCACAGCAGTAAGGTTTATTTTCTGTGTGTACCATGTGGTGTTGGTTAAGACATGTCTTTGTCTTGAAGCTCTTTCCACACTGGCCACAGCTGTAAGGTCTCTCTCGTGTGTGTACCGTACAGTGTTGGTTAAGACATGTCTTTGTCTTGAAGCTCTTTCCACACTGGCCACAGCTGTAAGGTCTCTCTCGTGTGTGTACCGTACAGTGAATTTTAAGCTCTCCCTTCGTCTTGAAGGCCTTCTCACACTGGGCGCAACCGTAAGGTTTATCTCCTGTGTGTACCATGTGGTGACGTTTAAGACATGTCTTTGTCTTGAAGCTCATGTCACACTGGTCACAGCCGTAGGGTCTCCCTCCTGTGCCAATTACTGCTTGCTGTACAGCCGGCAGCTCTGGGTATTGTGATTTGCTTGGTTCTGTGAATTCCTCACTTCCCGCAAACGTTTCAGGGGACTCTGGGTGTTCCTCCCGTTCTCCTAGGTAGTCCAGACCCAGGTCGGGTATAGAAACTCCCAATCCCTCATCCTCCTGAGCTAGCATTTCCTGGGCTAGGTAGCCATCCAGTGAACATTCAGTGAACGGCCGTTTTGGCTGCGTGTCACGTAGCTTTGGGCTAGGTAGCCATCCAGTTCGCCTTTCTGTGAATGGCCGTTTTGGCTGCGCTTCACATATCTTTGGGCTAGGTAGCCATCCAGTTCGCCCTTCTGTGAACGGCCGTTTTGGCTGCGCTTCACATATCTTTGGGCTAGGTAGCCATCCAGTTCGCCTTTCTGTGAACGGCCGTTTTGGCTGCGCTTCACATATCTTTGGGCTAGGTAGCCATCCAGTTCGCCTTTCTGTGAACGGCTGTTTTGGCTGCGCTTCACATACAGTATCCCATCCTCACATACAGTAGCTTTGGGCTAGGTAGCCATCCAGTTCGCCTTTCTGTGAACGGCCGTTTTGGCTGCGCTTCACATACAGTATCCCATCCTCACATACAGTAGCTTTGGGCTAGGTAGCCATCCAGTTCGCCTTTCTGTGAACGGCAGTTTTGGCTGCGCTTCACATATCTTTGGGCTAGGTAGCCATCCAGTTCGCCTTTCTGTGAACGGCCGTTTTGGCTGCGCTTCACATACAGTATCCCATCCTCACATACAGTAGCTTTGGGCTAGGTAGCCATCCAGTTCGCCTTTCTGTGAACGGCCGTTTTGGCTGCGCTTCACATACAGTATCCCATCCTCACATACAGTAGCTTTGGGCTAGGTAGCCATCCAGTTCGCCTTTCTGTGAACGGCCGTTTTGGCTGCGCTTCACATATCTTTGGGCTAGGTAGCCATCCAGTTTGCCTTTCTGTGAACGGCCGTTTTGGCTGCGCTTCACATACAGTATCCCATCCTCACATACAGTAGCTTTGGGCTAGGTAGCCATCCAGTTCGCCTTTCTGTGAACGGGCGTTTTGGCTGCGCTTCACATACAGTATCCTATCCTCACATACAGTAGCTTTGGGCTAGGTAGCCATCCAGTTCGCCTTTCTGTGAACGGCCGTTTTGGCTGCGCTTCACATATCTTTGGGCTAGGTAGCCATCCAGTTCGCCTTTCTGTGAATGGCCGTTTTGGCTGCGCTTCACATACAGTATCCCATCCTCACATACAGTAGCTTTGGGCTAGGTAGCCATCCAGTGAACATTCAGTGAACTTGTGGCTAGTTGGCTCTCGTCTGGCTAGGGCCAGTTCACTTCCTGTGGGCAAAGCACGAAATTATGTTGCACTTGTAACTCCCCCCAGAGCTCTATAAACATTACGTTACCCTTTAGTTGTGAGTAAACGTTGCTTTAATCACAAAGATAGAGCTTTCTATTCATTTGTGATATCCCCGAGTAGAGCCTTCCACTCGAGTCGCCAGTAGAGCTTTCTACTTTAGGTTTTGCCAAATCTGTAATTTAATTTTACTCCAGAGGCTTTTGACAGTAGTCCTGTCTTCTTCGGCCGTTTAGCACCTATTTTGGTTAGTATAAATACACATCGCCAGGGACGCCATGATAAGTGCAAGTCATAAGCCTAGGTCAGATTGATAATCCCATAACTCATTGGTCCGCATCTCAACTTCAAGCAGCGTCCTGCGACGTCTGGGATGTCTAGGACTCAATGCGTCTATAAACTTCAGGGCTTAAACCCAGCCGACCCAGGCTCACACACAGGCACCCCTCCGTCCCCCCCAGTCATACGGTTGATTGATTGGAGTTGCGGAGTATATTTTATTCTATTTTGCTTTAACTTACTCGGTTGGCCGTATTACCACTGTATGGCATTACTTGATAATCACAGTTATACAGAACCCACCTTTAGTATACATATACTTATACATTTTTCTCCTTAGGCCTCCGTATGGATAAAGCCACACTTCTAAAGTTTTTACATCATTAATCAGGAACATTACGGGACCGCGTGGTTGTCGGCTGGTTTCTAAAGTCTTTACATCATAAATCAGAACGCAAAGGGTGAAGTTACAATGCAAACAACATTTCGATGCTTACCCGTCCGTCTGGTCAGAAGAATGGATACAAAAAGATATATTTATAAAGAAGTATTTTTAATTAGAAAAGGCAAGTTACAAAAGAGACTTCATTGGAAAATTTCCAATTTAGTTAAAAGAAGTATAAAACAAAACATCTCATCTGGCACGGCTTGTGCCCGGTGTCTGCAAGCACCATCTTCCAATGTCTCAAAAAAGTGTCTCCCTTGAATGGGCAACAGTCCTTTTTATATTGATATTGTATCATATTTCCGATTGGTCTAAACACAGTGATGTCACAGGGATGTCATTTTCGTTTAGCAAACCAAAATACAATACATAATCCGTATGGACTCCTCCTCCTTTTTACTAGCGTTACTTTTAGTTACCTAGTGTTTTTTTAAGTAAGAGAAAGTCCCTTATTTCTTCAGAACAAACAACTGGTTTGTCTGTGGTAACCACGTGGTATGGTACCAGGCAGTACCGGGCGAGGCCATCCATAAGATTTCTTATCAAGACTCCTTAGAGATGCCCTCCAGAAAACAGTTTTACACATCATTTTAGTATTATTCTCTACTGACAGTTAATTATAAGCATGACATTATGAAAACTTTTACTGTACACATTAAACATTTAATTGTTATATAGTTTTTAAGATTCTCTCTATCGTTTCAAGACTCCCTGTTTCTCTAAAACTTCACAACCTCAACCTTTAATTCCCCGGAGGCCCCATCACCTCAGACTATACATGCATGGCCGTCCTGCTTCCCTTCTGTAAGGGTTAACATTACAGCTTTCTCTCCTCTGCTTTTGCATCCTCAGGGCCACTTTCCCCAGGTTAACTCCCCATCGCGGGCCTGCTCTCACAGACACCTTCTATGCAGACATTAAAGGCTCAGTTTCATTTTTTAAGCAGAACCATCATTTCACTATCCTCCAACCAGAGTTCAGTTTTTAAAGTCTATAAAAGAATATACTGGTTATATAGGAACGAATCAGGATGTCAATTTCCAAAACTGTCACTTGTTGTTCTGTGGCACTTCACACCCTCTCTGTCATCCTGGGAGGTCATTGTCCATCGTCAATTGAATAATTGAATAATGAAGCATATAATTACATGTGAAAAATGGGTATATACGGCTATATTGGAACGAATCAGGATGTCAATTTCCAAAAGTGTCACTGTTGTTCTGTGGCACTTCACACAAGGTCAGACAAGAATCAAGTAATCAAATGAAGCAAGGAGATAAAGGTTCTGAATACTCACGTGTTGGTTTATTTGAAAAAGAAGGTGCACAGTACACCCATGGAGGGACTTTTAGTCTGCCAGTGTATATCACAGGTTTGTCAGAGCAAAAGTAAAGACAAACGCTAAGTGTATTAGTTTATAAACATATGGAATAGAGATGTATCATTGGTTTGTTTAGTTTTGGGAGGATAGTTCTGATTGGGTCAAGTTTTATATGGGCATCCGGAAGACAGGTTTCTGATGAATCGGGGCCCCTCTCCCAGGAACATGCTGACCTTGGATGTTGCAAACCTTATCACGCCTGCTCATGATTTTCTGAGTATAATGAATGGCTGCAGTGTTTTGTAGCAAGAGTCTTGTAGCAAGCATGAGCATGACTTCATGGGGAGAACTTATGAAATTACACTCACATTTTCCACCTTTGTGCCATTCTTGGCACACACCTTGGTAATTTCAAACATCAACATCACCAAACTACAGTCTCAAGTACTAGGTAGAACAATAAATCAATCATCAATACATCATAATTTCATACTTGGCAGAAAGTAGCATGATAATTCTAAGCATTAATATCACTAAACCACAGTCTTAAGACACCATGCACATATGCAGGTACGTAGCCCCCAGTTGACAGGTGACTGTCTCTGGTGGTCGATGGATTCAGAATACAGTGTCCAGGTCTGGGTGGTCAAAGGTGGATTCATATTTCCCCCTACATCGCGGCACAAGACAGGGTTGCCCTCTCTCTCCGCTATTATTTGCGTTAACGATCAAGTCACTAGCCATTACCTTTCGCATGGACCGCCATGTCCAAGGCATCATTAGAGATGGACAGGAACAAAGAATCTCGCTATATGCGGACAATGTCCTGCTGTATATTGCGGATCCAGTGGCCACACTTCCACGTGTCCTTCACATACTACACGAGTTTGGTGTCTTTTCTGGTTATAAATTTAATTTAAACAAGAGTGAACTTTTCCCCATAAACTCATTGGCTAGAAATCTCCCCCCTCTATGTTCCCCTTCAAGCTTTCTGGAAGCTGCTTCCGTTACCTTGGCATAATGATAACACGTAAACATTCTAATCTCATAGCGTCCAACTTCACCCCTCTACTGGAGCGCACTAAGCAGGATTTTATCAGATGGTCGTCACTTCCTTTATCACTTGTTGGCAGAGTGAATACTGTGAAAATGAACACATTACCGAAATTTCTGTATTTATTTCAAAATATTCCAACCTTCATTCCAAAGTCATTTTTCAAAGCCCTCGACAGGGCAATATCAGATTTTATCTGGAATAAACGCCCAGTCCAAATAAATAAAACGGCCCTCCAGAAGCCTAAATCGCAGGGAGGCTTTGCACTACCCAATTTCTTGGCCTACTATTGGGCTGCAAATATTCACAGTATTCTCTATTGGAGTCATTCCCATTACGGACTCTGTCAGTGGGTGCCGGCATGGGTGGACATGGAAAGGGCATCTTGTTCTAGAACATCTTTGCAATCCTTAGTTTGCTCTTCGCTCCCAGTCACAACCGCCCAGTACACCAACAACCCCTTAGTACAACACTCCCTCCGGATCTGGACCCAGTTCAGAAAACACTTTGGTCTCCAAGCCATGTCACCATCCTCACCTGTCCACAAAAACGTCCTTTTCCCTCCCTCTATGATGGATGAAGCCTTCAGCAACTGGTTTAAGAATGGCATTCTGAGCATTTATGATTTGTACCAAGACAGTTCATTTATGTCTTTCACACAATTGTCCCTAAAGTTTAACTTACCAAAAACAAATTTTTTCAGATATCTACAGATAGGCAATTTCGTTAAGAACAAATTTGCTCAGTTCTCCCATATACCTCCAAAAACTGTGATCGACCGCATCTTGGAGGTGAAGGTTGCAATCAAAGGCTCAATATCTAAACTATATAACATCATATCCCTATCCCTACCCTCTTCAGTACTGGCTATAAGACAAAACTGGGAGTCCGATCTAAATCATCAATTTACAGACAAAGAATGGGAAAATGCTCTTGCCCGAATACACTCTTCTTCAATATGTGCCCGCCATTCACTGATACACTTCAAGCTCCTCCACCGTCTATATTGGTCAAAGACTAGACTTGCGAAGATAAACCCTGGCATGGATCCCACATGCGACCGGTGCCACCAAGCCCCTGGCTCACTTATCCATATGTTTTGGCATTGTCCAGCACTGGCCCCTTTCTGGACTTCCATTTTTAAATCTTATTCAGATATATTTTTTGTGAATGTTGACCCATGCCCTCTTATTGCATTATTTGGTCTGACACCGGAGAATGCTGCAATATCTATTGGGCAATCCAATGCCATGGCCTTTGCCTTACTCATTGCCAGACGCCTCATCCTAATCAACTGGAAGGCAGCCACTCCCCCTTCACATTTACACTGGATGAGGGATGTTATGTCTCTTATACATATAGAGAAAATCAGATTTACAACACAAGGCCACACAGATACCTTCCACAAAACATGGCAGCCCTTCCTATTTCATTTCAAAACCCATATGACTCCTTCCAAACTTTGGACCCCATGACCCCCCCTCCTTCCCCCATCTACCTTCCTGACACTGCTAGCCCACGTATGGCTGGGGAGATGGCATTGTGGTGGTCTGCTATGGGTGTTCAATTTACTTTCCATTTTATTTGTTTTACCATCTGGAAATTATGCTACTAAAATTGAGAGTATTACTTATATTATATATTATTATTACTGTCTTTCCTATTTATATTTTTTCTTGTTTTCTTTTAATTTTACTTCATTTCTTTTTGTGTAGTTTTGTCTGTCACATCTGTATTTATGTTTAATTATTTAAATTAAATTAAAATTTTATTTTATATGTATGTTTGTCGTCGCCCTCACTGGGTGGGATGGGGTGGGGTTAGGGGATAGGAATGGGGAAGGAAATGAAAGTTGTATAATTTGGATAACTGAAATGTATAAATCTGCATAAATTCTTCCAATAAAAAAAGATAAACCATAAAAGGTGGATTCATGCACAGTGTCCAGGTGGAAAACATATTTCTCCAAGCTCTTCACCAGGCTGGAAAGATAGAATCACAAAACAAAAAAAACAGTATCTTGCAGAAAAATCATGTCCTTATACAAACTTATTAAAAAACAAACACATTTTGACAAAACTCTTTCAGTAGAGCGAGCATGAACAGATAACATGTGGCCTACATGTGACAAAACAAACGTGAAGCTTGGTACATGTGACAAAACAAAACATGACGCTTGGCTGCTATAGGCCTCCCCGACACCACATTCCAATCCATCATAGTGACACAAAACAAAAACATCCCAATACCCTCAATACTCAATTTGCAAAACACATCTTCATTCTGACAGTAATAGACTCCAAACAAAGTTCAGTATATATATTACCCAATATATATATATATATATTTTTTTAGATGATACTGTAATGTCTGTAATGTGTGTTTCAACTTGCCTTATCATTTGTAGAATCTCAGGTGGCAGGTCCCCCTCCCCTCCGCCATACAATACCCCCGGGCCGGTACAGTTCGATGGTTCTCTCGGTCGTCCCAGTTGGTCTTCTACTTTCGCATTGTCCTTGGTTCATTTCACAACTGAAACAGGCTAACTGTCTTTTCCTCTGATGAAGGAGGTTCGGTTAAAAGCCTGCTGGTGAATGGCAGCTTTGATTGCTATAACTGTCTCTTAGATCTTTATCTTCTTTGGCTAGTGATAAGGTTGCTGTCCCATAGCCGGGTGGTGGTCAGTAGCTGCAGAGTGAAGCAGGCTGGTATGGTCTTTGCCACCCAGTTCTGGAGCAGTACGGTCAGCTGGGGTCAGTTGCATCTGCTTCCCTCTGGTTTCCCCAGTTTTTAAATAAGTAGTATTTTCAAACTCTGCATATGTACCCATATCTAAATCAGATTTTTATTTTTATTTTTTTTATTTAGCATGTGTGTGTGTTGTTTAACTTCCCTTGTTGTCGAATAGAGTAGCAGTCGTCTTCTTGTAGTTGAATAGAGTAGCAGTCATCTTCTTGTAGTTGAATAGAATAGCAGTCGTCTTTTTGTAGTTGAATAGTCTTCTTGTTGTCGAATAGAGTAGCAGTCATCTTCTTGTAGTTTAATAGAGTAGCAGTCGTCTTCTTGTAGTTGAATAGTCTTCTTGTTGTCGAATAGAGTAGCAGTCGTCTTCTTGTAGTTGAATAGAGTAGCAGTCGTCGTCTTGTAGTTGAATAGAGTAGCAGTCGTCTTCTTGTAGTTGAATAGAGTAGCAGTCGTCTTCTTGTAGTTGAATAGAGTAGCAGTCGTCTTCTTGTAGATTAATAGAGTAGCAGTCGTCTTCTTGTAGTTGAATAGTCTTCTTGTAGTTGAATAGAGTAGCAGTCATCTTCTTGTAGTTTAATAGAGTAGCAGTCGTCTTCTTGTAGATTAATAGAGTAGCAGTCATCTTCTTGTAGTTGAATAGTCTTCTTGTAGTTGAATAGAGTAGCAGTCGTCTTCTTGTAGTTGAATAGAGTAGCAGTCGTCTTCTTGTAGTTGAATAGAGTAGCAGTCGTCTTCTTGTAGTTGAATAGAGTAGCAGTCGTCTTCTTGTAGTTGAATAGAGTAGCAGTCGTCTTCTTTTTGTTTCTTTTTTTTCTTTTTTTTTTAGCATGTGTGTGTGTTGTTTAACTTCCCTTGTTGTCGAATAGAGTAGCAGTCGTCTTCTTGTAGTTGAATAGAATAGCAGTCGTCTTCTTGTAGTTTAATAGAGTAGCAGTCGTCTTCTTGTAGTTGAATACAGTAGCAGTCGTCTTCTTGTAGTTGAATAGAGTAGCAGTCGTCTTCTTGTAGTTTAATAGAGTAGCAGTCGTCTTCTTGTAGTTGAATACAGTAGCAGTCGTCTTCTTGTAGTTGAATAGAGTAGCAGTCGTCTTCTTGTATTAGAATAGAGTAGCAGTCGTCTTCTTGTAGTTGAATAGAGTAGCAGTCATCTTCTTGTAGTTGAATAGAGTAGCAGTCGTCTTCTTGTAGTTTAATAGAGTAGCAGTCGTCTTCTTGTTGTCGAATAGAGTAGCAGTCGTCTTCTTGTAGTTGAATAGAGTAGCAGTCGTCTTTCTTGTAGTTGAATAGAGTAGCAGTCGTCTTCTTGTAGTTGAATAGTCTTCTTGTTGTCGAATAGAGTAGCAGTCGTCTTCTTGTAGTTGAATAGAGTAGCAGTCGTCTTCTTGTAGTTGAATAGAGTAGCAGTCGTCTTCTTGTAGTTGAATAGAGTAGCAGTCGTCTTCTTGTAGTTGAATAGAGTAGCAGTCGTCTTGTAGTTGAATAGAGTAGCAGTCGTCTTCTTGTAGTTGAATAGAGTAGCAGTCGTCTTCTTGTAGTTGAATAGAGTAGCAGTCGTCTTCTTGTAGTTGAATAGAATAGCAGTCATCTTCTTGTAGTTGAATAGTCTTCTTGTAGTTGAATAGAGTAGCAGTTGTCTTCTTGTAGTTGAATAGAGTAGCAGTCGTCTTCTTGTAGTTGAATAGAGTAGCAGTCGTCTTCTTGTAGTTTAATATAGTAGCAGTCGTCTTCTTGTAGTTGAATAGAGTAGCAGTCGTCTTCTTGTAGTTGAATAGAATAGCAGTCGTCTTCTTGTAGTTGAATAGTCTTCTTGTTGTTTCTTTTTTTTCTTTTTTTTAGCATGTGTGTGTGTTGTTTAACTTCCCTTGTTGTCGAATAGAGTAGCAGTCGTCTTCTTGTAGTTGAATAGAATAGCAGTCGTCTTCTTGTAGTTTAATATAGTAGCAGTCGTCTTCTTGTAGTTGAATAGAGTAGCAGTCGTCTTCTTGTAGTTGAATAGAATAGCAGTCGTCTTCTTGTAGTTGAATAGTCTTCTTGTAGTTGAATAGAGTAGCAGTCGTCTTCTTGTAGTTGAATAGAGTAGCAGTCGTCTTCTTGTAGTTGAATAGAGTAGCAGTCGTCTTCTTTTTTTTTTTTTTTTTTTTTTTATTATTGCAAAACAAAACTTATTAAAAGTCAGTACTCAACACACAATGTATAATGAAACTTTCAGTAAAGGTGGTTAAAATATATGCAAGTACAGAAACAGGATAAAACAAAAATAGTCAATAATAACATTTTAACCGTATACCGTGTATATCCAGCGAAGTTACAATTATATAAATGTTAGTATATAATATACCCCTAATACCTATTTTCTAAAACCCTACACACATATGCTCCAGCTCAAACCCCCCCCTCCCGGACCCCCTCTTGGATAGTACCTCCATTATCCCTCACTCCTAACCAGACATCACCATTATAGGCTAGCTTTTATTCTCTCCACCACTTCTAACCACATTAACATTTTGGATTCATTGAGCCCCAGAATTCTTGCTGTAGATATTTCTTGATATATCACATCGAGATATGTAAGAAACCACACTTTCCGGCACATTTTTTCCGGTTGAAACCAACGTGATGCAATCAGTTTTTTAGCTACTGTGATACCCGATAAAACCAATCTTTTTAGTTGTGGGTTCACTGCAAACTCAAAAACATCATTCAATAGCAATACCGCGGGGTGTACAGGTATATTCCAAAATACGAGTATTGATAATTGTTGGGACACATCTTTCCAGAATGCCTTAACTGGTGGGCAGTCCCAATACATGTGCATAAATGTTCCTTCGTCCCCATTTGTACATTGGGAGCATTTGGAGTCTTGTATAAGCCCCATTTTGCACAGCCTTATAGGAGTCAAGTATGTCCTGTGAATATAGTTCAGATTGATTTGTTGATGATCCGGGTTCCTTGATGTAAGTCGGACATTTGCCCAGGCTCCTTGCCAATCAAAGTCATTTTCCAGGTCTGGTATATCCCTCCTCCAGACATTGTCTAGTTGAAGGGTTTCGTACGAGGACGTTAGTAATTGATAATAAAAACCTGATACAAAACCTCCCAATGTATCTCTTTCATAGAAAAATGTGTGGTATCTGTGGTGTTCAATTGGTATGTGTAATGGAACACCGTGAGATCTCATACAAAGTCGTAACTGTATGTAAAAAAGCCATGTGGACTCGGTGAGGTTAAACTTTATGCATATTTCGACATAACTACAGAGGCCCTTGTTATTAAAAATATCCCCTAATGAGTGTATGCCTCTTTCTTCCCATACAGGGAATCTTATAGGTCGTTTTCCCATTAAGAGAGCATTGTTATTGAATATGGGAGTGTGATTATGCCATACTTGAGGGTTAGGAAATTTCCTTTGTGTTTCCCGCCATGTCCTGATTGCATGGGTTATTATTGGGCCAAATTCTCGCTCACAATGCTTGATTGAAAGTTTAGTGTATGCTATGTCTTTCAATCTCTGTGGGGCTACTATGTTTTCTTCTAATTTTCTCCAAGATACCAAAGCCTCGGGGTCAAACCATATCTTCTTCAATGGTCTTAATGTGAAGGCATTAAAATATTGTAAAAAATCTGGGACTGCCATGCCACCGTCTGCTTTACTTCTCTGTGCGGTGGATCTTTTTATGCGAGGTGGTTTGTTATTCCAAATAAATTTGTATGTGGAGGTTTGTAATCTTTTCCAGTAGCCCTCTGGAGGAGGTAACGGAAGCATTGAGCTGAAGAAATTGATTCTTGGTAATACATCCATCTTAACTATTGATACCCTTGCCTGTACTGAGTTTTTAAGTTTTGCCCACCTGTCCAGGTCGTCCTTGATTTTGTTCTGTATTTTTGTGTAATTGTGCTTCACTGTTTGTCTTATGGTGGGAAATATTTCCACACCCAAGCATCTAAAATGTTTGACCATGGGTATCGCACCTGGGAGGGTTGTCTCTTTTTTTGCACTGGTGTTAAGAGGAAGAAAAGCCGACTTAGGCCAATTTATTTTAAATCCCGATAAATCACCAAAGTTCTCTATCAACTTGAGTATAAGCGGCAATGTGTTGTTGGGGTTTTGCATGAACAATATTACGTCGTCCGCATATAAACTAATTTTATGATGTGTGCCCTTGATTACTATTGGTTCTATGTGTTGGGATTGTCTTATAAATTGTGCTAAAGGTTCTAATGATAGATCGAATAGTCCGGGACTAAGAGGGCAACCTTGTCTGGCTGAGCGCGATACCGGAAAGATATCGGAGATGAATGTGCCTGTTGTAATCCTGGCCGATGGGTCCTTGTATAGTACTTTAATCATATCAATGAAACCTTTTCCTAACCCCATCCTTTCCAATACTGCCCATAGAAACGACCATTCCAACCTGTCAAATGCTTTCATAGCATCCAGGGATAGTATCGCCTTAGGTGTGATGTCCTCTTTGTCTGTATCTAGTACGTGCAGTATTCGCCTTATGTTATCATTGATCAGGCGACCTTTTATGAAGCCTGTTTGGTCCGTATGAACTAAAGACGTCATATGCTTTTGCAATCTGATGGCTAATATCTTAGAGTACAGTTTGACATCGGTTCCGAGGAGGCTTAAAGGACGGTAACTACCGCATTCAGTGGGGTCTTTGTCTTTTTTGTGAAGAACTGAAATGAGTGCGGTATTTTGGTGTTCAATGAAGCTTCCCTCTTTGACTGAGTATAAGATCATATTTAGTAATAAGGGTCCAAATATGTCCCAGCAAGAAATGTACATTTCTGATGGGATACCGTCAATTCCCGGAGCTTTGCCGTTTTTCATTCCGGATATGGCCTTCTTGAGTTCTTCTAATGTGATCGGTACTTCTAACTGTTTAGCGTCTTCATCCGTAAGTTTAGGGAGAGTAATTTGATTAAGATATGTGTCTAATTTGTCTTGATCAAAGGTCGTTTCTGAGTTATATAAATCGGAGTAGAATTCTTTGAATGTATCGTTTATTATTTTGGGTTCTGTTACTAGAGCTTGTTGTTTCCTAATGGCAGTTATATCTGCAAATTTTGCATTAATTCTTAGTCGCATGGCTAATAGGTGACTAGGTTTAGAACCTTGGAAGTACTGCTGTTGTCTAGTGCTGCGTATTTGCAATTCCGATTTTTGTCTGTACATTGCTTTGATCTCTGTCTTTAGAATGTTAACTTGGTTATCTAGTCTAGTAGAGATGTTGTATTTTAAAGAATTAAAAAGCGTTGAGTAAAGCGTTTCCATTTCAGACAGTTTTGTGTTTTGATTTTTGCGCAATATGGAGGTAAATCTATCCGAGAAATCCTTGATCATATTCTTTACCGACATCCATAATATTCTGGGATCTTGCACCGAGTTAGCATTATCTTGTAGGAATACTGTGAGAGCTTCTTTAATTTGTGTAATGAATTCCTTGTTGTTAAGCAGCATCGAATTAAAACGCCATCTTGGGGCCCGGGTAGATAGTGTACCAAATGTTGCTTTCAGGATTAAGTAGCAGTGATCTGATAGCGCATTGGGTGTCATTTCCACTTCATATTTATCAAATATTCTCGGGGATGCAAAGACGTAATCAATTCTGGATAGTGTGTTGTGTCTCGCCGAACGACAGGAGTACTTGCGGGTCATGGGGTTAAGTGAACGCCATAAATCAGTTACTCCTGTTGATTTCGACCAATCTTTTAATGCTTTAGATGAATTCTTTTGTTCGCTGGAGAAGGAAAGGTAAGTTTTGTCCATCCTTGGGTTCCAAATGGCATTAAAATCCGCACCTATTATATATGAGTACTCGGGATGGTTTAACATTTCTCCTGTTAGTGAAGTGAAGAAACCCACTTCGTACAAATTCGGGGCATATACCGCTGCCAATACAATTTTCCTGTTATTGTGTATAATCCTAGCTATAGTTATGCGCCCCTCAGCATCCGACCATACCCCTTTCAATTCGATATTTAATTTGCGTCTGACGACTATGGCTACCCCTCTAGTTCTCGTAGCAAAAGAAGAGTGACTAATATTATGGTATATGTTATCCGCTAACGTATTTATGTCTCCCTCTAAAATGTGCGTTTCGCTTAATAGAGCCACGTCCACATGTTCTTTTTTCATCAGTGTAAGCACGCTTTTGCGCTTGTGTTGTTTGTTTATCCCACCGGTGTTCCATACCATTATATTCAAACTAGCCATAGTCTATGCATGTTTTCGTGTAGTTTTTGGTAATGTTTCTGGAGTATGAAGCTACAATAGATGCACATCCAATTAATGAGGTCCCGTTGAGAGCTGAGCTTAAAAACATATATATATACAAATAAAAATCCCCTATTTTCCCCTCTCCCAGAAAGTCGAACATGCCTGTGTTCCAAGAACACATCCTCCGCGATTGACTTTCTCCCATGGTCCACCGGATTGCCCAACCTGAGCATTGTAATCCTAATTTTCCTATGCTCATTGCCATAGGATCTAACATTTCCATTCTATTGCAATAGAATGTCGCTTTTGGTCTTGCACCTTCCCTTACTGTAATGAAGTATTGTGATAAATAACCTAAAGATAAAAATAAAAAATAAAATAAAAAGAGAATAAACCTTTATCGACATATTCCTTTGAACCCTCCACCAACGTGTGGGAAAAAAAAAAAAAGGAAAAGATTGTAGATCAATATTGACACCTTAATGTGAAGAACATTGGAAAAGAATAATGTAAGTTAAAATATATTTAAAAAAATATAGAGTAATATTGACACCTTAATGTGAAGAACATTGGAAAAGAACAATGTAAGTCAAATTATATTTAAAAAATATAGAGTAATGAGAAGAAAAAATTAAATAAAATAAAAATCAATGGAAAGATATAGATAAGGAATAAGAGATAAATAATTATCAACGTGGAGAAGCAACTAGAACCGATTTAACTGATTAGATAAGATAGAAAAGCAGCGCCTTTTAGCGCTTCAATGTGCCTTTAATGGAGTGATTACTTAAATTGTTAGAATAACCTTGCTGTGCTCATACGTTTATGTGTGGATAATTTTAAAGTATTATTAAGGGCTGATTGCACTTCATTTAATTTATTATCTGCTATGTGTATGCACACCGAACGTTATTGTTAGAGTTGTATGCTTCGTTTTCATGGTGCCTTATATTCTAGAAGGTTGTAGAATATACTAGTGCCTAGACTATTTTACATTCCAGAATGATCTAAGAGACCCAGGGCATTTGAGCGATAAACCCAGAATATTCCAGATAGATCTTTTTGCATTGATATTTATTTGTCCCCTCAGAGACCAGAGACTGAAATTATAATGTATTATGAATCGTATTATACACAGTACACTTTGTTATAGACGACTTGCATATCGTTTGCTACTTTGATGAACACAACAATGTCATTCCAACACTGGTGGAATGACCTCATTGATGAACACAATAAAGTCATTCCAACACTGGTATATATTTAGAGAGAGGCTTAACTGATTCCGGCATTTTCGTCATGCTTTGGGTTATTTGCTGCATTTTGATTCAGGAAATCCTCAGCTTCAAAGGGTGTAAATGGACCTGACCTGCGGCCGTTATTGCCCAAGAATGATAACAGCGCCGGATATGCTAGCCTTGGCTTGTAGCCGGCTATGTACAGCTTTTGCATCACATCTTTGTATGGTTGACGTCGGATGATGGCCTCTCTGCTCAAATCTTCGTAGATAAATATTGGTTTATCACCATACTTCAGCTTCCCACGTTGGTTGCGAGCATATTTGATGATGTCATCCCTTGTTGTAGTTTTCCGCAGAGTGACAATGATGACTCTCGGCCCGTTGATATTTTGCCCCTGGGAACCAATTCTGTAAACTTGTTCCACTTCTGGCACTTTGTTTGGATCGGAGTTTTCCAAAATCGTTGATAACTCTTTTGGAAAGTTGATGTCATCGCAGTTCACTGCTTCATCAAGCCCCACAATGCGGATGTTATTCCGCCTGTGGTAACGATGGGTTTCTAGTTGCCTCTCCATCACTTCGTTTTTAAGCAATTTTATTTCCCTCCGGTATTCATCTTTCACTTTTTCCATCTCTTCTCCCATCTCTGTCATGCTACCTTCGTTCGCCTTGACTGCTTTTGTGTTTTCTGTCACCGAAATCTCCACTGTCGTGATTCGCTTTGACTGTGCATCGATCGCTTTCTTGACTTCTTCTAATTTCTCATCGATGCGATCGAATTTAGCCTCGATGCGATCGAATTTAGCATCGACGTTTGCCTCGAGCGCCTTGATGTGTGTAATCTGCAGGTTAGACTGTTCTACCATCTGTTCTTTCATCAGGTTAGACTGTTCTACCATCAGGTTAGACAGTGTGTTGAAATCGGGTGGATTTCTGCTTTCTTCAGTTGGCGGCATATGGTAGATAGATGCAGTGACGTTGGAATCCATAAATCTGGCTGCTCTCCCTTTCACGGAGCTTGAATCTGTACCTTCTTTTATGTTGGTCTCTATTGACTCTCTTTCGGGGACCGTAATCGATGATCCCGGTAAATTGTAAGCAGTCGTCTTCTTGTAGTTGAATAGAGTAGCAGTCGTCTTCTTGTAGTTGAATAGAGTAGCAGTCGTCTTCTTTTTGTTTCTTTTTTTTCTTTTTTTTTTAGCATGTGTGTGTGTTGTTTAACTTCCCTTGTTGTCGAATAGAATAGCAGTCGTCTTCTTGTAGTTTAATAGAGTAGCAGTCGTCTTCTTGTAGTTGAATACAGTAGCAGTCGTCTTCTTGTAGTTGAATAGAGTAGCAGTCGTCTTCTTGTAGTTTAATAGAGTAGCAGTCGTCTTCTTGTAGTTGAATACAGTAGCAGTCGTCTTCTTGTAGTTGAATAGAGTAGCAGTCGTCTTCTTGTAGTTGAATAGAGTAGCAGTCGTCTTCTTGTAGTTGAATAGAGTAGCAGTCATCTTCTTGTAGTTGAATAGAGTAGCAGTCGTCTTCTTGTAGTTTAATAGAGTAGCAGTCGTCTTCTTGTTGTCGAATAGAGTAGCAGTCGTCTTCTTGTAGTTGAATAGAGTAGCAGTCGTCTTTCTTGTAGTTGAATAGAGTAGCAGTCGTCTTCTTGTAGTTGAATAGTCTTCTTGTTGTCGAATAGAGTAGCAGTCGTATTCTTGTAGTTGAATAGAGTAGCAGTCGTCTTCTTGTAGTTGAATAGAGTAGCAGTCGTCTTCTTGTTGTCGAATAGAGTAGCAGTCGTCTTCTTGTAGTTGAATAGAGTAGCAGTCGTCTTTCTTGTAGTTGAATAGAGTAGCAGTCGTCTTCTTGTAGTTGAATAGTCTTCTTGTTGTCGAATAGAGTAGCAGTTGTATTCTTGTAGTTGAATAGAGTAGCAGTCGTCTTCTTGTAGTTGAATAGAGTAGCAGTCGTCTTCTTGTAGTTGAATAGAGTAGCAGTCGTCTTCTTGTAGTTGAATAGAGTAGCAGTCGTCTTCTTGTAGTTGAATAGAGTAGCAGTCGTCTTCTTGTAGTTGAATAGAGTAGCAGTCGTCTTGTAGTTGAATAGAGTAGCAGTCGTCTTCTTGTAGTTGAATAGAGTAGCAGTCGTCTTCTTGTAGTTGAATAGAGTAGCAGTCGTCTTCTTGTAGTTGAATAGAATAGCAGTCGTCTTCTTGTAGTTGAATAGAGTTCTCCCAGTTCTGGAGCAGTACGATCAGCTGGAGTATCTTCTTTGGCTAGTGATAAGGTTGCTGTCCCATAGCTGGGTGGTGGTCAGTAGCTGCAGAGTGAAGCAGGCTGGTATGATCTTTGCCACCCAGTTCTGGAGCAGTACGGTCAACAAACCACGTGAACTTTGGAAATTACTCAATAATCAACTAGGATGCAGTAAAAAACTTAAAACCAGATTCTCAAACATAAACATAAAAACGGACAACACGCTCATCACAGACAAGCTGGATGTAGCCAATTACTTAAACATTTTCTTCACAAACATAGCCACAACACTGGTAAACAAACTACCCTCCCACTCAGGGCTTTATGGGGTAGAACACATAGTAGCTTACTACAAAAACCTAGGGGTCCGCAAGGACGACTTCAAACTGGAAATGGTAACAACAGATGAGGTACTCAATAAACTGAGCGCCCTCCAACCTAACAAGGCCACTGGCCATGACAACATCCCCTCCAAATTCCTCAGAGACTCAGCAGCCGCCATCACCCCAATCATCACACACATAATAAACCTCTCCATAAAACAGGGACACGTCCCCAAGGACTTCAAAATTGCGAGGGTGACCCCTCTGCACAAAAAGGGCAGCAAATTAGACCCAGGCAACTACCGCCCTGTTTCTATTCTCACCTCCATCTCGAAAGTCATGGAAAAAATAGTCTACGAACAGGTCGAAAAGTACCTAGCGGAAAAAAATCTAATCTACGAATTCCAATCTGGCTTCAGAACATCCCACTCCACTGACACATGCCTTCTCTATTTGAATGACCACATCAAACAAGAGGTGGACGCAGGCAAATACTGCGGCATGGTCATGCTGGACCTACAAAAGGCCTTTGACACGGTCAATCACTCCATTCTGATTGACAAGCTAAAAGCAATTGGTTTTGATAGTCTATCAGTGAGCTGGATGCAATCCTACCTTGAGGGGAGGGAACAGATGGTGGAGGTAAACGGTACCCTATCCCCCCCCCTCACAGTGAGCTGTGGTGTTCCACAAGGAAGCATACTAGGACCGCTACTGTTCCTAATTTATGCAAATGACATGTCGTCAGCTTGTGACTGCAACTTGTTCCTGTTTGCGGACGACTCAGCCCTGCTGGTCTCTGACAAGAACAAGTTACAGGTTGAAAAAACCCTCAGCTCGGAACTAGGCAGAATCTGCATATGGCTCGCTGATAACAAACTATCATTACACATGGGCAAAACAGAGTCCATTCTCTTCGGTTCAAATAACAAACTCAGCAAGACCGACGGCTTCTCAGTTACAGTGGGTGACAATATTGTCACAAGGAAAGATGAAATTACCTACCTGGGTTCCATCCTAGAGGCTAATCTCTCCTGTGACAAAATGGCATCCAATGTAATAAAAAAAGTCAACCAACGAACTCGATTCTTGTACCGGATCTCCTCTCTGGTAAACAAGAATACCCTGAAGACTCTGGCAGGAGCACTCATTCAGGGGTACTACGACTATGCTTGCACCTCATGGTACCAAAGCACCTCAAAGGCGCTAAAAACAAAATTACAAACATCTCAAAACAAACTGGTCAGACTACTGCTTGACCTTACTCCTAGAACCCACCTCACCCCTGCCCACTTTGACAACCTAGGATGGCTTAGAGTAGATGACAGAGTACAGCAACTTGCAATGGGCCTGGTCTACAAGATACACTACACGACCAAGGTACCCATGTACATGGCAAAATACTTCCCAAAGGTCAGTGAATACCACGATCACAACACCAGAGGGAGCTCCACAAATCATGTTAAACCCAGATTCGGCTCAAATAAGGGACTAAACACGTTTCGCAATTATGCCACATCAATGTGGAACGCCCTACCCAAAGCTGTAAAGGAATGTGGATCACTACCCACTTTCAAAACCTCTCTCAAGAGACACCTACGGGAGACTGCAATTCAACACTGGCCCCTGTAAATATCCTAACCCAACCCCCTCCAATGTACAGTCATTTACCTAGTATGGTTTTGTCAATAGTCCAATGTACAATTTTGTTTGTTTGTACAGAGTCTCCCCCCCCTCAATGTACAGTTTTGCTTGCTTATACAGTGTGCCCCCCCCCCCCAACCACCTCCAATGTAAATTACCCAGTATGGTTGTCAATATCCCAGTGTACCCAACCCCCCCCACCCAACCTCCTCCAATGTACAGTTTCTACGTCAAATGTATATACTCCCTTTTCTTGACTCCTTCTGTATCACAAACAGTACTGTATTTGCAAATCTGGTATGTCATAAATGTATAGATGTAGCAGTACTGACTATCTGTATGTCATGTATGTCATATATGTCCTGATGAATTGAAAATGGGGGACCCTGGTGTAAACAAGACGAAAGTCTTTCTCTGGTCTGCATCCCCTTAACAATTGTGTGTATTGAGCTGTACTGTATTGTACCCATTCTGCAATCTGTTAATAAAGTTTTCAATCAATCAATCAATGGGGTCAGTTGCATCTGCTTCCCTCTGGAGCAGTGAGTCAGCTGGGCTCAGCTTCCTCTCTGGAGCAGTAGGGCTGGCGGGCATTGGTTTGGCACAGAGACGGAGGACCCCCCCCTGAGAAATCACAAAGGAGAGGGGTACAGGTGTACGTGGGAGAGAGAGAGAGATGTTGTAGTGAGTGCCAGCTGGAAGACAGAAATCACAAAGCTCTGTATATGGCAGTTTTTAAATAAGTAGTATTTTCAAACTCTGCATATGTACCCATATCTAAATCAGATTTTTATTTAATTTTTTATTTAGCATGTGTGTGTGTTGTTTAACTTCCCTTGTTGTCGAATAGAGTAGCAGTCGTCTTCTTGTAGTTGAATAGAGTAGCAGTCATCTTCTTGTAGTTGAATAGAATAGCAGTCGTCTTTTTGTAGTTGAATAGTCTTCTTGTTGTCGAATAGAGTAGCAGTCGTCTTCTTGTAGTTGAATAGAGTAGCAGTCGTCTTCTTGTAGTTTAATAGAGTAGCAGTCGTCTTCTTGTAGTTGAATAGAGTAGCAGTCGTCTTCTTGTAGTTGAATAGAGTAGCAGTCGTCTTCTTGTAGTTGAATAGAGTAGCAGTCGTCTTCTTTTGGTTTGTTTTTTTTCTTTTCTTTTTAGCATGTGTGTGTGTTGTTTAACTTCCCTTGTTGTCGAATAGAGTAGCAGTCGTCTTCTTGTAGTTTAATAGAGTAGCAGTCGTCTTCTTGTAGTTTAATAGAGTAGCAGTCGTCTTCTTGTAGTTGAATAGAGTAGCAGTCGTCTTCTTGTATTTGAATAGAGTAGCAGTCGTCTTCTTGTAGTTTAATAGAGTAGCAGTCGTCTTCTTGTAGTTTAATAGAGTAGCAGTCGTCTTCTTGTTGTCGAATAGAGTAGCAGTCGTCTTCTTGTAGTTTAATAGAGTAGCAGTCGTCTTCTTGTAGTTTAATAGAGTAGCAGTCGTCTTCTTGTAGTTGAATAGAGTAGCAGTCGTCTTCTTGTAGTTGAATAGAGTAGCAGTCGTCTTCTTGTAGTTGAATAGAGTAGCAGTCGTCTTCTTGTAGTTGAATAGAGTAGCAGTCGTCTTCTTGTAGTTGAATAGAGTAGCAGTCATCTTCTTGTAGTTGAATAGAGTAGCAGTCATCTTCTTGTAGTTGAATAGAATAGCAGTCGTCTTTTTGTAGTTGACTAGTCTTCTTGTTGTCGAATAGAGTAGCAGTCGTCTTCTTGTAGTTGAATAGAGTAGCAGTCGTCTTCTTGTAGTTGAATAGAGTAGCAGTCATCTTCTTGTAGTTGAATAGAGTAGCTGTCGTCTTTCTTGTAGTTGAATAGAGTAGCAGTCGTCTTCTTGTTGTTGAATAGAGTAGCAGTCGTCTTCTTGTTGTTGAATAGAGTAGCAGTCGTCTTCTTGTAGTTGAATACAGTAGCAGTCGTCTTCTTGTAGTTGAATAGAATAGCAGTCGTCTTCTTGTTGTTGAATAGAATAGCAGTCGTCTTTTTGTAGTTGACTAGTCTTCTTGTTGTCGAATAGAGTAGCAGTCGTCTTCTTGTAGTTGAATAGAGTAGCAGTCGTCTTCTTGTAGTTTAATAGAGTAGCAGTCGTCTTCTTGTAGTTTAATAGAGTAGCAGTCGTCTTCTTGTAGTTGAATAGAGTAGCAGTCGTCTTCTTGTATTTGAATAGAGTAGCAGTCGTCTTCTTGTAGTTTAATAGAGTAGCAGTCGTCTTCTTGTAGTTTAATAGAGTAGCAGTCGTCTTCTTGTTGTCGAATAGAGTAGCAGTCGTCTTCTTGTAGTTTAATAGAGTAGCAGTCGTCTTCTTGTAGTTTAATAGAGTAGCAGTCGTCTTCTTGTAGTTGAATAGAGTAGCAGTCGTCTTCTTGTAGTTGAATAGAGTAGCAGTCGTCTTCTTGTAGTTGAATAGAGTAGCAGTCGTCTTCTTGTAGTTGAATAGAGTAGCAGTCGTCTTCTTGTAGTTGAATAGAGTAGCAGTCATCTTCTTGTAGTTGAATAGAGTAGCAGTCATCTTCTTGTAGTTGAATAGAATAGCAGTCGTCTTTTTGTAGTTGACTAGTCTTCTTGTCGTCGAATAGAGTAGCAGTCGTCTTCTTGTAGTTGAATAGAGTAGCAGTCGTCTTCTTGTAGTTGAATAGAGTAGCAGTCGTCTTCTTGTAGTTGAATAGAGTAGCTGTCGTCTTTCTTGTAGTTGAATAGAGTAGCAGTCGTCTTCTTGTTGTTGAATAGAGTAGCAGTCGTCTTCTTGTTGTTGAATAGAGTAGCAGTCGTCTTCTTGTAGTTGAATACAGTAGCAGTCGTCTTCTTGTAGTTGAATAGAATAGCAGTCGTCTTCTTGTTGTTGAATAGAGTAGCAGTCGTCTTCTTGTTGTTGAATAGAGTAGCAGTCATCTTCTTGTAGTTGAATACAGTAGCAGTCATCTTGTTGTTGAATAGAGAAGCAGTCATCTTCTTGTAGTTGAATACAGTAGCAGTCGTCTTCTTGTTGTCGAATAGAGTAGCAGTCATCTTCTTGTAGTTGAATAGAGTAGCAATCATCTTCTCACTCCTTTGCACACAGAACGACATATCTGTTGCAAGGAGGCCGGAAGCCGTTGAATAGAGTCATGTCTACCAGGTGCAGGGAGTAGGGAGGTAGGATATTCGTAGCGGGTGTGGTTTGTACAGGCCGGGGGTCGTTGTTGGTGTGGTGGGGTAGGTCCTACTTATGCATAAGGGTTTGGGTCGTCGTCTATGGTTGGGCCCGAATCGTTGCTGGCGTTGAGGTGCAGGAATGGTATTTCCTCATTTAAGAGGATGTCATTGTCATGGTCGTTGTTACGGTCGTTGTTCCCGGCCCTCCTCCTTACCCGCTGCTCATACTTGCGGGTCCTGTCGCTCTTTGGGGCCTGACACTCAGAGGATATGTGGCCTGCTTTATTACAGTTGAAACATTTACCATCATTCATGTTTTCCTTTCGTCGGGTCCCAGAGTTGGAGTGTTCTGATCTTCGTGGCAGGGCGGGGCTATCGTACAGGGAGCTTAGGTGGAGTTCCTGTCCCAGTTGCTCTCCCAGGGCCTCCACTGATCCCTGGGCCCCGCTTCCGTAGCTCCGGTCCTGCTGTGGTGTTGCCATATCATGCGAGATGTTGAGCGGGCGGTTCCTGTTGGACTCGGGACTGGGCCCGATTAGGTTGTCATCGATCATAGTCTGTCTAGCTGCGTCATCCTCCGCGGGCTCATATGGGTATGGTGTTGCGGCCCTGTATGGCCATGTTCCCGTTGTTGCGGGGTATAGTGGCTGGTGGGCCGGTGGAGATGGGGCCTCTAGGTGAGGGGGGGCCCCAGGGAAGGCGTGGCCCTGCTGTGGGGATGGGGCCCCCAGGTAGGGTGGGGCCCAAAGGAAGGCATGGCCCTGCTGTGGGGATCGGGCCCCCAGATGGGGTGGGGCCCAAAGGAAGGCGTGGCCCTGCTGTGGGGATGGGGCCCCCAGATGGGGTGGGGCCCAAGGGAAAGCGTGGCCCTGCTGTGGGGATGGGGCCCCCAGATGGGGTGGGGCCCCAGGGAAAGCGTGGCCCTGCTTTTACCCGTTTGCTCCCCCCCGCTTGCTTCGCTCGCTCTCAACTTGCTACTCTCACATTTCAACTTTCCTAGCCTCGTCTTCTCATATCTATATTTCGCCTCTGTTAACCACACATTCAAACAATGAAGTACATTCTGATGCAATTGTACTCTGTGTTTGTTATTCTTCTCTGCTTTGAGGACAGCAGCGAGTATGCCCTCTATCTTACTCACTGACAAAGTGCCTCCTTCTGGCCAATTGAAATGTTGGAGCTTTGCCAGGGGCACAATGACATCATCTCCATGCTTCTCGTGCATTTCACGGTAAACCTGGCTTTGCGAGAGAGCGAGGGTCAATTCGGCCTGTTGAGCGCCCGTCGCGGTCCCCATATCTCCCTTGTTACAGTCGAATTTTAGAAATATCCCATTAAAGTTATACCTTTGATATTTTAAATGTATTATTATTAAAGCCTTTTCTCTTAGCTTATCTTTCTTTTGCCGTTTTTATACACGAATACACTTGTGCTGTCTTGGCAGCTTTGTTGTCCTGCCACGGACCACAGTGAACAGAGCAGTTGACCAAAATCCAACCGGGTTGAACTTCTCGCAGTGTCACTAAATCCCTTTAAGCATTTATAGCTTTTCTCAACACAGATAGAGCAGTGACCAAAATCCAACCGGGTTGAACTTCTCGCAGTGTCACTAAATCCCTTTAAGCATTTATAGCTTGTCTTAACACAGATAGAGCAGTGACCAAAATCCAACCGGGTTGAACTTCTCGCAGTGTTCACTTACGCCTCGTCATGACTTGGCTTAATACCTCCGTGGGTCCGTGTAGCGTTTTTTTTTTTAATTATTCTGTGTGTGTACATATTTTTATTGGACCTCAAGGATCCATCAACGTTTCAGATACGTTCTGCTAGCCACACACACGGCATATAGTCGCATCCACGGCCAGCGTCATCATCTGCGGTTCATCTGTTGTTGACCTACTAGTACGATAAAAAGTCAGGCGAACTGTTGCACAGTGCCTCTTCTGACACGGCGATCTAATTGCACTGACAATGCTGGAATATTCTGTGACCTCTACTCTAAAGTGAATCATAGGAAACAACGGACTTCACAGCGGAGCATCGCCCTCCTCCGGCCTGGTGGACGCACTGCACACGCATACAGTACACAGGTAGAAAGTATCAACTGCCATGACTATCCATATTGACATCATAGTGACATCACAGAACTTGAACGTGCTGTATCCAACCAACTTACTGCTTATCTCTTACAGAATGACCTTCTAGACCCTAATCAGTCAGGCTTCAGGACTGGTCACTCCACAGAGACAGCCCTCATTGCGGTCACAGAGGCACTTCACTTAGCAAAAGCGAAAGGCCTCTCCTCTGTCCTGATTCTCCTAGATCTATCTGCAGCCTTCGACACAGTCAACCACCAGATCCTCCTTGCGGCCCTCGCAGGAATGGGAGTGGCTGGCTCTGCGCTGACATGGCTGTCATCATACCTCAATGACCGCTCCTACCAAGTGTCATGGAGAGGGACCCTGTCGGCCACCCGCCCCCTGCGGATGGGTGTCCCCCAGGGCTCGGTTTTAGGACCCCTTCTCTTCTCCCTCTACACTAAATCACTGGGTAACATTATCACGTCTCATGGCTTCTCCTACCATTGTTATGCCGACGATACTCAACTCTTCCTCTCCTTCCCTCCCTCAGATATCCACGTCTCTGAGCGGATCTCGGCCTGTCTGTCCGACATCTCAGCCTGGATGACGTCCAACCACCTCAAACTGAACCTAAGCAAAACAGAATTGCTCCACCTGCCGGCCAAATCCTCCCCCCTAACCGACCTTTCAATCACAGTCGAGAATGCAGCTGTGACTGCGTCCCCGACCGCCAAGAACCTTGGTGTTGTCCTCGACGACCAGTTGAACTTCTCTGCTCACATCGCAGCGACGACCAGAACCTGCCGATTCCTCCTGAGCAACGTCAGAAGGATCCGCCCCTTCCTGACAAAAGAAGCCACCCAACTCCTCGTCCAATCAACAGTCATCTCCCGCCTCGACTACTGCAATGCACTGCTCGCTGGCCTCCCGGCCACTGCCACTAAGCCTCTTCAACTCATTCAGAACGCAGCGGCCCGCCTGATCTCAAACCTACCGAAGTCGGCCCATGTCACCCCACTTCTTAGGGACCTGCACTGGCTCCCCATTGCTGCACGAATCCGCTTCAAGGCCCTCGACCTAGCATACCGTGCGGCAAAGGGAACCGCTCCCGCCTACCTCCGGTCAATGGTCTCTAACTACACACCCTCAAGACCCCTACGCTCTGCATCTTCTGGCCGCCTCAGACCTACTCCTATCCAAGCTCCGGGAGGGTCATCAAAGAGAAGTCGCCTATTCTCAGTCCTTGCCCCACAATGGTGGAATGAACTACCCACCCCAGTTAGGACAGCCGAATCACGTCCAATCTTTCGCCGTCGACTAAAGACGCACTTCTTCAACCATTATCTGAAAAAAAAAAAAAAAACAATAAAAAAAAAAATCTAATCCTAACTAACCGTACTGTCATGCACTTGTCCTAATAAACTAACCTACACTGTAGCACTCAACACTTTGATGAACATTGTTGCTCAGCTGATAGAGTTGTGCCCTTCCTGATGGCTTGTCGTACAGAACTTGTAAGTCGCTTTGGATAAAAGCGTCAGCTAAATGACTAAATGTAAATCACAGGAAACAACGGACTTCACAGCGGAGCATCACCCTCCTCCGGCCTGGTTGACGTATTGCACACGCATGCGATACACATATAGATATTATAACCCCCCCCCCTTCTTTTGCAATAATTCCAATTCTATTTTTTTTTCTTCTTGTTTAAACTTAGCCATGTTCTTATAAGGTTTAAGTGAATTTACTCTACTTTTTGAGGCATTTTTTTATTAAATTTTTTATTTTGACTTATGACAAGGAGACGTCGAGAAGCTTCGTCTCTGACTTTTATCGCCACTTACTTACGTCCTCATATAAGGTCCTTCCCATAGACTCGGTTTGGAGGAAGGATATCCCAGAGCTGGAAGTAGATTTTGATTGGGATGCAGTCTGGGAAAATGTTCGGCTATCATCACGCAACCCAGATCACCAACAGATTAATCTTAACTTTGTTCATAGGACTTACCTGACCCCTAGACGATTGTACCTAATGGGTCTCAGACCTGACTCTCGATGCTCCTTGTGTTCAAGCGATGCTATTGGTACATATATGCATATGTATTGGGAATGCCCTCCTGTTGAGACTTTTTGGGAAAATGTTACCACTTAATTATCAGAGATTTTATCTCTGACCATACCGACACTGCCTTCTGTACTGTTGTTGAATGATGTTTCTCAGTTATCAACCTCTGTACATGTAAAGAGACTCATTTTGGCAGGTCTTACAGCTGCCAAAAAGTTGATAGTGTCACGCTGGATTCAACCAGATAAAATGTGCCCGAAGGTATGGATTCTCACCTATCTCGATGTGATTTATCTAGAGATATCTACTGCACGAATTTGAGTTAATCTGGCTTAATCTGTAAACCGTATTTCGCCTAAAGGTACATGCCTAAGTAAATGGAAGATTGCTCCACTTCTGCAAGGTCAATTTGCATGTTCTTGGTATCTAGGAACATCTAGGGACCTGGGGGTATGTATTTCCAGTGTCAGATATATTGTGTCTGTTACTAGGCTTGAGTAAATTGTGATGAAACAAAGGAGAATATAAATAATGATTTATGATTTTTGCATCTTTGATCAAAAATGTATACGGGTAGGAGAAAATGCTCAGAGCTCATTCACCACCTTATTGAGATCATGTGTACAAAAAATCTAAGCAAATGAACCGCGGGAAGATGATTAAACGGAAGGATTTGTAGATACAGTAATTAATGATAATCGATTTTAATTATAAATTCATATTTGACCTTGACTTTGACCTTATTATGGCCAAATCATACATCTATGGATAGGGAAAATGCTCCTCTTTCCAATGGCAGGGTTCAATCTGGATTTAGTCATTTCTTTGCGGTTTTTACGATAATTAGCATTTTCCGATACATTTGTATTTCCGATAAATCGTATAAAACATTGGTACAAATGAAAATATACACTTTGACTACTGTTTTTGATAGGGTTATGGTATTTACTCTTGGCTACAAATATATATATATATTTTTAAACATTAACCTCTTAACCCATTCCCTGCCACCACTTTGATCATCTTATACCATTCTCTGCCAGTACTGTAAGTCTATGGAGATGTTCACCTTCTTTGCAGGGCTATAACTTTTTTAATTGTATTGCTAAATTGACATTACTATGGCCCATTCAACATCGATTATCTATCGTTCAGGATGTAGGAACGTTTTACTTTTTCATTCATACGAAAATACCGTCTAGAGTATAAATATGTTTTTATCGTTTTCTGCAGTATTTCCTAGAACGTGAGATATAGACATAAATGCATATATTAGATTATCAAATGCTGTTTGATACCGATCAACGCTATATAAAAAATTTCAACTTTACATGGTCCTAAACGTTATGACTGATCATGCGCGGGTGAACGGAGGGGGGGGGGGGGTCGTTTATAATTCCGTGACCGACGTTAAATGATTTATGTAGTATGGGTGATATATAGATCAGAGCAGTTTGTATCGAAAATGATAAACAAAAATGCTGAAATTCACGTCAGTCTCCTCGTACCGTTGGGCGATGAGAGTGGAGCAAACAGATCCCAGTTATGTGGTGGGGATCGAGGCGATCCATTTCCGGTTTGTATATTACTAATACACGCCCAAATCATGTAGATTATTGAGTTATGGCAACGATCGATATCCACGGTAGGGCTGGGCGATATGACGATATTATATAAATATCGGGTACAGTTCATTAACGATACACTTTTTTAACGTATCGTGGATATCGTGATGTTTTGCCCAAGAGGATTGTGTTGCGTCAATCTGGTCCACCCCGTTCAAACTTTTGAACAACGCCGCTCCCACACACACACTACTGCATCAAAGTTAGTACTTATGATTAACAAAGGCATTCGTTTTGTGGCATCAACATTATATAGTTACACGTTATATAGTTACACATCAGCGTATTTACCCAAACATAGCAACGTCCGATGACGACATAGATAGCAAGCGTTACTGTTCATATCTCAGTCCGTGCCGAGTTGTGCGTGCCCATTCTGCGGTCTGTTAATAAAGTTTTCAATCAGACAGATGTATGGAAAGGCTTTTATTATAACATTTGTTGCATTAAAATCATTATGCCTCGTTGTCATGCTGCGGTGCGCTAGTAATCACTCGTCGGCTGCGGTGAGCTGTTGTTGTTGTCGTTGAGCTGAGCTCTCGTTAAAATCAATGGAGGGCATTCAGGAATGTAAAAAAGAATAGCGCTGCTTGCCGATTGGTGCTAAGAACAGCAGGGCGGGTACAAGCGGTGTGACGTAATTGGCAGACTCGACTGTCAATCAAAATTATTCTGTTGCCGGCTGAATGATTGAATGAATGAACGTTATTAACGATTGCAGAATGGGTACAATACAGTACAGCTCAATACAACAACAGTGGACTGACTGGAGGATCAAGACCAGAAAAAGACTTTCGGCTTTTTTACATAAGGGTCCTCCATTTTCAATTCATCAAAACATTTAGAGACATACAAATATACAGTAGTTTCATAAAAATGCTCAAATCCTATTGATTGATTGATTGATTTAAAACTTTATTAACATATTGCAGAATGGGTACAGTACAGCTCAATACATACAATTGTTAAGGGGATGCAGACCAGAGAAAGACTTTCGTCTTGTTTACATCAGGGTCCCCCATTTTCAATTCATCATATTTCATATCTAAATCATATAATATCTCATTGCTATATATATGCAATATATAATCTAATAATCCAATAATCTAAATCTAATATATAATATAAAAATGCTAAATGCATGGGTATTTTATTTTGTCTTTAATGTTAGCTTGCAAACTCAAATACTGTCTTGGTAAGCCTCATAATGAATTGTTTGGGGAAAAAAAGAAAAACATTGTGATGCGTATCGTGTATCGCCGAAAGGTCAGAAAATATCGTGATATCATATTTAGGCCATATCGCCCAGCCCTAATCCACGGTGTGTGTATTGAGTCCCGCGACGATAAACGAGTGGCCGGACGGAATAGGGAGACGCACCGGGATCACAAGAGATCCACTTCCGGTTGCAACTCGCCGATCAGCCACCAGGTGGCAGTATTGAAGCGTTGCAGAGTTGTGCTGGCTCACACAGCATACGACAAGGCTCCGTGAGTGAAATATGAATACCATGGCGAAAATATGAAATATGATCAGAATCACGTCGTACGCCGTGATCTGGCAAAATTCGCATGAACTTGAAACCCGTTGTATGACGTTTTTGGCGGAGAAAGGGTTAACATCCAAGGGCCCACATGTGGATGATTCTTTGCCGACCTCTAGTGGCTCTTCTTTTAATACAATATATAGGTAGAATTAAAGCCCTATTTATTGCCTGTCGATTGCCCTTTCAGGTGACTAAATCTGTTCAGCGGTTCTCGAGTTACATGCCGATATGTGAGGCGTGCCCCAAAGTATGCAAAAGTACACATTACCACCCCCGACTCCCGGGGCGCTAGCTCCGTCAATCATTTGGCGATCTCGAAAATCTTTGCACAGGGTTGTAGCCAATGAGGGTGGCTTTCCAATGATATCCCATGATATGATAATTGGGGATCTAATACGGTCTCTATTGATCGATTTATGAAAAAAAAGTCCCCTATAGGGGGACCTTAAGGCTTATGAAGCCAGCATAGCAGTATGCGTAGCTGTGGTGGATAAGATAAAGGAACGCATATAAATTTGGAGTTTTCTGGTGTGAATGAAGTAGTGGATGTATTGCCCACGTGGGGGTCCTGAAGGGGGGGGGGGGCTTAGAGCGAGCGAGAGCCCATGGTATTGTATTTATTATTTTTATGTCTTTTAGTTTTATTCTGATTTAATTACTGGACTGTCATTATTGTTATTATTATTTCTGTTATTGTCCTGTGATTTATTGTTGATTATTACTGTTACTGTATTGTTTGTCTTGTTTCTGTCATGGTCCCAGCCAGGGATCATGCTCGAACAATATGAACAGTGGTTTTCTGCCACCCTCTGGTGGTCAAACACAGCAACTCCAGATACTGGACTCTCTATGGCATTTTAGTCTAGGTTTGCTGGATTCCTCTGTTCATGTTGTGTGGTGCGTTTTAGCTTGTGTTTTTAAAAGGTTTATCTTTACATGTTTCCTTAAAAGGTTTATCTTTACATATGTTCCTGAAGGTTTATCCTTTTCATGTTTCCTTTAAGGTATCCTTTTCATGTTCCTTTAAAGGTTCATCTCCTTTACATATGTTTTCTCTAAGTGTTAATACTTTACTTGTGTCCCTTTAAGGCTCATTCCTTACACATGTATTCTCTAAGTGTTAATACTTTACTTGTGTCCCTTTATGGCTCATTCCTTACACATGTATTCTCTAAGTGTTAATACTTTACTTGTGTCCCTTTAAGGCTTGTTCCTTACACATGTTTTTATTAGTGTTAACATCTTTACATATGGTCCTTTAAGGGATGTTCCTTTTAGATATTCCTTTACACATGCTTTTAATAATGATGTGAGTTTTCTTTTACTAAATACCTTGTGTCACCTGTCTTGGCCATGCCTGGCTCATACCAGCTGGCACTCATTAGTAATTGTTAATCACGGGCACTATTTAGACCTGCCCGTTTCTCACACTCATTGTCGCGCCATTGATTTACTGTATTGCCTTGTATTGTATTGTTTTTCATAGTTGTGTTCGGTCACATACTCACCTTTTGTCACTTGTATTTCCCAGTGAGTCCGTTCCTCTCTTAGTCCACATTTATGCCAGCCCTGCTGAGTATTGTTTGTTTTCGGGTTTTGCAGTTCGCTTTTGTTTTGTAACAGTTTCAACGTGTATCCTTGTTTGCAACTGCTCAGTAAAAGCCTGTTCACTTTATTCCGTCGCCTCAGCCTCTTCTCTCTCTGTTCGTGTCTTGCATTTGGGGTCTACTCTTCTATACCACGCCGAACCTTCACAGAATGGCGTGACCATCCCTGGTCCCAGCAGCCACGAAGACAGCAAGAGCTAGCGACTCGCGCCTCTCGATGGAGATGTTCTTCAGAGGGGATTTCCTCTCTTCATCTTCAGAGGAGAAATGGACTATGTACACACTGCTCACCTCGGTCGGGGAGCGCAGCGCGGAGCAGGCGCTCCAGCTGGAAGCACACAGCCTTGTGATCCGTTGGCTCATTCGGGAGCTCCTGTCCTTTGCTCCCGAGGCTCCGATTACCAGCACGCCTTCCTCCGCAGGTACACAGAGTCCTCTCGCCGTTAATACGGCCCAGGCTGTTAGCCCAGCCGTTAGCCTAGCTTCCCCAGCTAGTACTGCTAACACCCGCTCTGTTAACACAGTCCAGGCTACTAGCATAGCCGTTAGCCTAGCTTCCCCAGCTAGTACTGCTAACTCCCGCTCTGTTAACACAGTCCAGGCTACTAGCATAGCCGTTAGCCTAGCTTCCCCAGCTAGTACTGCTAACTCCTGCTCTGTTAACACAGTCCAGGCTACTAGCATAGCCGTTAGCCTAGCTTCCCCAGCGAGTACTGCTAACTCCCGCTCTGTTAACACAGTCCAGGCTACTAGCATAGGCGCTAGCATAGCGACCGTAGCTAACGCAGCTAGCAGAACCTCTGCCCCCACAACCAAGTCAATGGTTTCTTCTGTTAGGAGATTCACTGTGGGCTCAGTCTGTATCTCTAGCTTAGCTCCTTCTGCTACTGCTAGTAAGTCTAGGGAGGTTAGTTTAGCCTCTTCAGCTAGCCAGGCTTTTTCAACTAGTCCAGCCCTGTCTGCTAGTTTAGCCTCTTCAGCTAGCCAGGCTTTCTCAACTAGTCCAGCCCTGTCTGCTAGTTTAGCCTCTTCAGCTAGCCAGGCTTTCTCAACTAGTCCAGCCCTGTCTGCTAGTTTAGCCTCTTCAGCTAGCCAGGCTTTCTCAACTAGTCCAGCCCTGTCTGCTAGTTTAGCCTCTTCAGCTAGCAACTTAGCACCTAAAGCTAGCACTTCAGCTCTCCCTGCTGGCCAGCCACTGCTAGTTCTACAGGCACTACAACTAAACCTATGGGTCTGTTATCAGGCTAAAACACAGCATCAGATATGGGTCTGTTATCAGGCTAAAACACAGCATCAGATATGGGTCTGTTATCAGGCTAAAACACAGCATCAGATATGGGTCTATTATCAGGCTAAAACACAGCATCAGATATGGGTCTGTTATCAGGCTAAAACACAGCATCAGATATGGGTCTGTTATCAGGGTATCTATCAGATAATTTCCCCAATGCTAAAATCTGATACCTGATACCATATTATTTATCTCTAATGGAGATAAATGTATCATATATCTCAAACACTTTTGTCCAAAGACCCCAAACTGTCTAAGTCTAAACTGTTCAGTAATAGCGGTGGATCAGATCGGTACTCGATACTAGTGGCTCTGCATGGACATAACTAACTTTAACTCTAACCATATGCTTTGACCCTTTCAACCTCCCTCCAGTTAGAGTACACCTCTCCTGTTCGGATGCACTTCTTCCCTTACTTAGATACACCTCCCCCCAATGGTCGAGCTGAATCTACGCCTGAATCTACGCTTGCATCCGGCCGCAGAACCCCCCGTCCACCAGAGATGCAGGTCTCCCATTCCAGGGCAAGGTCTCCTATATGAACGAGAGGTCCCCTTGTACCTTCGGGTGCAGTTTTAGGCTGGGTCCCTTTCCACTTCTTAGGCCTTACCATCCAGATTCCTCTGAATCGACACACTTTAGCCTTCTGCTTCCCAGCATTTTCTTTTCAAAAACACTGATCACAGAAGCACAACTCACCTACTAACGCATTCGGTTTCGGCTTATTGTGGCCTGACTGTACATTGAGCCGGACGCATTTATGGTCTTATGCCATATGCTATCCAACCGGCCAGCGACCCAGTCGATCGCGATCTCACAGTCCGTCTTCAAGTCAGGACCCCAAGTGGCTAACTGCCCGTAGTGCCTATCAGCCACTTAGTTTAGAAACCGACGGTCTGATCCCCATCCCACTTGCTTTGGGTATGGAAACTTTGACCGTTTTCTCTAGCCTTGCCTGTTCACAAAGGTGCATTGCCCCCCTGGCACATCGCCCCCTCTGCTAGGTGTGGATTGTCATCCACATACCACACAGTGCCCACATTTACTTATATGCGACATCCGTGCCGACTAGACAGTTCACAGTAAGATGTGCTCATCTTTCATAGACACGGAGGCTATTTCAGCATCTCCTCAACGCTATAGTAAATGTTTAACGTGCCATCGGAACCTCACAATTCCACTGCCGCCTGTTGAGGGCACACACACACACACTAACTACTGAAGTAAATATCAAAGTAGTTGTGACTACGCACACACACACAGAATGAAATATTCAGACGGCTCCTCTCCTGCTTATCCCTGATTGTAGTGACGTTTGCATGAAATGCCGGGAGGACGCTGGTCCGTCCCGCCGGTGCAGACAGATGGATACCTTCAGACTCTCTCACTGTCCTGGCGTGGCTGTAGCAGAGCGATGCGAGGGGGTGCGACCCCGGTAAGAGACTGTCTGCACCAGGCAGGAAACGGTCAGCGCCCACTTCTGACACCAAAGAATGTTGTGGATTTCGACTGGTCATCCTTGGTTAATGAATGCAGAATAACACAGGACAGGCCTTATGGGCGCATCTAAATGTACAGACCACGATGGTTCTCGCCCGTCATTATAGCAAACAGTAACAAGGTCAGACAAGAATCAAGTAATCAAATTAAGCAAGGAGATAAAGTTTCTGAATACTCACGTGTTGGTTTATTTGAAAAAGAAGGTGCACAGTACATCCAAGGAGGGACTTTTAGTCTGCCAGAGTGTATATCACAGGTTTGTCAGAGCAAAAGTAAAGACAAAAGCTAAGTGTATTAGTTTATAAACATATGGAATAGAGATGTATCATTGGTTCGTTTAGTTTTGGGAGGATAGTTCTGATTGGGTCAAGTTTTATATGGGCATCCGGAAGACGGAACACAGGTTTCTGATGAATCGGGGCCCCTCTCCCAGGAACATGCTGACCTTGGATGTTGCAAACCTTATCACGCCTGCTCATGATTTTCTGAGTATAATGAATGGCTGCAGTGTTTTGTAGCAAGAGTCTTGTAGCAAGCATGAGCATGACTTCATGGGGAGAACTTATGAAATTACACTCACACTACTCATTTTCCTTGCCTTCTCCACCTGCTCTAAACGTACACAACCTACAATCAAGTTTTCATCTCCCAATACTTTTGCGTATTTAACCTCTCCTAGCTGCGCCTTTATGAATTTTGTTAACTTTAACGGCTCTATTTTTCTAACTCCCCCATCTCCCTCAAATCTCACCACTATATTCAACACTTCTGTCAAATCCTTGCCTCTACCCTCACCATCTGACCCACTTGAGCTACCTCCCCTCTCTTTCTTCCTCTTATGCCCCTTCCCCTCACTTTCCCTACTCTTCTTCTCCACCTTTCTCCACCCTTCACCCCCGCTCTCCTCTCCCTCACTACACTCCATACTGTTGTCACTATCCGTCTCCTTACTTTTTGCATGGCCGTTCTCAACCCTGTCGGCGTCGCTCTCGCTCAAATCTTTGTAACTGACCGCCCTGGCTCCCGACGTCGAACCCTGAGGGGAAACAGGGCACAGATACGATGACTGGCGTCCTTCACTCCTACGCATGCTTCTCTCCACCACTCACCTCACTGTTCCTCTCCCTTCCTCTTGAGACGACATACTTGCAATTATTATTTTTTAATTTGAATAGTTTTTATTAAAAACAAAGGTTTGAACGTCCGTTCGAAGAACCCTGACAAAATTTGAATCCCAAAAACAGGCTTCGGGGACAGCCTTACCAAACATATTATTTATATTATTCAAATGGCACTCAACCATGTTCCGTTGTGATGTCACAGTATGATGTCATAATATATATCATACATATTATTTATATTATTCAAATGGTTCAAATATGTTCCGTTGTGATGTCACAGTATGATGTCACAGTATGATGTTCCGTTGTGATGTCACAGTATGATGTCATAATCAAACATTCTAGAACATTTGTGTATCTATTCAACAATTCTCTCAGAAGATTTCAGATCTCAGAAGACAAGTGAAGATCTCACTTGTTGTTTCTGGCTACTTGTCTGTAAGCTTGAATATATACTGTAGATACAATTTAAAAATCCCCACATGGAAAAGGAAACAATGTCCTGTACAATCCTTAATGAACTGCGTCTGGAGGGAAGGTTCTGTGATGTGGTTATTAAAGTCAACAGCACTGAGTTTAATGCCCACAAGAACATCCTGTGTTGCTGCAGTGACTATTTCAGGTAAGTTTAGCTTGGTTCAGGTTAGCTTGGTTCAGGTTAACTTGTTTAGTAAAAAGATACTATACTGTACGTCTACTGTAAAAAGATACTATACTGTACGTCTACTGTAAAAAGATACTATACTGTACTTCAGCACACTCGGTTGGCACTGCTCAAAACGTTTTTAAAATAGCTTTTAAATTAATTATTATCTTTATTTTATTGTCTTATTTTTCTTTATTTCTATCATTTTTACTTAAATATTTTATTATCATTGTTATCATTGTTTTATGTATTTTTTAAATAATTGTATTTGTTCTTTTTTAATGTCTTATTTTAGTGTTATTAAATTTGTTCTTATTGTTTACTATCAAATTTAGCTATTTTATTATTTAAATTTTTAAATTTTTTGGTCTTTATTATTATTATTTTATTTGTAATTATTTTATTGTCTTATGTTATTGTCTTACTGTTTGTCTTATTTAGCTATTTTTACTATATTATTTAGTTTTATTATCGGTTTTATCATTTTCATGTCTTATAATTTCCATCCTTAGTGTATCCTTTTGTTTCGTTTTTTGTGTAAAGCACTTTGAGCTGCAATCTGTATGAATGGTGCTATATAAATAATGTTATTATTATTTTACATTTATTTTAACTTAAATTAAAAAAATATATTTTAAGACTTCTAAAGAATGTCATGTTTTTAGACATAATATCTATATTATTCAAATGGGGGCTAAATATATTATACTTTATTATTATATTACATTATATTATATTATATCATACATATTATTTATATTATTCAAATGGGACTCAAATATGTTCCGTTGTGATGTCACAGTATGATGTCACAGTATGATGTCTAGGGCTGACCTTCGAATTTTTTTTGGAATTCAAAGCTTCGGGGCCGAGATTCGATTTTAATTCGAAGCTTCGAGATTAAAAAAAAAATATATATATATAATTATTTAATAAAAAAAAAATTATGTTGTGGGACTTGTATAGCACTTTGTTCAACTTTGTCAGTGCTGTAAAGTGCTGTAAAGTTCAACCTCCAACAGGAGCTCTGTGTGCTGCTCAATGAGCAATCACGTTGAGACGAGAGCCCACACTCCCCCATTACATTATATTATATCATACATTATTATATTATATCAAAACCCTGACGAAGTTTGAATCACTTTATTCAAATTGAGGATTTAGTTTGAGGATATAAAAAAAAGAATTTATAAAATTATTATTATTTTATTTTTATTTAAATTTGATTAAAAACAAAGGTTCGAACGTCTGTTCGAAGAACCCTGACGAAGTTTTTTTTTATAACTCTATTTTTCAAATTTCAATTTTCACATAAGCATACACAGTTCACAATAATAATATGACAACCACCACCACAGGACATACAGGACATACAGGACAAACAGGACTCACAGGACAAGACAGTGTTGTATGGTGGGGGGGGGGAGCGAGCTGTATTTGCTCTTGATATGTCAGGTCTGTTTTGATTGTGTCATGGCAGTCTTTATCCGTCTGACGGCTCATATGTTGTCCATTTCGACCAGCGTCTGTCGTATGTCTCAACCTTCAATCTCAGCAGGAATGTCATTTTTTCCATAACGCTTATCTCCTCCACTATCCCCCTCCATGTCTCTTTGTCTGGAGCGGCTTCTTTGAGCCAGCTCCTTGTGATGGCCTTCTTACCAGCTATTGTCATGATTTTGAACAGGTACAAGTCTTCATTGTGTATGGTCTCCTCTGTGATCAAACCCAGGTATATCAGCTGGGGTTCCATGGGGAATTCATAGTTAAGAATTCTGTACATTTCCTGTGTAACACTCTTCCAAAATGGTTGCATTTTATCACATAACCAGAATATGTGAGAGTGGTTGGCATTCATCTGTCCACACTGTCTCCAGCAGGGTTGTTGCCCTTTTAATTGTTTACTCTTAATTTGCGGTGTGATAAAAAATCTCATCACATTTTTCTAACCGAATTCTCTCCATCCTCTAGAGCTAGTGGATGAGTGTTGTGTCTCACATATAGAATGCCAATCATCCTCCGTCAAGATTATACTCAGTTCACTTTCCCATTTCTTCTTCACATTATATGAATCACAGTTGTTACGAGCTTGTAAACTTTTGTACATTTCCGATACTATTTTCACTGGAGTTCGCGTATACGCTATCTCTATCATTGCCACCACCCCGTTACCACCTACTGATATCCCATTCTTGACTTCTGTATCATAGAAGTGTCGCAGCTGTAGATATCTAAACAAATTGTCATTTCCCAAGTAAAATTTTCTCTTAAATTGCTCAAAAGACATGAAGTTATGGTTCTCTAAGAGTGTACATATGGCTGTTATACCTCTATCCCTCCACCCGTCAAAAGTGGCGTCCAGTGCTCCCGGGCTGAAGCAAAGCCTAACAAGGCCACTGGCCATGACAACATCCCCTCCAAATTCCTCAGAGACTCAGCAGCCGCCATTACCCCAATCATCACACACATAATAAACCTCTCCATAAAACAGGGACACGTCCCCAAGGACTTCAAAATTGCGAGGGTGACCCCTCTGCACAAAAAGGGCAGCAAATTAGACCCAGGCAACTACCGCCCTGTTTCTATTCTCACCTCCATCTCGAAAGTCATGGAAAAAATAGTCTACGAACAGGTCGAAAAGTACCTAGCGGAAAAAAATCTAATCTACGAATTCCAATCTGGCTTCAGAACATCCCACTCCACTGACACATGCCTTCTCTATTTGAATGACCACATCAAACAAGAGGTGGACGCAGGCAAATACTGCGGCATGGTCATGCTGGACCTACAAAAGGCCTTTGACACGGTCAATCACTCCATTCTGATTGACAAGCTAAAAGCAATTGGTTTTGATAGTCTATCAGTGAGCTGGATGCAATCCTACCTTGAGGGGAGGGAACAGATGGTGGAGGTAAACGGTACCCTATCCCCCCCCCTCACAGTGAGCTGTGGTGTTCCACAAGGAAGCATACTAGGACCGCTACTGTTCCTAATTTATGCAAATGACATGTCGTCAGCTTGTGACTGCAACTTGTTCCTGTTTGCGGACGACTCAGCCCTGCTGGTCTCTGACAAGAACAAGTTACAGGTTGAAAAAACCCTCAGCTCGGAACTAGGCAGAATCTGCATATGGCTCGCTGATAACAAACTATCATTACACATGGGCAAAACAGAGTCCATTCTCTTCGGTTCAAATAACAAACTCAGCAAGACCGACGGCTTCTCAGTTACAGTGGGTGACAATATTGTCACAAGGAAAGATGAAATTACCTACCTGGGTTCCATCCTAGAGGCTAATCTCTCCTGTGACAAAATGGCATCCAATGTAATAAAAAAAGTCAACCAACGAACTCGATTCTTGTACCGGATCTCCTCTCTGGTAAACAAGAACACCCTGAAGACTCTGGCAGGAGCACTCATTCAGGGGTACTACGACTATGCTTGCACCTCATGGTACCAAAGCACCTCAAAGGCGCTAAAAACAAAATTACAAACATCTCAAAACAAACTGGTCAGACTACTGCTTGACCTTACTCCTAGAACCCACCTCACCCCTGCCCACTTTGACAACCTAGGATGGCTTAGAGTAGACGACAGAGTACAACAACTTGCAATGGGCCTGGTCTACAAGATACACTACACGACCAAGGTACCCATGTACATGTCAAAATACTTCCCAAAGGTCAGTGAATACCACGATCACAATACCAGAGGGAGCTCCACAAATCATGTTAAACCCAGATTCGGCTCAAATAAGGGACTAAACACGTTTCGCAATTATGCCACATCAATGTGGAACGCCCTACCCAAAGCTGTAAAGGAATGTGGATCACTACCCACTTTCAAAACCTCTCTCAAGGGACACCTACGGGAGACTGCAATTCAACACTGGCCCCTGTAAATATCCTAACCCAACCCCCTCCAATGTACAGTCATTTACCTAGTATGGTTTTGTCAATAGTTCAATGTACAATTTTGTTTGTTTGTACAGTGTCTCCCCCCCCCCCCCCTCAATGTACAGTATTACTTGTTTATACAGTGTGCCCCCCGGCCCCCCCCCCCCCCAACCACCTCCAATGTAAATTACCCAGTATGGTTGTCAATATCCCAATGTACCCAACCCCCCCCACACAACCTCCTCCAATGTACAGTTTCTACGTCAAATGTATATACTCCCTTTTCTTGACTCCTTCTGTATCACAAACAGTACTGTATTTGCAAATCTGGTATGTCATAAATGTATAGATGTAGCAGTACTGACTATCTGTATGTCATGTATGTCATATATGTCCTGATGAATTGAAAATGGGGGACCCTGATGTAAACAAGACGAAAGTCTTTCTCTGGTCTGCATCCCCTTAACAATTGTGTGTATTGAGCTGTACTGTATTGTACCCATTCTACAATCTGTTAATAAAGTTTTCAATCAATCAATCAATCATGGGGTCTGGGAAGGCCAAATCAGAAGTCTACTGTCTTCTTTTGATTTGTGTTTCCTGACCACCTCATTCCAAACCATCAGTGTGTGGTCCACTATTGAATTATTTCCCTGTTTTGTTGTGTGTTCTTTCCCACCCAATCTGGCCTGAGGTTGGACACGTCCTAGGTGGGTCTCTATGTCCTTCCACCTGGCCCTGTATGCTCTTGAGCACCAGTAAACTGCATACCTCAGCTGGGCTGCATAGTAGTATTCCTTTAGATTAGGTAGTGTCAGGCCTCCTCCCTCTTTTTCAATTAGCAATGTTTTGAATTTCACCCTAGGTCTGCCCCCCGCCCATATGAACCTAGAGATCTGTCTGTCCCATGCTATGAATTGGGAGTCGGGGACCTTGACTGGTAGTGAGAGGAAGAGATACAACAGCCTTGGCAGAATATTCATTTTGATCACTTCTATTCTGGTACTGAAATCCATCATGTGTGTAGCCCATCTCGACCAGTCCTTCTGTAATTTATCAATAATCTTATTGTAGTTAGCCGCTTCTAATTTGCGCATATCCTTGGTGATAATCACTCCCAGGTAGGTCATTGATTCAGCTTCCCAGTTCAGTTTGTAATCATTCCTCATTCCACTACTGGGTGAGAAGTTGTAAGTGAGAATCTGGGTCTTCGTGACATTCAGCTTGTATCCTGACATCCAACCATAATCATTTAGTATGGTCATTAACTTGGGGAAGGTCGAATTTGGGTTCTGGAGGTATATTATAATATCATCCGTGAAAAGGCCTATCCTGTGTTCCCCCTCTGCTATTCTAACACCCTTAATTTCTTTACTTTCTCTAATGGCTTGGGCTAATGGTTCTACAAAAATCGCGAAGAGGGCGGGGCTTGCACAACATCCCTGGCTTGTCCCTCTGAACAGTTTGAATCTGTCCAACAAGCTACCGTTAATCTTTACTCTGGCATTTGGATTGTCGTATAGAGCTCTTATACAGCTGATGAATTGTTCGTCGAATCCAAATCTTTCCAAAACCCTAAACAGGAAGGACCACCTGACCCTGTCGAAGGCCTTTTCCGCATCTAAGCTCACTAGGGCTGCCAGGAGTTGTTGTTTTTCCACCTGTTCTATCACATGCAAAGTGCGCCTAACATTGTCCTGTGTCTGTCTGCCTATTATGAACCCTGTCTGGTCCTCGTGAATCAGGTCAGGGAGGATGTCCTCCATTCTCCTAGTCAGTATAGATGTGAACAGCTTGTAATCCCCATTTAACATCGATATGGGACGATATGATTCGCAATGCTCCTTATTCTTCCCTTCTTTTGGTATAACTGCTATCACCGCCTCTTTCCAAGACGGGAGGGCTTCTGCCTTTTCAAGTGTCCAGTTAAAAGAATCTAGCATTACTGGGGCCAGGTCTTCTTTAAAGATTTTGTACCACTCGTTTGGAAATCCGTCGCTCCCTGGTGTTTTGTTTGCTTTCAGTCTTCCTATGGCTATATCTAGTTCTTCCTTTGTGATGGGGAGATCAAGGCTTTATTCTCTATTTTCCCTATACTCGGGAGATCCAGGGATGCTAAAAACTGTACAATTTTCTCCTCGTCTTCCATCTCGGGTTGCGAGTACAACTTTTCATAGTATTCCTTGAATATACGTTGAATTTCTTCAGGTTCATAAATCGCTTCTCCTGTTTGGGGTTCCCTGATCTTGTGAATAAAGTGTCTACTCTGCTGGGCCCTGAGTCGTTTTGCTAAGATCTTGGTTGCCCTCGGGCCTGATTCATAGGTTTGTTTTGTGTATCTTAAATTCTTCTCTAGCTCTCCCTTTCCCATCTCCTCAAGTTGTGATTTTATCCCCTTCATCTTGATTGTGTCCCATAGGATGGTCGGTTTCACTCGGCTGTCCACATTATTTTTAATAGATTCGGTTATCTCCTTCCTGACCTGATTCACGAGTTCCTCCCCATTCAGAATCCCCAAGTTCAGCCTCCAGAGTGTGTCTCGTTTTCTGTCGTTCAAGTGTATGGTCAGATATACCATATTGTGATCTGAGATATCTGCCGTTCCTATCGAGCAGCTCTCTACCCTGTGTCTTTCTCTCTTATCTATTAAAAAGAAGTCTAGCCTAGAGTGTACCTTGTACGTCGCAGAGTAATGAGTATAGTCCCTTTCTCCTGCATTTAGGTTTCTCCATACCTCCATCATTCCCGCATCACTAATCAAGATATTCAAGTCCTTTGATCTCTGAGAGTTGTGTCTGGATTTACTTGTTGTGTCTAGTGAATAATTCAATATAGTATTCCAGTCCCCTGCACATATCAGTATCCCTTCCGCCTCAGAGGCTATTGTGTCAAATAAGACTCTGAAAAATCCTCTGTCGCTCTCGGGAGGGGTGTATGTGTTCACTAGTGTCATCATTATGTTATCTATTTTTTTTTTTTTACTTTATTTTTTTTAGCGTTTATCGCTTTTCTGGTCAAGCATGACCGACAGAAACAGGTTGAAATGGGATGTAGAGCAGGGGAAGACATTCTGAGAAATGACGGCGGGTCCGGGAATCGAACTCGTGTCCCCCAGATCCGTGACGAGCACGGTTTTCCCCGACGCAGAGATAGCGCCGAGATATGCGGTGAGCTACGGGAGCTCCCCCTACGTTATCTATTTTACATGTAACTATCGAGTATCTCCCTTCTCTATCCTTTTTCTCTTTTATCAGTTCAAAATTGAGAGAGTTCGAAATCAGGGTTGCCACCCCTCTCTTCCTATTATTTTTGCAAGAACTAGAAAATGTATTTCGATATCCAAACTTTTTCAACTTTTCATGCTCTATTTTTGACATGTGTGTTTCTTGCAGGAAGATCACTTGTGTCTTCTCTCTTATGATTTTTGTCATAATTCTACTTCTCTTAACTGGGTTGCTAAGACCGTTGACGTTCAAAGACGCCATTTTCAAGTTATGGTTTCCCGACATTCCTTTTCCAGTTCTTGCATACATTAGCGGCTCCCCTTACCATACATTTTCTCCCGACATTAAACATGTAACATTTAGCACACATAGTGACCTCCAAACGAGGGGGGAACACCCACTCCTCTTCGGTATCTATCTCGTTGGTATGTGCGAGGGAAAGCCCCTCATAGGGAGAGGGCCCTTCGCTAAGGGTGTAAGACGAGGTGACAAACTGAAACCCCCCCATCCCTTAATCCAACGTTAACCAATAAAGAAAACCTACGCTAATAAAAATGACCTCGCTCCTCCCGGGCGCTTATTTGAACATTACCATGGCCGCCATGACCGGTCCGAAGGATTCCACTCATTGTTATTTACGACGTATGTATTCGCTGAGTTTCTCTCTCGCCCTCAGTGCTGCTACTCGACCCGTCTGCCTGCCTGGTGTTGGTGCCGGTGCCTGGTCCCGCTTTCCTCGCCTCCGCTCTCCCTCTCCTCCATCCCTCTTCTTTTCCCCTTCCATTTCTTCCACCGTGATGCCTCGCCTCTTCAGCTCGATGTGCGCCTCGGTTGCGCTCGTGTAGGTCTTGACTCCGGAGTCCCAGTGGATCCTCATGCTGTAGTATGGAGTCTGGAAGCGGATTCCTTTTATCTTTAGTGCTTTTTTTATACAGTTGTACTCCCTTCGTTTCTTCGCGACTTCAGGTGCATAGTCATGGTCTATATAGATTGTCTTGTTGCCCATTTGTATCTTTCCCTTCTTCCACGCTTCTCTCAGCACCAGTCAGATATTCCTGGAAGATAACAATAATGTGCCTTGGCGCAGCGCCTTCTGGCGGTCTCGTGGCCTGTGCACGGTGGGCCCCTTGCAGCTTGAATTCTATGTCCGGTGGGAGCGATAGCTCGTTTTTGAGAAACTGTTCGATAAACTTTGGAACCGAGTCCCCCTCCCTTCCCTCCTCCATCCCGAATATGCGGATGTTGTTCTTCCTCGCCCTGGATTCCAGGTCCACCAACCTGTACTGTGCGACTCAGTGTTCCTCTAGGCTCGCTCTGAATGCATCCGACATCTCCACCATCCAGTCCTCCATTTTGTCCACTCGGCTCTTCACCTCGTCCACTCTTTGATTTAGGCTCTGTATCTCAAAGGCGATAGTATCAAGCTTTGCCTTTATGTCTTCGCTAACTCTCCTGAGCTCTTCTTTTAAGTCGGTTCTCAGTTATTTTATCGCTTCTATTATGCCCACCTGCTCTATGCTCGGCCTGTGTCCCAACTGCACGCTGGCGGCCTGCTGCTGGCTGTTTATGCTAGCGGGAGCGTTAGCTTCGGTGTCAGGTACTTTCGTTGTCTCGTTTTCCGAGTTATTGAATGTTCTTTTCCTTTTTTTTCGGTTCTTCTCTTTCTTTCTCCCACTCATCTACCTTTCTGTCTTGTTTGAATGTTTACTTTGAGTTCTTGAGTGTCTGAAATTCACGTTGCCCGGGGGCTCGGCTTCTTATGCGTCTGTGTTCTCTGCTGGCATACCGGAAGTCCACCCTGACGAAGTTTGAATCCCAAAAACAGGCTTCGGGGACAGCCTTACCAAACATATTATTTATATTATTCAAATGGGACTCAAACATGTTCCATTGTGATGTCACAGTATGATGTCATAATAGGTCATTCTAGAACATTTGTGATGTCACAGTATGATGGCATAATAGAACATTCTAGAACATTTGTGTTGTCACAGTATGATGCCATAATCAAACATTCTAGAACATTTGTGATGTCACAGTATGATGTCATAATCAAACATTCTAGAACATTTGTGATGTCACAGTATGATGTCATAATCAAACATTCTAGAACATTTGTGTATCTATTCAACAATTCTCTCAGAAGATTTCAGATCTCAGAAGACAAGTGAAGATCTCACTTGTTGTTTCTGGCTACTTGTCTGTAAGCTTGAATATATACTGTAGATACAATTTAAAAATCCCCACATGGAAAAGGAAATAATGTCCTCTACAATCCCTAATGAACTGCGTCTGGAGGGAAGGGTCTGTGATGTGGTTATTAAAGTCAACAGCACTGAGTTTAACGCCCACAAGAACATCCTGTGTTGCTGCAGCGACTATTTCAGGTAAGTTTAGCTTGGTTCAGGTTAGCTTGGTTCAGGTTAACTTGGTTCGTAAAAAGATACTATACTGTATGTCTACTGTAAAAAGATACTATACTGTATGTCTACTGTACAAAGATACTATACTGTACGTAGGGCTGGGCGATATGACGATAACGATATTATATAAATATCGGGTACAGTTCATTAACGATACACTTTTTCAACGTATCGTGGATATCGTGATGTTTTGCCCAAGAGGATTGTGTCGCGTCAATCTGGTCCACACGTTACTCGTTCATATCTCAGCCCATGCTGAGATATGCCCATTCTGCGGTCTGTTAATAAAGTTTTCAATCAGACAGATGTATGGAAAGGCTTTTATTATAACATTCGTTGCAGTAAAATCATTATGCCTCGTTTAGTCATCCTGCGGAGCACTGGTCTCCTACTCGTTGGCCGCGGGGAGCTAATGTTAGTAGCTTTGTTGTTGTCATCGCTCGTCAAAATCAATGGAGGACATTCAGGAAGTCAAAAACTAATAGCGCTTGCCGATTGGTGCTAAGAACAGCAGGGCGGGTGCAAGCGGTGTGACGTAATTGGCAGACTTGACTGTCAATCAAAATTATTCTGTTTTCCGTCAGAATGAATGAATGAAAACTTTATTAACAGATTGCAGAATGGGTACAATATAGTACAGGAGGATGAAGATCAGAAAAAGACTTTCGGCTTTTTTATATAAGGGTCCTCCATTTTCAATTCATCAAAACATTTAGAGACATACAAATATACAGTAGTTTCATAAAAATGCTAAAATGCTATTGATTGATTGATTGATTGATTTAAAACTTTATTAACATATTGCAGAATGGGTACAGTACAGCTCAATACATACAAGTGTTAAGGGGATGCAGACCAGAGAAAGACTTTCGTCTTGTTTACATCAGGGTCCCCCATTTTCAATTCATCATATTTCATATCTAAATCATATAATATCTCATTGCTAAATATATGCAATATATAATCTAATAATCCAATAATCTAAATCTAATATATAATATAAAAATGCTAAATGCATGGGTATTTTATTTTGGTGTTATGGTTTGTAACCGACCCCAATCGCACAACACAAGACAGGTATGAGAGTAAGCCAAAACAGGGCAAATATTTATTATAGAACAAAAAGCGGCACAGTCCCTTTAAGGGAAAACACAAAAACACTAGAGTCAAGGAAATATGGAAAATGCGGCACTGTGCCTTTAAGAGGCGAACAGGCTAAGGGACTAAGGCTAAGGGCCAGGGCTAAGGACCAGGGCTAAGTGTCAGGGCCAGGACCAGGGGCACTGGAGAGGGGGACAGGGACAGGCCCGGAGAGGCGGGCTGGAGACAGGGACAGAGAACAGGGTTAAGGCCTTGGACAGGGCGAGGGCCAGAGCTGCTTACAGGGATGAGGACAGGGTTCCGACGGCGGAGGCCTGGCACGGGAACAGGGGCCCGACGGCGGAGGCCTGGCACTGGAACAGGGGCCCGACGGCGGAGGCCTGGCACGGGGACAGGGGCCCGACGGCGGGGGCCTGGCACGGGAACAGGGGCCCGACAGCGGGGCCTGGCACGGAGATCCTCCTCCTCCTCTTCGGATGCTGCAGACGGGCAGCGCAGAACAAAGGGGGTCCCAGGGGACCGGGATGGGAACACGCCGTCCTCCCGTGGAATACTAGGGAGCGACGACGAGCCTCACCCCAGGAACGAGGATCACGAAGAGACGCCTTCCTCCCGTGGAATCGGGAGCGATGACGAGCCGGCTTGACGTCTGGAGTGGGAACACTGGAAAACCTCCCATAGAGCATTAGAGAGCGAAGACGGTGTCCCACTCCAGGCAAACAGCGACAGGTGGTGATGGCTGGGCCGTCGTCTCACGCCCGGAGACGTGGCAGGTGATGGTGACGTACAGAATGGTAACGTACAGAACTCCATGAACACAGACACAGATACAGAGTCCAGAACACAGAACGACCCGACAAGGACTGGAGGGGAGTCTGCAACCTATGTACTCTCCCAAGGTGATTGCAAACTCCCAACAGGTGCGTGAAGGTAGAGGATCAAGGATGTCCAAGGGTGGGGGCTGGTGAAGAGTAGAGGAGAGTAAATCATCGCAAGGGTGGGGGCTGTTGAGGAGAGTAGACAGGGAAAACACAGGAAAAAGGTCCAGGGACAGGCGAATCCTCACAGTCTTTAATGTTAGCTTGCAAACTCAAATACTGTCTTGGTAAGCCTCATAATGAATTGTTTGGGGTAAAAAAGAAAAACATCGTGATGTGTATCGCCGAAAGGTCAGAAAATATCGTGATATCATATTTAGGCCATATCGCCCAGCCCTAACTGTATGTGTACTGTAAAAAGATACTATACTGTATGTCTACTGTAAAAAGATACTATACTGTATGTCTATTGTAAAAAGATACTATACTGTACATCTACTGTAAAAAATATACTATACTGTACATCTACTGTAAAAAGATACTATACTGTATGTCTACTGTAAAACGATACTATATTGTACGTCTATTGTAAAAAGATACTATACTGTACGTCTATTGTAAACATATACTATACTGTATGTCTATTGTAAAAAGATACTATACTGTACATCTATTGTAAAAAGATACTATACTGTACGTCTACTGTAAACAGATACTATACTGTACGTCTACTGTAAAAAGATACTATACTGTACGTCTATTGTAAAAAGATACTATACTGTATGGCTACTGTAAAAAGATACTATACTGTACATCTATTGTAAAAAGATACTATACTGTACGTCTACTGTAAAAAGATACTATACTGTACTTCAGCACACTCGGTTGGCACTGCTCAAAACGTACCTTTTTAAAATAGCTTTTAAATGAATTATTATCTTTATTTTATTGTCTTATTTTTCTTTATTTCTATAATTTTTACTTAAATATTTTATTATCATTGTTATCATTGTTTTATGTATTTTTTTAAAATAATTGTATTTGTTCTTTTTTTTCGAAGTTGGTTAACACTTTGAGTGCCAGCCACGACAATTGTCGTTTTATCAGCCCCCCCATTGAGTGCCGACGACGACAAATGTCGTTTTATTTTTTTATTAGCGATCTGAATTCATATTTCATCAACGAGTCTCCCGTTGGTACAGCAGCCCCTCCAGGAGCTCAGATGGGAAAAAAGCGCCCCCTATCGTCTATCCCTGTGTAACTGCAGGTCAGTCGATTAGACTGACCTGGGATCTGTAGATCTGTAGAGATGGAGCCAACTGGCTCCATTGTGCTGGCGAGCCATCTGATCAAGAGGGATCTGATCGCGAGACGGAAAGCAGCCTGGAATATATATTTACAGCAGCCAATAATCAATCAATAAACGTGATCGATATTTGGAATGGCGATCAGGAATTGGAATAATCTTTTTGGAGAACATCTGATCTAAGGTAAGGAGTCTATGTTACCAGTCTTGGGGTAATCGGAGCTGTATTCACTGAGATAACAGCGTGTCCCTATGTGTGTATGTGTGTGTGTGTGTGATCTTGAGGAAACAACAGAATAGATTTTTCAGCCCGCGTCTATAGCGTGCATAAGTACACATACTATCGATAATCTAGTGTTTATTTGAAAACGATTCATAAATAGGCCGACAAATGACAACGTGTCTAGTGTATTCGAGAATATTCCAATAAATGCAGTTTATGGGGGAATCTTAAAATTTTCTGAAAATCTTCGAGAGAACGATAGCTTTTCGAAATGCTATAAAAAGGATATGAACCGATGTTGACTGCAAACAAGTCATTGATAAGCGACGGGCAGATTAGACACATAGCCATAATTTAAAACATAGATTAGGCGTTTTTAACGCTAACATTGAAGTGGATGATGGCATTCAACGGGGTAAAAATTTAAACAAGGTCGGCACTGATAGTGTTAAGGTTGGAGTTTGTCTTAGAGCAGGGCAATAGAACACCAGCCCTGATTCCATACTCTAACCTTAACCAACTTCGAAAGAGTCGCCTAAGCTTAACCAGTGATAAACTAGGCGTTAGGTAGTTTACTGCTGTTCGAGGCGGAAATGGGCGCGTCACGCGATTGGGCACACATGTCACATGACCAGAAACGTCAGTGGCCAATCAGATCACACCAGAAACGTCAGTGGCCAATCAGATCAGATCACAGAACGCGAACGCGGAACTGGGAATCCGTTGGTAAAAAACTAGACGCTTCGGGGACAGCCTTACCAAACATATTATTTATATTATTCAAATGGAACTCAAACATGTTCTGTTGTGATGTCACAGTATGATGTCATAATAGAACATTCTAGAACATTTGTGATGCACAGTATGATGTCATAATAGAACATTTGTGATGTCAAGTATGATGTCATAATAGAACATTCTAGAACATTTGTGATGTCACAGTATGATGTCATAATAGAACATTCTAGAACATTTGTGATGTCACAGTATGATGTCATAATCAAACATTCTAGAACATTTGTGATGTCACAGTATGATGTCATAATCAAACATTCTAGAACAGTTGTGTATCTATTCAACAATTCTCTCAGAATATTTCAGATCTCAGAAGACAAGTGAAGATCTCATCTGTTTTTTCCGGCTACTTGTCTGTAACCTTGAATATATACTGTAGATACACTTTAAAAATCCCCACATGGAAAACGAAACAATGTCCTGTACAATCCTTAATGAACTGCGTCTGGAGGGAAGGTGCTGTGATGTGGTTATTAAAGTCAACAGCACTGAGTTTAACGCCCACAAGAACATCCTGTGTTGCTGCAGCGACTATTTCAGGTAAGTTTAGCTTGGTTCAGGTGTTGTGGATTTCAACTGGTCCTAGAGTGCTTAAGGCATACAGAATAGACACAGGATATGCCTGATGAGCGTGTGTAAATGTACAGACCACAACAGGTTCTCAACGGGCATTAAGGCAGTCTGTAACAAGGTCACAATAAAAGTCAGATAGTAAAAAATGGAGCCAGGAGATAAGGTTCTGAGTACTCACGTTGGTTTATTTGAACAAAAAAAGGTTTACATTCCATGGAAGGTCTCTCGGTTTGGCAGAGCGTATATCAAGGAAAAGATCACAGGTCTGCCAGAGCGAAAGGGGAGAAAAGCATAGTGTGTTTCGTTATAAGCATAGCGAATCGAGACGTATCATTGGTGCGTTTCAGTTTCTGGGAGGATTATTTCTGATTGGGTCAAGTTTTATATGGGCATCGGAAGACGGCAAGAGGTGTAAATGGGCCCCCTCGCAGATGCTGACCTTGACTGTATCTGTATCAGCCTTATCAAGCTCGATGAATGGGTGTAGTGTTTTAACAGGAAGCCTGACTTCACAAAGAGAGAATGTGAAATTAGACTCACATTTCCCCCCTTTGTGCCATTCTTGGCACACACCATGGTAATTTCATCAACATCACCAAACTACTAGGTAGAACATTAAATCAATCAACATCAATACATCACAATTTCATACTTGGCAGAAAGTAGCACGATAATTCTAAGCATTAATATCACTAAACCACAGTTTTAAGGCGAGACACTACAGGTGACCAGGGTAATCTACTGGTGACCAGGGTAATCTACTTAAATATGCACTAATTTGCATATAATTCCAGGACAGAAATCTGAACATTGGATAAAGCCATTTTCAAAATTATAGTTTCATTTAGTTGACATATTAGAGCCAATGGTTATTACAGAGGGGATTTTGGATATCTCTTTTTATCACTCCATAAATCAGAAAATACCCCAGAACGATATATCTGTTGCAAGGAGGCCGGAAGCCGTTGAATAGAGTAGCAGTCATCTTCTCACTCCTTCGCACACAGAACGATATATCTGTTGCAAGGAGGCCAGAAGCCGTTGAATAGAGTAGCAGTCATCATCTTGTAGTTGAATAGAGTAGCAGTCATCTTCTCACTCCTTCGCACACAGAACGACATATCTGTTGCAAGGAGGCCGGAAGCCGTTGAATAGAGTAGCAGTCATCTTCTCACTCCTTCGCACACAGAACAACATATCTGTTGCAAGGAGGCCAGAAGCCGTTGAATAGAGTAGCAGTCATCTAGGTGCAGGGAGTAGGGAGGTAGGATATTCGTAGCGGGTGTGGTTTGTACAGGCCGGGGGGTCGTCGTTGGTGTGGTGGGGTAGATCCTACGTATGCATGGCCATTGAAGAAGGTGCCGGCATCAAGTTCCGTGTGTTTGTCATAAAAGGAGGTCACAACGAGCCCTTTTGCTCCGGGGATTATTGCTAACCCCAGGAGCAGAATGAGGTCCCGTCCGAGCAGGTTAACTGGGCATGCATGACTCAGGACGAAGGCATGCGCGAACGTAAACTGATCATAGATACAGGGCAGGGGAAGTGTAATGGGTTCTCTTATAGAGATACCTGCTGCGGTAGCTGAGTTACGAAATTTACCAGATAGAACAGGTGGCTTAGCAAAACACGAACTCTTCATGAGGGAACGTGTGGCCCCAGTGTCCACTAGAAATGGCACGGGTTTACCCAGTATGGTAATGAGCACCGTGGGAAGTTTCAAGTGCGCATTATCATAGTGGAAGTATGTCTCTACACTACGTGTATCGCAGTTATCAGTGTCAGTGCTATATGTACCTGTAACTCTGGGCAAAGAGGGGACGTTTGGTTCAGCAGCAGATATCTCTGCGCCCCGTCAATCGCCTCTGTCCTCATTTTCTTGTTCGTTCATGTAGTCAGTGGCGAAACGGACATGCTGGTCTTGCTCATCGCAAGATCTGTTGCTGCGGTTGCGGTTGCTGTTACGGTCGTTGTTGGTATGGTCGTTGTTCCCGGCCCTCCTCCTTACTCGCTGCTCGTACTCGCGGGTTCTTTCGCTCTTTGGGGCCTGGCCCTCAGAGGCTATGTGGCCTGCTTTATCACAGTTGAAACATTTACCATTATTCATGCTTTCCCTTCGTCGGGTCCCAGAGTTGGAGCGTAGGTGTTTATCGTGGTGTTCATCTGAGTCGTTGCGGTGGGAGGGGTGACTCTGCCTTGGAACCCCAGGAGTGCTTTGTTTAATTATTTTTGGTACTGTTTCGGCAAACATCGTCAGCGATTTCTCCTGCTGCTCCTGTCTTCTCGCAGTCATCGCTCCTTGCTTGGCTTGCGCCACAATCTGTTCTTCTTTCATGCAATCCTCTGCGTGCACCGCATGGGCCTCCAATGTGGCGGAGTCGGGGTGGGTATTGAAACCCACCCAGCTTGACCGAACTCTGGAAGCAACATCCGGGAGTAGACCACTCATAGCGAAACGTACATATATTGCATCCCACTGTGCATCAAGAGGAGTCAGAGCCATGTTATCTTTTACTACACCTGACAGTCGGTGTAGGAATGGTTTCACTCCTTCTAGTGGGCCCTGATGGCAGGTCGTCACCTCTTGCATGGACACCTTTCTTGGGAAGATGTTGATCAATTCATTGCAAATGCCAGTAATCCATTGGGTAATCCCAAGGTTCCGGAGGCTGGCGCCCGGGGCTTGGATCCATACTGCACATCTCAGAATATTACGAAACACCCTCGCTTCCACATCCTGCCATTTGGCGTGTGTCCCCACCAATGTGAAGAGTATCTTCCGCAAATCTGGTGGGGTTAGCATGCCCTCGATGGCGATTGTTGCGAGTCCATCGGTGAAGTCCTGGGATTGTTTGACCAGGCTGGGTAAGGCTTTAATCATTGCAGCGCTTTCCACCTCCTCCAACCTTCGATGCACCAGGATGGTTCTTCCCGCCCCATTTGGGAGTTCTATCATGGGAAGACACAGGTCATTGTCATCAGAGAGTTCTATACCGTTGCGGTCTGTAGTTGGTAGTCTTAGTTGGGGCAATGGTGGTTGTATTGCCGACTGGGGTGCGTGGTAGGGGTTCCTGTGGATCCCAGCAGCGGTTCGTTCTGATCTTCGTGGCAGGGCGGGGCTATCGTACAGGGAGCTTAGCTGGAGTTCCTGTCCCAGTTGCCCTCCCAGGGCCTCCACTGATCCCTGGGCCCCGCTTCCGTAGCTCCGGCCCTGCTGTGGTGTTGCCATATCATGCGAGATGTTGAGCGGGCAGTTCCTGTTGGACTCGGGACTGGGCCTGATTAGGTTGTCATGGATCATAGTCTGTCTAGCTGCGTCGTCCTCTGCGGGCTCATATGGGTATGGTGTTGCGGCCCCGTATGGTCGTGTTTCCGTTGTGTCTGGGGTTGTTGCAGGGTATGGTGGCTGGTGTGCCGGTGGAGATGGGGCCCCTAGGTGAGGTGGGGCCCCAGGGAAGGCGTGGCCTTGCTGTGGAGATGGGGCCCCCAGATGGGGTGGGGCCCCAGGGAAAGCATGGCCCTGCTGTGGAGATGGGACCCCAGGGAAAGCGTGGTCCTGCTGTGGGAAAGCGTGGCCCTGCTGTGGAGATGGGGCCCCCAGGTGGGGTGGGGCCCCAGGGAGAACGTGGCCCTGCTATGGGGATGGGGCCCCTGTTGTGGGGTGGGGCCCCAGGGAAAGCGTGGCCCTGCTGTGGGGATGGGGCCCCCAGGTGGGGTGGGGCCCCAGGGAAAGCTTGGCCCTGCTGTGGGAAAGTGTGGCTCTGCTGTGGAGATGGGGCCCCCAGGTGGGGTGGGGCCCCAGGGAAAGCTTGGCCCTGCTGTGGGAAGTCCGGCTCTGCAGGTGTGTACTCGTTATCTTCCTTCTGTTGAGCTGAAAGAAACGTGCCCTCCCCCATTGTTCTTTTACCCGTTTGCTCCCCCCCGCTTGCTTCGCTCGCTCTCAACTTGCTATTCTCACATTTCAACTGTCCTAGCCTCGTCTTCTCATATCTATATTTCGCCTCTGTTAACCACACATTCAGACAATGAAGTACATTTTGATGCAATTGTACTCTGTGTTTATTCTTCTTCTCTGCTTTGAGGACAGCAGCGAGTATGCCCTCTATCTTACTCACTGACAAAGTGCCTCCTTCTGGCCAATTGAAATGTTGGCGCTTTGCCAGGGGCACAATGGCATCGTCTCCATGCTTCTCGTGCATTTCACGGTAAACCTGGCTTTGCGAGAGAGCGAGGGCCAATTTGGCCTGTTGAGCGCTTGTCGCGGTCCCCATATCTCCCTTGTTACAGTCGAATTTAAAAAATATCCCATTAAAGTTATACCTTTGATATTTTAAATGTATTATTATTAAAACCTTTTTTCTTAGCTTATCTTAACACAGATAGAGTGGTGACCAAAGTCCAACCGGCGTTGAAACTTATCGCAGTGTCACCAAATCCCTTTAAGCATGTATAGCTTGTCTTAACACAGATAGAGCGGTGACCAAAGTCCAGGGTTGAAACTTATCGCAGTGTCACCAAATCCCTTTAAGCATTTATAGCTTGTCTTAACACAGATAGAGCGTGACCAAAGTCCAGGGTTGAAACTTATCGCAGTGTCACCAAATCCCTTTAAGCATGTATAGCTTGTCTTAACACAGATAGAGCGGTGACCAAAGTCCAACCGGGGTTGAAACGTATCGCAGTGTCACCAAATCCCTTTAAGCATGTATAGCTTGTCTTAACACAGATAGAGCGGTGACCAAAGTCCAACCAGGGTTTAAACTTATCGCAGTGTCACCAAATCTCTTTAAGCATGTATAGCTTGTCTTAACACAGATAGAGCGTGACCAAAGTCCAACCAGGGTTGAAACTTATCGCAGTGTCACCAAATCCCTTTAAGCATGTATATCTTGTCTTAACACAGATAGAGCGGTGACCAAAGTCCAACCAGGGTTGAAACTTATCGCAGTGTCACCAAATCCCTTTAAGCATGTATAGCTTGTCTTAACACAGATAGAGCGGTGACCAAAGTCCAACCAGGGTTTAAACTTATCGCAGTGTCACCAAATCTCTTTAAGCATGTATATCTTGTCTTAACACAGATAGAGCGGTGACCAAAGTCCAACCAGGGTTGAAACTTATCGCAGTGTCACCAACCCCCTTTAAGCATGTATAGCTTGTCTTAACACAGATAGAGCAGTGTTCAGACGGCCCCCACTCCCGCTTACCTCTGACTTGCAGTGACGCTGCCTGATAATGCCCGAAAGACGCCAGCCCGTCCCGCCGGTGCAGACAGACGAATACCCTCAGACTCTTTCACTGTCCTGGTGTGGTTGTAGTAGAGCGATGCGAGGGGGTATGACCCCGGTAAGAGACTGTCGGCACCGGACAGAAACGGTCAGCGTCCCACTTCAGACACCAAAGAATGTCATGGATTTCGACTGGTCCTAGAGTGCTTAAGGCATACAAAATAGACACAGGATATGCCTGATGAGCGTGTGTAAATGTACAGACCACAACAGGTTCTCAACGGGCATTAAGGCAGTCTGTAACAAGGTCACAATGAAAGTCAGATAGTCAGAAATGGAGCCAGGAGATAAGGTTCTGAGTACTCACGTTGGTTTATTTGAACAAAAAAAGGTTTCCATGGAAGGTCTCTCGGTTTGGCAGAGCGTATATCAAGGAAAAGATCACAGGTCTGCCAGAGCGAAAGGGGAGAAAAGCATAGTGTGTTTCGTTTTAAGCATAGCAAATCGAGACGTATCATTGGTGCGTTTTAGTTTCTGGGAGGATTATTTCTGATTGGGTCAAGGTTTATTATGGGCATCGGAAGACGGCAAGAGGTGTAAATGGCCCCCTTGCAGACGCTGACCTTGACTGTATCAGCCTTATCAAGCTTGATGAATGGGTGTAGTGTTTTAACAGGAAGCCTGACTTCACAAAGAGAGAATGTGAAATTACACTCACATTTCCCCCCTTTGTGCCATTCTTGGCACACACCCTGGTAATTTCAAACATCAACATCACCAAACTACTAGGTAGAACATTAAATCAATCAACATCAATACTGTGGTGATTTATACTAACCACTAGATGGCCCTAATACATCACAATTTCATACTTGGCAGAAAGTAGCACGATAATTCTAAGCATTAATATCACTAAACCACAGTTTTAAGGCGAGACACTACAGGTGACCAGGGTAATCTACTGGTGACCAGGGTAATCTACTTAAATATGCACTAATTTGCATATAATTCCAGGACAGAAATCTGAACATTGGATAAAGCCATTTTCAAAATTATAGTTTCATTTTGTTGACATATTAGAGCCAATGGTTATTACAGAGGGGATTTTGGATATCTCTTTTTATCACTCCATAAATCAGAAAATACCCCAGAACGATATATCTGTTGCAAGGAGGCCGGAAGGATAGAAATGGAACTCAAACATGTTCTGTTGTGATGTCACAGTATGATGTCATAATAGAACATTCTAGAACATTTGTGGGCACAGTATGACATAGATATATATAGAACACTAGATAGCTTAAGGCGGAGTCACCAGCGTCACTGAACCGCCGCCATCTTGCCCAGGTCAGCCTTGAGTGAGAGTGAGTGAGCTGCACAGACAAAAATACTCATAACTCGCTGAAATATTGACGGATTTACAAACGGGTTGGTTTGCTATAAACATCAAAGATGTAGTTATGATACTGCATACTTATAAAAAAAATTAAAGATGTTTTTTTTTACAAACCGCTTGAATCATAGCCACGTTAATAATGCTTGTAATAAACCAAACCGTTTGTAAATTTGTCAATATTTCAGCGAGTTATGAGTATTTTTGTCTGTACAGCTCACTCATTCTCACTCAAGGCTGACCTGGGCAAGATGGCGGCGGTTCAGTGACGTCGCTCTCCATTGGCCGGCAGCGCGGGTAAGCTATCTAGTGTTCTATATATATCTATGCAGTATGATGTCATAATAGAACATTCTAGAACATTTGTGATGTCACAGTATGATGTCATAATAGAACATTCTTGAACATTTGGGATGTCACAGTATGATGTCATAATAGAACATTCTAGAACATTTGTGATGTCACAGTATGATGTCATAATAGACCATTCTAGAACATTTGTGATGACACAGTATGATGTCATAATAGACCATTCTAGAACATTTGTGATGACACAGTATGATGTCATAATCAAACATTCTAGAACATTTGTGATGTCACAGTATGATGTCATAATCAAACATTCTAGAACAGTTGTGTATCTATTCAACAATTCTCTCAAAAGATTTCAGATCTCAGAAGACAAGTGAAGATCTCACTTGTTGTTTCCGGCTATTTGTCTGTACGCTTGAATATATACTGTAGATATAATTTAAAAATCCCCACATGGAAAAGGAAACAATGTCCTGTACAATCCCTAATGAACTGCGTCTGGCGGGAAGGTTCTGTGGTGTGGTTATTAAAGTCAACAGCACTGAGTTTAACGCCCACAAGAACATCCTGTGTTGCTGCAGCGACTATTTCAGGTAAGTTTAGCTTGGTTCAGGTTAGCTTGGTTCAGGTTAACTTGGTTGTAAAAAGATACTATACTGTATGTCTACTGTAAAAAGATACTATACTGTACGTCTACTGTAAAAAGATACTATACTGTACGTCTACTGTAAAAAGATCAAGTTCAACCTCCAACAGGAGCTCTGTGTGCTGCTCAATGAGCAATCACGTTGAGATGAGAGCCCACACTCCCCCATTACATTATATTATATCATACATATTATATTATATCAAAACCCTAGCGAAGTTTGAATCACTTTATTCAAATTGAGGATTTAGTTTGAGGATATAAAAAAAAGGATTTATAAAATTATTATTTTTTATTCTTTATTTTTTTTATTAAAAACGAAGGTTCGAACATCCGTTCGAAAGACCCTGACGAAGTTTAAATCACTTTATTCAAATTGAGGATTTAGTTTGAGGATAAAAAAATAAAAAAAAAAATAATTTATAATATATTTTCTTTTTAAATTAAATCTTTTTAATTAAAAACGAAGGTTCGAACGTCCATTCGAAGAACCCTGACGAAGTTTGAATCCCAAAAACAGGCTTCGGGGACAGCCTTACCAAACATATTATTTATATTATTCAAATGGAACTCAAACATGTTCCGTTATGATGTCAAAGTATGATGTCATAATAGAACATTTGTGGGCACAGTATGATGTCATAATAGAACATTCTAGAACATTTTGTCATAATAGAACATTCTAGAACATTTGGATGGCACAATCAAACATTCTAGAAGTTTTGTGATGTCACAGTATGATGTCATAATAGAACATTCTAGAACATTTGTGATGTCAGAGTATGATGTCATAATCAAACATTCTAGAACATTTGTGATGTCACAGTATGATGTCATAATCAAACATTCTAGAACATTTGTGTATCTATTCAACAATTCTCTCAGACGGTCTCAGATCTCAGAAGACAAGTGAAGATCTCACTTGTTGTTTCCGGCTACTTGTCTGTAAGCTTGAATATATACTGTAGATACAATTTAAAAATCCCCACATGGAAAAGGAAACAATGTCCTGTACAATCCCTAATGAACTGCGTCAGGAGGGAAGATTCTGTGATGTGGTTATTAAAGTCAACAGCACTGAGTTTAACGCCCACAAGAACATCCTGTGTTGCTGCAGAGACTATTTCAGGTAAGTTTAGCTTGGTTCAGGTTAGCTTGGTTAGTAAAAAGATACTATACTGTACGTCTACTGTAAAAAGATACTATACTGTACATCTACTGTAAAAAGATACTATACTGTACGTCTACTGTAAAAAGATACTATACTGTACATCTATTGTAAAAAGATACTATACTGTATGTCTACTGTAAAAAGATACTATACTGTACTTCAGCACACGGTTGGCACTGCTCAAAACGTACCTTTTTAAAATAGCTTTTAAATGAATTTTTTTTTTTTGATCCACTTTTTCTCCCATTTTTCTATATTTTCCCCCATCCCAATTTCGTATCATCCAATTCAACCCTCCCCTGTCACGAACGCTGTTTCTTGCCTCCCACAAGCCGGCTGCAATGTGGACTAAGTCATACATAGCACAAGTCCCCTCCGGTACTTGAGGTAACAGCAGTCGCATCTTTTCACCTGCGCAGCTCGATCTCTCAGTGTCGAGGAGTAACGCGTGGGAGGCTCACGCTGCCCCCGACACTTCCTGATTCTACTGCGCAGGCGCACCAACCGACTTGTAGGAGTCGCTTGTTCACAACGTTCGATCCCCACCCTTCAGTTTTTCCCTCCCCGTAATACGGCCAATGTGTATTACTGCGGACGACCAGCCAAACTGAAAAACAATGTGGAGAGCTGGATTCGAACACGCGAATCCTAGCGTCTCCACACTGGTGGCGAGTGCCTTTGACCACTACACCACCTAGCCGCCCAGCTTTTAAATGAATTAATATCTATTTTATTGTCTTATTTTTCTTTATTTCTATAATTCTTACTTAAATATTTGATTATCATTGTTATCATTGTTTTATGTATTTTTTTAAATAATTGTATTTGTTCTTTTTTAATGTCTTATTTTAGTGTTATTACAGTTTTTCTTATTGTTTACTATACAATTTTGCTATTTTATTATTTTAAATTTTAAATGTTTTGGTCTTTATTATTATTTTATTTGTAATTATTATTTTATTGTCTTATGTTATTCTCTTACTGTTTGTCTTATTTAGCTATTTTTACTATCTTATCTAGTTGTTTTATTACCGTTTTTATCATTTTCATGTCTTATAATTCCCATCCTTAGTGTATCCTTTTGTTTCGTTTTTTGTGTAAAGCACTTTGAGCTGCAATCTGTATGAATGGTGCTATATAAATAACGTTATTATTATTTTACATTTATTTTAACTTAAATTAAAAAAATATATATTTTAAGACTTCTAAAGAATGTCATGTTTTTAGACATAATATCTATATTATTCAAATGGGAGCTAAATATATTATACTTTATTATTATATTACATTACATTATATTATAATATATAACATTACATTATATTATATCATACATATTATTTATATTATTCAAATGGAACTCAAATATGTTCCATTGTGATGTCACAGTATGATGTCACAGTATGATGTCTAGGGCTGACCTTCGAATTTTCTTTTGGAATTCAAAGCTTTGGGGCCGAGATTCGATTTTAATTCGAAGCTTCGAGATTAAAAAAAATAATAATTATAATTATTTACATTTTTAAAAAAATGTATGTTGTGGGTCTTGTATAGCACTTTGTTCAACTTTGTCAGTGCTGTAAAGTTTAAACCTTTTTAAATCTTAGACAAACAAAACACTTTGCTTTCATGAAATATTGTAAGCCATCATTTGAGGCTTTATAAAAGCAGCACAATGAACACAAATCTGTCAGTGCCAAGTCCGACCTCATCTTAAATAACAAACAGCATTGTTTGTTGTAGTTAACAAAGAGAGGCAGTTGATTTTGCACACAAAAAAATTAAATCATATATATATATATATATATATATACATATTATATTTTTAATAATCAAATATTTTTTTCATATTCGAATCCCATGCCCATCGAACGAAGCTTCGAAGTATTTAAGACAGCCCTATTAAAATGTGATATCGGAAATGACCGGTATCGGTTTAATTTTTTAAAATTCTTTATATTTTTTAAAAAGAAATGTACCTTTATTTACCCAGGCAAGCAAGTAAGAACAAATTCTGATTTTATTTATTATTTATTGTCAAAAGTATGCATAATGTTGTGTTAATTCCACGACAAGAGATATATGTATGTTAATTACCTGAAATTATTCAGTTTTTGGGGGGGGGGGGGGGGACCCTGCATATATCGGTATCGGTTGATATCGGTATCGGAAATTAAGAGTTGGACAATATCGGTATATCGGTATCTGTAAAAAAGCCAATATCGAACATCCCTAATTGAATCAGATTATTATTATATATATATTTTTTAATCTGCATTTAAAAGTGAATTGTTAAATTAACTAGATCAGTGCCGGCCATCTAACATTGAAAACCCTGTTGAGTGCCAGTGTTTTAAATTATGGCTATGTGTCTAATCTGCCCGTCGCTTATCAATGACTTGTTTGCAGTCAACATTGTCGAAACGGATTGTTTTTTAATCGGTTCATATCCTTTTTATAGCATTTAGAAAAGCTATCGTTCTCTCGAAAATGTCTGGAAAATAGAAAGATTCCCCCCTAAACGGCATTTATTGGAATATTCTCGAATACACTAGACGCGTTGTCATTTGTCGGCCTATTTATGCATCGTTTTCAAATAAACGCTAGATTATCGATAGTATATGTGTACTTATGCACGCTATAGAAGCGGGCTGAAAAATCTATTCTCTCATTTCCTCAACATCACACACACACACATACACACACAGCACATGCTGATATCTCAGTGAATACAGCTCTGATTATCCTAAAACTGGTAACATAGACTCCTTACCTTAGATCAGATGTTCTCCAAAAAGATTATTCCAATTCCTGATCGCCATTCCAAATATCGATCGCGTTTATTGATTGATTATTGGCTGCTGTAAATATATATTCCACGCTGCTTTCCAACTCGCGATCACTTCCCTCATCATCAGGTCCCCCCACAGGGATCCAGCAGTATAATCGAATGGCCTGCAGTTACACAGGGATAGACGATAGGGGGCGGTATTTTCCCATCTGAGCTCCTAGAGCAGGGGTCTCAAACTCGCGGCCCGCAGGAGGATATTTTGCGGCCCCCTACTTGACATCAAAGTTTAGTGTTTATTTGATCACTTGTAGGCTATCATAGCGCAGGCTCATGACAGCAACGTTACGTTAGTGACTTGGTTGAAACGTGATTCCGGAGTGATATCAAGTAAAGTGGAAGGCAAATGCGTCCTCGCTATCTCCTCTGCGAGCAGTGCACTGCATGTCTGCTGCACTGCCACTGTGTCTGTGTACGGGTCTGGTCCAATCACATTCAGCGTCCCGTCAGAGTTTCTCCCCCCCACCCACAGTCTGCGAATCAGAGGCAGAGTAGGGCGGGTCTTCACGGAATGCGTGTCGTCTCTTTCAGTCCGAGTCAGAGCAGAGTTGACAGCGCATCTACAGTAGCCTCGCTCCCAGTTTTTGTTAAATGGAGTGCGTTGCGGTGGCGATTGAATGGAACTCGGTTGACTCAGATCATCTTTAGCCTCGTAGGCATTTTTATTTCTCAGGCGGGGCGAAATGCGGTCGTGGTGTCGCTATATATATATCAACAACAATCAATAACAAATAATAGACCGGAACAGGAATGCGAAGGAGACGTCAGTGACGTCACGTACTGGACTACATCGCCCTCTGTAGAACACAAATGAGTAAGGGCGCACATAATAATAATACATTTAACAGAAGAACTAAGAACCACAAATAAATGGAATGAAATCATCATATCAAGCTGTAAGCAGAATTATTGTTAAATCTATGTCACAACGAGAAAAGGCAACCATGGTTGGCATGGGTGTTGGCTAAACACAAGAAGCCATTCTCTCTCTCTGATGCATACATAATAAAATAATGTATGACTGAAGTGATGGAGACCATGTTTGAAGGCAAACAAAAGCAAATCCCCCTCAGATCGCACAGCAACCAGAATAACGGAAATACTGGCTGGTGATTTGATTAAACAGCTTTGTGATAGAATAAAAAAAGATGCACAGTGCATTTCTTTTTTTTTTATCAAATTTCTTTATTATTACTTAACATGAAAACAAGACAACACAATACAATAACCATAATAACAATACACAGAACTTCACAGGGAGATAACAGAACAATAATAATAAAAGAAATAACAATTTATAAAAACAGAGTACAACATTTTAATTTGAAAGGGGTACTATCTTACAATTGGCCTTTCCCAGTATTCAGTACCGTTTCCCGGCTGTGTGGCTCTATATCAATAAGACTTATGTCTCTAATTCTCATATTGGCGCACTCTTCCAATTCCCCTCACAACCCTCAGCCTCACCAAACTGAGTCATCTCAAAACGTGCATATCAGTGATGTCAGAGATTTCCAGCTGCATAACAATGTGGCAATTGTCACCAGGCCACACAGTGGTTGGAGCCCAGCCTCAAAACGGCTTAAGATCCTGAGGTAGAAAAACGCTGCCCCTGAGTACCCGACCAGAAATACAAAACAATTAACCTTTTCGAAAAACTAAAACCTACAGAGTGTTCCATAGACTCACAGGAACCGTGCAAAAGTGCCCAAACAGTGAAGAAATAGCAAAATAGCAAAATAGCTCCCCCCCAATAAAATTCCCCCAGTTAAAGTTAAGAAGGACAAGACAAAAGACAAGACAGACAAGACATTTCCTCCTCCCCCTCCCACGAGACCGCCAGACTCCCCCGAACAAGCACCTCAACCCCGCTCAGCCGCACACGGCGGTCCTGACCTTCTCAGCTGTTGCAAACCACAGGTCAATACCAGCCTGCCCCACCCCAATCACCCGCGCCGTGGATATCTCAAGATAAATCACATCCAACAGTGTTAGGGACCAGTTAATCACTGTGAGCTTCTCAGGCTCCTTCCATCTCAATGCTATTAGCTTCTTCGTTGCTGTGACGCCCGCTAGGACAACCCTTTTTAGTTGTACGGACGCGGGTAGTGTCGTTATATCGTTCAGGAGTAGCGTAACAGCTGTGAATGGGATAGTTAAGCCACACAAATCTGAAAGTTTGTCCGTTATTGACCTCCAGAAGCGGGCCACTGGTGGGCAATCCCAATACATATGCATATAAGTGCCAGCGGCCCTTTGAGAGCACAAAGTGCACCGAGAGTCGGTTACCAGTCCCATAGCAAATAGCTTCCTAGGTGTAAGATAGGTCCTATGAATATAATTAAAATTAATTTGCTGGTGATTGGGGTTGCGGGAAGACAATGCCACATTTGCCCAAACATCATTCCAGTCAAACTCGGGGTCCAACTCCGGGATATCCACACGCCAGATTGTATCCAATGACACATTTTTATACGTGGATTGAATTAAGAGCGTATAAAAGTCTGAGACAAACCCTCTGGAGGTCGTCCTGTCCACTATGAGCCTGAGGAAGGGGTGTGGTTGCAAAGCTTGAGCCCACGGCACGCCATGCTCCCTCAGCGCTGACCTTAGTTGAAGGTAAAGAAAGAAGGACTCGCCGGGAAGATCATAAAATTCTCTTAAGTCCTGAAACGCCCGAAGGCCGTTCTTATCATAAATATCCTCCAGAGTATGAACTCCCCTCCTTTGCCATTGAGGAATACTAACCGGCTTGTGCCCAACAAGTAGTTGCTGATTATTAAAAATTGGAGAGTCCAGGTGCCATGGGCATTTAACCCCACACGACTTCTGTACATTACGCCACGTTTGGATCACGTGAGTTATGATCGGTCCATACCTCAGTCGGCATTTCGAAATAGGGACAGTGGAGTACACTACATTCTGCAATCTTAGCGGTGAAACCGCCGCTGCTTCTAAGGAGCGCCAAGATACAGCCTCTACAGGGTCTAGCCAGCACATCAGAGGTCTCAGTGAAAAGGACCAGAAATAAAGCTTAAAATCAGGGATTGCGAGGCCCCCATCTTGTTTCCTATGTTGAGTAGTAGCTCTTTTGATTCTCTGGCGTTTGTTATTCCAGATAAACTTAGATACCATCGATTGTACCTTGCGCCAGTGGTCTATTGGAGGGGGCAGGGGGAGCATTGAGCTAACAAAATGTATCCTAGGCAGGACGTTCATTTTGATTATGGAAGCCCGGGCTTGTAAGGAGTTAGGAAGGGACGACCACCTGTCTAGATCCTGGCGTATTTTATCATAAGTACCCGTGAAGTTGTACTTAGTAGTTTGACTCAGCGTGGGGAATGCACAGTGCATTTCTATAGCTGCATGTGGATGAGTCCACTGACACCACTGAGAAGCCTATGTTCTGAAGAACCGTTCATGTTCTGAAATGTTATTGCTAAATATTGAGAAGATTTGATCAGTTGTACTTTTTTTTTGGAATACTTGAAACTCTTTTTTTGTGGAATATTTGATGCGGCCCAGCCTCACCCAGACTCTACCTCCAGCGGCCCCCAGGTAAATTGAGTTTGAGACCCCTGTCCTAGAGGGTCTGCTGTACCAACGGGAGACTCGGTTGATGAAATATGAATTCAGATCGCTACTAAAAAAAAAAAACGACAATTCGCTGGCACTCAAAGTGTTAAATGCCCTTTTTAAAATGAAAATGTTTCATTGGGAAAGTACTTGAAAGTCCTTGAATTTAATTTTGCAATGTCTGTGGGCACCCTGGAGGAAGTATCTTACGAGTTGATTTTCTCCACAGTGACCCTGACTGCGAGGGCCACCGCTGTGACGGCAACGGGGCCTACGAGCACCAGGGCCACGACGGCGAGGAGAGCCAGGATGAGGACAGCTGCTCCGAGCACAGCTCCTCCACCTCCACCAACCAGAAGGAAGGAAAATACTGCGACTGCTGCGGGATTGGCGGGGTAAGACGCACGCGCACACACACACGCGCAAACAAAAAGTACAAATGGAATTTCAACTCACACACCATCATATTAGCCCTTTCACTACCACACTACCAAATGTTAACCCTTTCACTGCGACAATACAGAAGGTTAAACCCTTTCACTGCCACGCGACAAAGGGTTAACCCTTTCACAACCACACTACATAAGGTTAACTCTTTCACTACCAGGCAGTTAACCTTCTGTAGTGTGGTAGTGAAAGGGTTAAAAAAATATATCATTATTGGGTGAGGTTGAATGAGTCCGACTGTTACATTCAATCCTAAAATATGGCTTGTGTAGGCCTTGAATGTAAAGTGGTGGACACAGGACACTGGACAAGAGTTATCAAAAATAACAATATTTATTTAGAACAGCTAAGTTAAAGGGCAAAGATGGGGAGCTGGGTGGTCCAGACTCCCTAGTTCAGGATATAAAAAGTAAAGTTAAGCACAGGGTCAAAAATAAAGCAACAAAAAATGGTCAAGCAGCAAAAATGTCAAAATGAGAAAAAGCAGTGTGAGCAGGTGAGGTCTGGAGAGCTGTGATGAGGACGAGCTCTGTGAAGTGAGAACTTGACAACTGCTCCCTGCTCTGCATTTGTAGGGCGTGGTGCCTCATCACCACACCTGTGTCAATTAGAAAGTGGCCATTTTAAACACAAGCAAAACAGAAAGAAAACAGTGTGTCAATCAAACCACCCATTAGTGACAACACACTACAACCACAATGTGAATACGCACCACGGACAGTAAGTATCCCTCCACCATGTGAAAGTAATACGTAACACCGACCCACATGTGATTTTCACCGTGCCGGTATTCTATTCTTTGGTTCACAGTTGTAGCCTGCCGTGTATCCAAACCATATATGCTCATTTATTTTGTGTAACTTACAGCAGGATATTGGTTATTCAGAAAGAGAGTAATTGATATCAGTGGGTTGCATTTGGTGACACCCCCCCCCCCTCCAAGTGCAGTGTGGGCAAAACAACAGCTGAGCTCCGCTCTTTTCTGGTCGCTCTCATTCTTGAACTTCACCTAACTTTAATCAAATTCTACGCAGATCCCACACCTGATAACAAAAGACTAGTGTTGTACAGGGTTCGCACAAGGTCCTTGAAGTGCTTAAAGTGCTTGATTTGTGACCAAAAAAAGTCAAGGCCTGGAGTTCCTTAAACGGCTAATTTTTTTAACAAGGTGCTTAAAAAGTCATTGAAATTCAAATCAACCATTCACATTGAATGTTTTGTTCATCCATGATCAATTTGTTCTGAATCATTAAGTCGTTATTTTTTTCCGGTTCTGTTTTATTCAAATCTGACAAGTCGCTAAAAAACAGCATTTAAAAGTGAATTGTATCCTTCGAGTGACATCCTTGAAAATGAAAAATCGTGCTTGGAAAAGTACTTAAAAGTCCTTGAATTTCATTTTGCAATGTCTGTGTGAACCCTGGTGGTAACACCTAGGCTACTTGCATAATTCTGGTTCCTAATAACTCCTTGTTTTGCACCCACAGCCTCTGGCTGCTGCTCCCACCAGTCGTAACTATGCAGAGAATCTGGAGAAGCTCCGCCTGCGTCTGACCAAGTGGAAGGGGGAGCAGCAGCAGCCGGTGGTGGAGCGGGACGGAGGAGGAGGGGGGGGAGGAGGGGGGGTGCCTGACCACAGGCGGGTGGAGGATGTGCTGCAGTTCATCAACAGTGCAGTGGATGCCAACTGCAAGGCAGCCAAGTGGGCCGAGCATAAACAGAAGAAGGTAAACACACCAGGGTTTGCACAAGGTCCTTGAAGTGCTTGATTTTTGTCCAAAAAGTCAAGGCCTGGAATTCCTTGAAAACAGCCAATTATTTTAACAAGGTGCTTAAAAAGTCATTGAAATTCAAATCAACCATTCTCATTGAATGTTTAGTTCATCCATGATCAAATTGTTCTGAATCATTAAATCGTTTTTTTTTCCGGTTCTGTTTTATTTTTTTTAATCTGACGAGTCGCTGTCTCGCGCGCTCCAACTGCTTTTCTTCATTTTTTCGCGTGTGATGCTCTAGCTTGCTCTAGCTGGCAAGCAGGCCAAGAAGATGCTTAAAAAAACAGCATTTAAAAGTGAATTGTATCCTTCGAGTGACATCCTTGAAAATGAAAAATAGTGCTTGGAAAAGTACTTAAAAGTCCTTGAATTTCATTTAGCAATGTCTGTGAACCCTGGTGGTAACACCTAGGCTACTTGCATAGTTCTGGTTCCTAATAACTCCTTGTTTTGCACCCACAGCCCCCGGCTGCTCCCACCAGTTGTAACTATGCAGAGATGCGGGAGAATTCAATAGTCCGTAATGACAGAAACAAGTATGGAGGTGGTGTTTGTATGTACATTCATAAGGACACCAAATTTATTAACCGTACTGACCTACATCATGAGACAATTGAAACCGTATGGGTGGAAATTCTATTTGAAAGGGCTAAATCTGTTCTAGTCGGCACAATCTACAGACCGCCAGATCAAACTGGTTTTTATGATACTCTGGATGTGTGCTTAGCTGGAGCTGAGGATGCTGAAAAGATTCTTATTGGGGATTGGAACACGGATATGCAACAAAAAGATGCACCCATCTTCAAATCCTTCAATAGGTTTTGTGATCTGCACGGCCTCAGCCAGCTGATCACCCAACCCACACGTATGTGAATCAACTCAGACTACCATTGACCTCATCCTGACCTCTGACAAGTCCAAAATCTCCAATAAAGGGGTTATAGCATGCGGGTTAAGTGATCATTATATGATATTCTGTACCCGCAAAAAGCTAAAACATAAGGCCGGCTGTCACAAAACAGTCACATCTAGAGACCTCAAAACCTACTCTAGCGAGGCCTTTAACCTTGAACTGGAGAGTCTGGACTGGTCAGATGAGCTCAATGGTACACTGGTAGAAGAAACATGGCTTGGTTTCAAAACCAAATTTTCAACAACACTAAACGACATGGCCCCCCTAAGAACCACCAGGGTAAAAAATCGCGCTGAGCCGTGGATGCACTCCGAAATATTGGCCGCTATGAAAACCAGAGACAAAAAATGCTCTGAGTTTCGTAAAAGTCAGTCAAAGCTTACAAAAAGCACGAGCAGTGAACTCCAAGCCGACGTGACTGAACTCAAACTGGAAAGAAACAGACTAAGAAACGACGTAAACTCCATGATCAAAACTGCAAAAAATAACTTCATCAATGACAAAACTGAGGAAAACAAAAACAAACCATGTGAACTTTGGAAATTACTCAACAATCAACTAGGCTGCAGTAAAAAAAACTTAAAACCAGATTCTCAAACATAAACATAAAGACGGACAACACACTCATCAGTCATCACAGACAAGCTAGATGTAGCCAATTATTAAACATTTTCTTTCAAACATAGCCACAACACTGGTAAACAAACTACCCTCCCACTCAGGGCATTTTGGGGTAGAACACATAGTAGCTTACTACAAAAACCTAGGGGTCCGCAAAGACGACTTCAAACTGGAAATGGTAACAACAGATGAGGTACTCAAAAAACTGAGCGCCCTCCAACCTAACAAGGCCACTGGCCATGACAACATCCCCTCCAAATTCCTCAGAGACTCAGCAGCCGCCATCACCCCAGTCATCACACGCATAATAAACCTCTCCATAAAACAGGGACACGTCCCCAAGGACTTCAAAATTGCGAGAGTGACCCCTCTGCACAAAAAAGCAGTAAATTAGACCCAGGCAACTACCGCCCTGTTTCTATTCTTACCTCCATCTCGAAAGTCATGGAAAAAATAGTCTATAAATAGTCTATAGTCTAACAGGTTGAAAAGTACCTAGCGGAAAAAAAATCGAATCTACGAATTCCAATCTGGCTTCAGAACAACCCACTCCACTGACACATGCCTTCTCTATTTGAACGACAACATCAAACAAGAGGTGGACGCGGGCAAATACTGCGGCATGGTCATGCTGGGCCTACAAAAAGCCTTCGACACTGTCAATCACTCCATTCTGATTGACAAGCTAAAAGCAATTGGTTTTGATAGTCTATCAGTGAGCTGGATGCAATCCTACCTGGAGGGGAGAGAACAGATGGTGGAGGTAAACGGTACCCTATCCCCCCCCCCCCTCACAGTGAGCTGTGGTGTTCCACAAGGAAGCATACTAGTCAAGTCAAGTAAATTTTATTTATATAGCACATTTCCAGGCAGCGGTAGCTGGCACCAAAGTGATTCACAGGCAGGTTGATAAAAACAAAATAATGTGATGCCAGATATAAGATTAAAAACATAATAAAGCAATGAAAGTAATAAAAACTAAATAATATGATGCAAGATATAAGATTAAAAACATAGTAAAGCAATGAAAGTAATAAAAACAGGTAGGACACAGTAAAACAAAGAGGATAGAAGGGCCAGGGGTCTAGTGGTGATTAAGTGGGGGGGAAGGCCAAGGAGAACAGGTAGGTTTTTAAAAGTGATTTAAAAGCCTGCGCGGTCTGGGCGGTCCGTACGCTGAGGGACCGCTACTGTTCCTAATTTATGCAAATTACATGTCGTCAGCTTGTGACTGCAACTTGTTCTTGTTCGCAGACGACTCAGCCCTGCTGGTCTCTGACAAGAACAAGTTACAGGTTGAAAAAACCCTCAGCTCGGAACTAGGCAAAATCTGCATATGGCTCGCTGATTACAAACTATCATTACACATGGGCAAAACAGAGTCCATTCTCTTTGGTTCAAATAACAAACTCAGCAAGACCGACGGCTTCTCAGTTACAGTGGGTGACAATATTGTCACAAGGAAAGATGAAATTACCTACCTGGGTTCCATCCTAGAGGCTAATTTTTCCTGTGACAAAATGGCATCCAATGTAATAAAAAAAGTCAACCAATGAACTCGATGAACCCTGAAGACTCTGGCAGGAGCACTCATTCAAGGGTACTATGACTATGCTTGCACCTCATGGTACCAAAGGTGCTAAAAACAAAATTACAAACATCTCAAAACAAACTGGTCAGACTACTGCTTGACCTTACTCCTAGAACCCACCTCACCCCTGCCCACTTTGACAACCTAGGATGGCTTAGAGTAGATGACAAAGTACAGCAACTTGCAATGGGCCTGGTCTACAAGATACACTACACGACCAAGGTACCCATGTACATGTCAAAATACTTCCCAAAGGTCAGTGAATACCACGATCACAACACCAGAGGGAGCTCCACAAATCATGTTAAACCCAGATTCGGCTCAAACAAGGGACTAAACACGTTTCGCAATTATGCCACATCAATGTGGAACGCCCTACCCAAAGCTGTAAAGGAATGTGAATCACTACCCACTTTCAAAACCACTCTCAAAGAACACCTACGGGAGACTGCAATTCGAAACTGGCCCCTGTAAATGTCCTAACCCAACCCCCTCCAATGTACAGTAAATTACCAAGTATGGTTTTGTCAATATTCCAATGTACAGTGTTCCCCACCCACCCCTCCTACCCAACCCCCCCCCCCCCCACCCCACCCACCCAACCACCTCCAATGTGCAGCCCCCCCCCCACCCACCCAACCCCACCTACCCAACCTCCCCCAATGTACAGTTTTTACGTCAAATGTATATACTCTCTTTTCTAGACTCTTTTTGTATCACAAACAGTACTGTATTTGCAAATCTGGTATGTCATAAATGTATAGATGTAGCAGTACTGTCTATCTGTATGTCATGTATGTCATAATATATTATATGTCCTGATTAATTGAAAATGGGGGACCCTGATGTAAACAAGATCTGCCTGCGTCTGACCAAGCGGAAGGAGGAGCAGCCCCGGCGCGAGGAGAAGCAGCAGCCGGTGGTGGAGCAGGATGGAGGAGGAGGGGGGGGAGAAGGGGTGGAGGACCACAGGTATTGTAATCTATACAATTTATTTATTAGTGTGGGTGACCTGGTCACAACCTGGTCACAACCACACTATAGTAATCTATACTACTGTACCTTTATTTTTTATTCTGCCGATTTTTGTCCGCTAACTCCTCCCAGAGCTTTTGCACCACATACACGTGAAAGGTATCAAAACGTTTGGCTACAAATCGACTTTAACCCAGTAGGGCCCACCGTGACACAGGTGTCACACGTACTTTACATGTCCTGGAAATGTCCATATAAAGCTTTTTTACCGCATGAAGTCCCAAAGGGACACCAGTGGAACATCCTGGTGGGGTCATGTGACAGATCATGTGATGTTGTGCTCCCATAAACCACCTTTCCACAATGATGACTGATGGTGGTGACTAAATTACAGAAGTAGCTAGCATTCAAAAGCTCGATTTTTGTTGCTAAAAGTTAAGATTTGCCCATTTAAGAATTATAATGCTTACATAACATGGGCTTTATGATATATAACCTGTTGTGAACACATTTCTTGAATAAAATGATAAAGAAAACAATTGATAAAAATCGCTGTGACACATACGTCAC